>NC_056624.2:222034306-222379881 GCF_002870075.4 Lactuca sativa
GGATACAAAAGACCGACTCGCACCCGAGTCAAATAATACCAAGGCAGGTACAAAACTCACAAGAAAAGTGCCTACACATAACATAATATAAACACAATATCTCAATCATCAAAATAAATACATGAAAGAATACATACCAGCCACGACATTGGGCGCTGTACGGACCTCCTCTGCGTTCAACTGGAAGGCTCTCCTTCGTGCCTTCGGTGTCTCGTCCTTCACTGGTCGGCTCTCGATAGCTTTGATAGTAGCAGGGGCAGATCCATGTGCTGATCCCCGCAGCTGCGGACACTCTGCCTTCCGGTGTCCGGTTTGGTTGCAGTGGAAACAGACTGCGAACCCCTTGGGGCAATCCTTGTCCATATGCCCCTCCTTGCCACACTTGTAGCAAGACACCGCTCTGCAAACCCCATTATGACACTTACCGCACTTGCCACAAGTGTGGCCCTTCTGGTTCCCTGATCTGGGATCAACAGGCTTGGCCCGCTTGGCTGCTGGCTGAGACTGTGCCGGTCGCCGATCCCTCCCCTGAGACTCCACCTCCTCCCTAGCCTGAGTCTCCAGCTCTATCTCCCTCTTCCGAGCATTTGCCTGAAGCTCAGCAAATGTCCAGTGCGACGAGTTCGCCGCGAACTCTCGTATATCCCTCCTCAAAATGATCAGATATCGGCTCATATGTTCCTGCTCGGAGGACACATGCTCTGGGCAGAACATCGCCTGCTCTTGGAACATCCTCGTAATCACTGTAACGGACTCAGTACCCTGCTTGAGGGTCAGAAACTCCTGGGCCAAACGCTCCCTTTCCACCTGGGGAACGTACTCATCTCGGAACATAGCAGTGAACCTCTCCCAGGTCACTGCAGCAAGCTCAGCAGGCGAATAGTGCGCCATCACAAACTTCCACCAATCCTTCTCTCCCAAGCGAAGCTAGTTCAGCGCGAACCGAACCCTCAAATGCTCTGGACAAGAGCACGTAAAGAAACACCCCTCGATGTCTGAAATCCACCTCATTGCCATAACCGGATCCTGCATCCCATCAAACTCTGGTGGTTTTGTGTTGTTGAACTCCCGGAACAGCAACGCATCACCACCCTGTGGTCTAGTCACAACTACAGCTGCAGTGGCCGCAGCAACAACAACATTAGTAAGAGCAGCATATCGCTCATCGAAAGTCTCTATCAGCGTGGTCTTGATAGACCCAAACATCTCTGGTATCTCTACCCTGATGGCCGCAGCCACCTCCTCATGAATGATCCTACGGATCTCCTCATCACTAGTACCGCTGCTCTCTGGTGTGTGGCGTGTCCCAACCATGATGTCTCTGAAATACAACATAAGGAATATCAGGGACTCGCTCGAGTATACTCGCACTCGATAACTCCACCCTACTTGTTCCTTTGTATTCCAAGGATTCTTACTTGGGCTGTGCACTGATCCGGTGTCTTCAGTAGTACGGGCACCAATACTACTGCCTACACCGCATCAACATCCACCCCAAGTCCTCCTCCCAGAGCACCAAGTCTCAAGTACTCTACTCTCTCTAATCATATGCTACTCACTAGCAGATCCCTCATAAGCCCCTCGCTGCTACCTAATCACTATCAAGCATCCCTAGCAGCATAACTCTTAGACTAAGGCATCACAAATCAGGCCACTCTAGTCTTAATATGAATACCTAGTCTACTCTAGCATGCATAATATAACTCATCATACATCATAGCATAACACATCTCATAACATTTATTGTAAGGGTATTTTGGGAAATCGCCATTCTGGCGCTGGCTGATCGTACACACGGCTCTGCTCTGTTTGTTTCAAAACTCTTTTACTCTTTGATAATTACTTTATTATCAAAAATTTTCCTCAAATCCTCAGTTTGAGTTCAGATACGCCCGAAGGTGCATCCGAGTCCCTCAAACCAAGGCTTTGATACCAACTTGTAACGTCGTAAAACTTCAAACAAATTTTCACATTTTAAAAACACTTTATTTCACAATATTATAAACTCATTGTTCCACATATCCAAACACAGGTCAAAATCCCAAGATCATATCATATATAAAACTCCGTGTGTGTGTGTACTGATCATGCTGGCACCTTCCCGTGATCCTTACTAGTACCTGAAATGCATAACACAAAACACTATAAGCACGAAGCTTAGTGAGTTCCCCAAAATACCACACATAACACATACTAGCCACTCGAGGCTATAACTTTGTGGGCCCTTGGGCCCTAACTCTATGGACCCTCTAGTCCTAGCTCTGTGAACCTTCTGGTTCTAACTCTGATATACATACAGCATAGATCACATAGAAATGATGCAGTGCAACACATCACATACATAGCATACAATAACTCTGTCACATAACTCTAATTACCACTCAAGGTAAAGTAGAGTGAGAAGACTCACCTCGCTGGATGTCGGATAATCACTCGTGCTCGATTTCCTGACCTATCGTCTTCCTATATCATAAATGCATCTCTAATTAATACTTTCCTGGCTTAGTTTGACTAACACTATTAAGTCAACACTAGTCAACCATGGTCAACGTTGGTCAATGGTCAACCTTTGACCTGACTCGTCGAGTCACGCATAGACTCGTCGAGTCCATACGTGAAATCGAGTCCTTTGAATCCTTTCTGACTCACCGAGTCACTCACCCAACTCGGCGAGTCATCCACATATCTGAGTCACGGGACAACCCGCTCCGACTTGTCGAGTCCGCTCATGGACTCGGCGAGTTCATTTTAGGTACAACCTCAAACAACCTTTTGAGGCTAGATCTATTCCTCTAACCCTTAGATATAACCCTCCCAAGTTCAATAATCATGTAAAGTCTTTGTCTTGATGCGCATGCAACATCTATATGACCATATATGATGATTTAGCCCCAAATACCTTAAACCAAGGTCATAAACTCCATTGCTCTTCATAAAGCTTGATGAGTAAGGCTCTCTGGACCTCTATGGATCCAGATCCAAAGCCTCATCACCAGAAGGGACTATTTGGACATCAAATCAACCAAGCAAAGGGCACAAGATACCCTAAATCCATATATTCTTAAAAAAACAGAAGAAGAGCCGAATTAATACCTCAAATGCGATGATCTTAGCTTCAAAACCACAGAATAGCAACCTCCTTTGCTTCCTCTTGGCTAGGGCCTCCTTCTTCTTGCTAAACAACACCGCAAAGGTCAAGAATGGCTTCCCTTCTGTCTCAAAACTCTCAAGCACTCTAGGGTTTCTCTATATGGACTGGTAGCCGCAAATGAAGCTCCCAAACCCGACAAATTAGGGTTTCTTCTGTCAGCTCTGACTCGTCGAGTCCCCTCATTAACCACGTCAACCAGTCGCGACCAAACTCCACGAGTCTGAGCACCAACTCATCGAGTCACCTTACATAATTAAATAAATACAACATAAATCAATATACCTGGGAAACTGGGTGTTACAATTCGATAAACAATCAAATAATTGATTCTACCCTAAGTGGCTAAGGTTTCAAAGGAACAATATGAGGTGATGGAGGCGGGTCTTGGGAATGATCCCAAGAAGTTACAACCCTTAAATACGAATCAAAACCTTAGGGTTAGGGTTTTGCTCTGCAGCGGCTACTTTCAGCATAGCATAACCTACACCCATCGTAGGTTATTAAAATTGTATCCAGAATCCAGCACATATGCCCAACGTAGAGGTTTTCCTACGCCTAACATAGGGAAAAATTCCCAATTTCCAATTCAACTTCAAACAAACATAACATCTTTGTTTCAATTGTTCTTTATATGTACAAAAAGGTATTGACACCAAAAACAGAGATAAAATTTTCCACATGAAACACCAACAAATTTATTCATTAATTGTTTCAAAACCATCACCAAATAAAATATGAAAATATCTTAGTATAATTATTTAGAATGCAGAAATCATGAGGGGAGGATCTTGTGCCATCACGTCGGGCCCTTCCCTTTCGAACTGGAAGTACCTGAAACCATAACATAAATTGTAAGCACAATGCTTAGTGAGTTCCCTAAAGTACCACATACCAATCATAAAACCAGGCTTAACCCAAAGGTATGTTCCAACCTGATATACATATATGGGCCCATCCCTGGGGCCCCACCCTAGGTGTATTTCAACCTAATCAACACATATGGGCCCCGCCTTGGGATACATTTTAACCCAAGCATACAATAGTGGGCCCCGCCCTGGGGTCTTTTTCAACCCGATCATATGATAGTGGGCTCCCCATGGGGTTTATTTCAACCCGAACATGCAAACACATATAAGTCACATAACAGCTATCATGATACATAACACAATGATGGTCCGACATTGGTGTCTTCGACCCATTTATACAGTGAGAAAACTCACCTCACAGTCAGATAAAAGTTGTAACAACACACTTCTCCGGAAAACAATTCTACCGATCCTTTCTACAAATAACAATGACCAAAACTCATACTACAGCCCAAAATACCCCTAGGTCAACTTGGTCAAAATCTTGGTCAAAGTCAAACGTCAAACGAGTCAACTCGGTTAACTCAGTGAGTACGTTAGGCATACTCAACACGTATGCAGGGTGTACTACTTGTTGAACAAAAGTCAAGGGGTTGACCACGTATGCACAACGTACCCTTTGGTACGCCCAACGTACGCGTTTGCCAACGTTCCTTTCCATTATGGGGTTAATCCATTAAGCCCTTTCGTCCAAAATCCATATCTAGCCCTCACAAGATGTCCTTAATCATAAAGTTTCCAACTTTATGATTTTTCATGGCTAATAAGTGCTCAAATCTAAAAATCCTAACTTCCTAACTCATTAAGACAACCTAGATCATGCATGGAAGGAAACTAATGTCCAAGATCACATTTTTATGACTTATCACACACTAAAACATTTGAAAGGACAACTCAAAAGTATTTGAGTATTGCATGCTCATAAGGATCAAGATTTGGGACAAAAAGGTGCAAAGTTTTAAGCTAGAACAAGATCTAATGAAATACTCATCAAGGTTGGAGCTTTATACATCCAAAAGATGTACAAGTGAGTGTAGTTGTTGGATCCAAAAGCCTGAGTGAAACACCACAACTCCAAGAGTCTTCCTTCACCACCAAGATCACCAAAATGGCACCAAATGACACTCCAAAACTTTAAAACACACTCCCACACTTTAGGGTTTCGAAATGGAGGCTAAAAGAGATAGAGGCTGAAGTTAAGAAAGGGTGTGGGGGCTATAATGATTTTTAAATGGGGTCCAAACCCTAGAATTTAGGGTTTGCACCCTGCCCACGTACGCCATGCGTACACAACGTACGCCCAATGTACGCATGCATGGCCCAAAATTTACAAAAATGTCACTCGGGACTAATTTTGCAAACAGAACTTAAACTAATGGTCAAAATGGAATACCTGAAAATCAAGATGTTACAGTTTTTTATATATACAAAAAGGTATTGACAAGTCCCACAATTATATCTAGTTACTTTTGACTAGAAACATATCAAACTAAAATTCTTAATTCATGCAAGAAGCTCGATATATCACCTTTCCAATTTTACCCTTTTGCTTCAAGGCACAAATCGAGTGCTTTAATCACTTAATCCAGCATTATTAACATTATTAACATCTGAAAGGGTCTAAACTCTATTCTTTTGAAGCCCAAGACCTTCACTTGATCTAATTTCAGCTCGATGTTCCAAAATTAAAACATCACTAAAACTAGGTGTTACAACCGATATGTTGTGAAATTTTTTAATAGGTTGAAATGACTTATGGATTGGAAAATCCGTGTTGCAGAAATAGTGATACTTTGTTTATGGGTGAAGGTAATTCTACACTTGCATGTCACATAACTCTCATGGTTGAAAATAGTTCTTGGATTGCAAAAAGCGTGTTTCAAGAATTTGGTGTTTTGTTTACGTGTGAAGGGAGTTATAGGCATCTCACTATAATTAACAATGAAATAAGTCTACGTCTAAGAGTAGCATGCATTTATACTTGTTTATATTTATGGCTTTCTTTCTTGTTTATATTTATTGTATCCTTTATTGTAACAAACATGCAAATAAATGTGAAACCACTCTTAAACTTTAATATTTCATAACATTATATAACTTGTAAAACATAAATACATCAGTAATATAAAAAAAAAAAAAAAAACCTTAGAAATCGGTTCATAACATTGCATAACTTGTAAACTTAAATATATCATTAATGTAAAAATAAACTTAGAAATATGTTCATAACATTATACAACTTGTAAAACAAAAAGATACCATCAAAGTGCAAAGGAGGGGGAAAAGCGCAAAATGTTTTTTTATAAGCCAATATTTTTATATTTTGAAAAATTTCTAACAATTGTACCCCTCCTTAGTGCATGACTCAACAAGTTAACAACAAAAAAATTATAACCTCTTTATTCATTTTTTTATGTACACAAATTTCAAACGGAATACAACTGGCAAACATAATAGACGAGGACCATGGATAAACTTGCACATTTGCGGCCTTGGATGGCCCCCCCTTTTTTTTGGGACTGTGTCTATTAAGGACCCAATCTTTTTCTTACTAATTTTTTTTCTAGACTAGTCCTAGGCTTTTTTTTTTTTTTTTTTTTTTTCTTTTCCAGATACATGTTTTTTCTTTAGTTTAGATTCGTGTTTTTTTTCCTTGTTTTTCCTTTCAATTTATATTTTTCCCCTGTAAGTTTCACTATCTTTGGTTCAAATTCATAAAGAGTTATTTTAGATAGAAGTCAGACAATTTAAAAATACAAATAGTTAAAACTAAACTAAATTGAAAATTAATTTTACTTTTTTACATGCAAATAATAGATAGAGACATTTGAAATTATATTATTTTAATAGATGTTTAATTATCATATAATATAAAATTGTTATTGTAACCATATGTATAGCCCAAAATAGTGTATGGCCAAAAGATTCTTTATCGAGAGAATGAAAATTCCAATATATATAACTATTTATAAGACCGTGTCGTACGGATATAGGATATAATAACTATTATAAATGTTTATATCAATTTAATATACAATCTAATAATTCAAAATTAATAACAGTTATATAGTTATTTTTAGTAATTTTAAGTGTATAATTATAATCTACGTAATATGCAACCATTCGTCTGGTTAAATATAAATCATGATGCACACTAACAAGATTGCTATTATAACCGAATTACTTAAAGTCTTAAAGAGATATCCATCTGATTATGCAACTTGCTAATCCGAATCTTGGCATTATTAGGATTAATAATCAATAATGTAAGTACTATAAAATCCTTGTTTATTATGTCAAACATGTGCTTAATTATTGGATAATGTTGGGTAAGAGATATTTGTTTGTGGTATATCATTACTTTAGTTTCATACGTAATTAAGGATTCATATATGGTTTTATATACAATTAAAACATGCCAAATTGTATATAAAAATAAATTTTCAAATAAATTTTTATTTAACAAATATTGTTTTAAAGATAATTGTAAGTCCCCAATCTGCTTGTGTATCAATCAGATCCGTTTAATGGTGCGGAATCTCAATCAAACGGATGATGTCAGATCAAAACAGAAGAGAATGAGAAGAAGAATAACTTGAATCTATGATGTATTCAATGAATAGAATGATGCTCCTTACAATAGATTCACGCACACTCTCTTCTTTTCTCTTGGTTCTCTCTCTAGAACACACCTTAGAATACACACTTAAGCTCCTTGTCATTACCCACACATGCACTCCTCATCCTATATATATGAGACATGGGCCGTGAACAGGTTCACGTCGTAAACTCATAAAACATTTCAGAAAAATACAATTGCCTAGAAAAACAAAGTATAAACTATAATTTTGACCCAACAATAATACTTGAGAACTATCGATTAATGAAATTAAGAATTGGCTCGCCCGAGTACAAGAAAGTTTTATATTTAAAAATAATAATAATAATAATAATAAAATTGGTTGAGAGGTGTTATAATAAATATCATGTAAATATGTAAAATGTGAAAGAAAAAAAAAATCATATAAAAATATCTTATTTCACACTATCTCTGCAAAATTGAGTGGTTGTTACGGAAATAACTTAAGAAAAATACTAGATTTGTCTATTTATCTTTAAATATTAAATATAGTTATATGTTTTTAAAATTAAACTATCTTAGAGTACTTTTATTTGCATATAATTACCAGTTAAGATACTTGAGGATTCACATATTCTTCCTTCCCCAAGGCCCAAACCTTTTAAATTTTAAATTATGAGACTTATATTGTCTTTAACCTTCCAAACAAATACCACATGTCGTTTTTGTCCATCTGTGACCGCATTAATATTTTATTTAATTATTGTACTATCACCATTTTATATAACTATTTTTTATCTTAAAAAAAATCTCTTTTAATTTTATATTACTTTAAAAATATGCAATATATTATGTTTGAAAGTATGTAACTTATATTATGTATTGAGTTATTGATTTCATTTACCAAAATCTCATATCACTTATATCAATTCCAACCAATAATCGTTAAATTTGTGATTCTTTTAACATCACTTATATCAATTCTAACCATCAATAGTTAAATTTGTGTTTCTTGATGATTAAAATGATGTTTGTATTCCAACCAACCTTTAAACAAAACTTCGAAAATGGTCCCTGTGGTTTTCAGGAATATCAAATTTAATCCCTAAGTTCAAAAAACCTCACAGATAGTCTCTGTGGTTTCAAAACTTTTAACAAATGGTCCTTCCGCCTAACTCCATTAGCTTTCTACCGTTAAGTGAGGGGCATTTTCGTCATTTCAATACACAGGGACCATTTATGAGGTTTTCTCTATTTAAAAAAAAGAAAAAAAAATATAATTATTTAGTTAAAGGGCCTCCCCCCCCTCTCTCTCTCTCTCTCTCTCTCTGTAAAAAAGAAAGCCAAACCCACATCTCCCTTCTCCATTCTCTCTGTTTTCAGTTGGGTAAACAAACCCCTGAATCGGGTTCATCCATAAACTCAATGAGAAAAGCCCATAGCTTCGGTTTCCATGAAAAAGAGATGGAAACAGATGAGCAAACATGTTTGCTAAATCTGTTCACCTAATGCTCCGATGTATGCCTCCATTCTCGGATTAATTATTGTCTTCTCAAAGAATTGGATTGGTGGCGGTGGTGCTCTTTGTGCTTCTAACACCGATTAGGGTTTCATCGCTGCAACACCGACGAATAACAGATCTTGGTGGAAGGTTCTCTCGGTGATGATGGTGAGCCATCTCTTCTCCTTGATTTTCCATATCTACCCCTTCGTTGAATTAATAGACCTGCTGTTGATAGGGTGATCCATCTCTTCTCCTTGATTTTTCATATCTACCCCTTTGTGATCTCTCTCACCTTCTATCTCTTCCAAATTTCTTTGAGGAAACTATTTGGTCTATGTGTTTGTGGTTTGAAAACCAAAAGAGAAACCAAGGGAAGAATAAGAATAAGAAATAAACCTTGAGGGTGCCATTACAGGCACAAGGAGATTCCAATTCGGGTTCTGCGTCTTCTTCTTGACATATTCTACACTCTGTGGGGCCCTTTAATTAAATAATTATATTTTATTTCATTTTTTTTAAATAGAGAAAACTTCATAAATGGTCCCTGTGTATTGAAATGACAAAAATGCCCCTCACTTAACGGTAGAAAGCTGACGGAGTTAGGCGGAAGGACCATTTGTTAAAAGTTTTGAAACCATAGGGACCATCTGTGAGGTTTTTTGAACTTCGGAACTAAACTTGATATTTTCGGAAACCACAGGGACCATTTTTGAAGTTTTGTCCTAAAATTATGTTATTTAGTGGTAAGTGTTTTGCTCATTATATTTTAAATGTAGACTTGTCCAACACACTAAAATAGTGCTTTTTAGTGGTTGGTTAGCACGGAAAAAAAATAACACAAAATTTATGTGTTTTAGAGTATCATTGGAGTTGTTGCATCTCGATCAACTGCAGTCCCGTTCCTCTCTGTCATCGTTGTCGTCGACGTCATCTTTGCCTCCGATTATTGCAACAAATCGCCTTTGGCGCAGCTCGATCAACTGCTTTTCGTCCGACGTATTTTGCAGGTAATGTCTCCGATCATACTCTTTCTCTTACTATGTAATCGATTAGTGTTTGCAAATTTCAGTTTATGTTTCCCCTTAATTCAACGATTCACAAAAAAACATGTTTTTTATGAAATCAGATGTGCTATATTATGGTTTTCTGCAAATGCTGAAATTAGATATTATTTATAATTTCTGAAATCAAACCATTTTTTATTTTTATTTGCACTGTAGTCGATTATCAGTGTTGAGAATGAATTTGATCATGTTGATGATGAAATCTAAAATATGATAATGTTGATGAAATAAGAACTTTGATAATGTTGATGATATTTTTTTCTTTCTGAAATGCATTTGTTTTTCTGAAATTATGATGATGTTGCTAATGAAATATGAAATCTAATAATGTTGATGAAATATGAAATTTGATAATGTTGGTGATGTTTGTTTATTGGTAAAATGTATGTACATATGCTTTTTTTTAAATGTGATGATGATTCATTGTGTTTTGGCATTTATAGGATCATCATAAGTTTGGGCAACGGTATTAAAAGTACTTAAACGAATTCAAACTTCCCTATTGTCCAATCGTCTTAAAAATATGTAGTGAAGTTGGATGTAACATAATATCAATCGTTATATGAGGGTATATTACAAAAATCTTCATAAATGATCATATATCTAGCCTTTATTCATGAATTTTAAGTTTATATGTAAAAACAACTGTCCTTGATGTACCATAATTTTTTAATTCCATGGTAGTATTGGATGTTGATTTTAGTTTGAATTTTATGTACACAAGAAGAATCGGTATTTATCAAATATATTGAAAATGGAACTCTTTTATTTGGAGGTATGTTTTAATTTGGATTTATGTTTAATTTGGATTTCTATGGTGTTTATGTATATTTTTTTATAATTATTCAAGGAATTGATTCAGTTATTTTATAAACATAAACTTTGAATTCAGTAAAAAATAATATAGAAGAGTAAAATGTTCATTTTTATAATTCAGCACAACAATTCAGAGGTTTCAACTAAACAACATGTTGAAAATTCAGACCCAATTAAAAATTCAGATTTCTTAAAAATTCAAAACCTGTCAAACAGCCTCTAAGTACTTATTGAGCTAAGTACTAGATGCGTATTAGAAGATCTCATGATGAGACAAAGCGATAGAATGTCTATGGGACAAATATTTATGTGATAAGTCACATAATAAAGATAGAGATGAGTATATATAAAGATGATATCTTCGGGAATGTGATAGAAGTTCCTTTGGGAACAAAGAGTATGATTCTTATGAGAATAAGAGTATGATTCTGATCATGTCCCTGCGGGGAACAAAGATGGTGACCCCTTTTAGGGATGTAGATAAATGATTCCTATAAGAATGAGAAACTATATTGTTAGAGAAGGCAAAGAGTGGTTCCTTGAGAGGAACAAGATAAGAGAGTTCTTTGTAAGGACTTTGAGATCATCCGTGAGAGATTAATAGTAAGGAATCCGTGAGAGATTTAAGAGAAGAAGTATAGTTAAGGATACGCGAGAGATCATAAGACAAGGAGTAAATCCAGTAAGTATACCCGGTAATGTAGTAGGATGTTGATTCCCTTAGAAAATAGAGAAGATTGTAGTATGAGATGGGACCGTTGGGTCTAGATGAGAATAAAATGTTGAGATATCAGATTTGAGAATAAAAATGTAGAGAGTAAGAAGAGTATGAGATATACATGCTAATAGTAAGAGATGTGTTACGAGAAAAGTAATAATACTAAAAGAGCATGCATAGAGTATGAGATGAGCCTGAAAATAGTCTGATATAGAGTATGTACAGACCATGAAATGAACCTGAGAAGAGGCTAAGAAAGAGTGATAAATGAGAGAAGATTAGTGAAGAATATAAAAAGATAGACTATGATAATGAAAGAATATAATGTTAAGGCACAATAAGAATAGTAGATAGAATAAGAGATAAATGAGACGAGAAAGGAAAAGAATAGATTGTAGAGTATGGGAAAGAAAAAAGACAAAGAGATAGATAAAAAGAGAAGAATAGCATTGTATAGTATGAGAAGAAAAGATTAGAATGCAAAGTAAAAGAAAAAAAAAGGAAAAGAAAGACAGGTCAAGAAAAGATAGAATGAATAGATGAAGATGAAAACATATTAGAATATAACTCACCAAACCTATAGTATGAGTTAGTAGATATGTTTCATGTTTTGCAGGTTCATGTAGCAGTCGGTGTACGTGATTGAAGATATGAGCATAAGGACCTAGTATAAATTTTGGTTATTGTATTTTCCTTTTTGTTCAATAATAGATAGATTTTATTGTAAACCGGTGATTAAACCTAAGATTTAATGTGTTTTTGTAACATTGCAAAATCACAACAGATTTTAACTTTTCAAAAACAACAATTCAATCCATAATGTTTACAAAACCATTGTTTCAAAAGTGTTTCTCAAAAATAAGAGTGTCCCAAAAATACAGATAACATAAAACCGAAGGATGTGCACGATTACGCCTTCGGCTTCCCATGGTCCTCAGAAGTACTGAAACAAAACTAAAACTGTAAACACGAAGCTTAGTGAGTTCCCCCCAAAGTACCAACACACACAACATATAACAGCATTTACTGGGTCTACAACTAAAAGACTGGATTACCCCTAAGCCCACAGTATGAGTCTGGCTTGCCTATCGGGCCCACAACTCATTTCTGCCTTGCTCCCGAGCCCACATCATAAGTCTAGCCTACCCTCAGGGCCCACAACTTAAGTCTGGTTTGCTCCCGAGCCCACAACATAAGTCTGGCTTGCCCTCGAGGCCCACAACTTATGCCTGGCTTGCTCCCAGGTTTGTTGGCTACTGTACAAAGTAGTACAAACTCAACCCAACCATACTATGTCGACATATATATAACATAATACATATATCTAGAACAAATTAACATATAACCAATCATCAGGCAAACAGGCAGATCTACATACCACTACCGCATACTACATCCTATTTACCATGTTACCGATCTAGCAGATCACTATAACATATCAACATCCTATATGCCAAAATACACAATCTAGTGGGCTGACATTGGTGCCTGCGACCCACGAGTACAGTGAGGAAAACTGACATCTCAGTGCGCACAAATAGTTGAATAAATCTATGCTACGAATATCGGCTCTACTCGTCACCTATTTATTAAATCATGGCCCAACTTAACTTAATATCAAAATACCCAAAATACACTTTTGCCAAAATCGGTCAAAGTCAACAAAATCAGCCGAGTCAACCCAGTCGAGTCAACTCAGCTGATTCGACCTAGTCCTCGTACGCGGGGCATAGTTCGGATGTACGTGGGGCATACTCATTGTCCGAGGGATCGGGGCTTGAACTGCATACGCGCATCGTACCAAACGGTATGTCCAACATAAGCAATTGGACTTCTTCTTAACGAGTTAAGAGCTTAATACTAAAGCTATTACGACCAAATTGCAGATCCAAGTCCCAAATATCATCCTTGACCATAAAGTTTCCAACTTTATGGTCTTGCATGGCCAATAAGTGCTAAACGCTAAAAAACCCATCCTTTTAACCCATTAAGACAAACAAACACATGCATGGAAAATGATTAAGGGCCAAAACCCTAGTTTTATGCTTCTAAACCCCTCAAAACATCTGAAAGGACAACTAGAATGGACTAAAGCGTGCCATACTCCAAAAAGGTCGAGACTTGGGACAAAATGCTCATGAATCAAGAACTTAGCAAGATCTAAGGAAATACAAGCTAATTTTGAAACTTTATACCTCTTGGAGGTTGCTAGAGAGGTGAAGATCTCAGATCCAAAGCTTCTTCACGTTTCCAATGTGATTCTACTTCCTTTTTTCTTCTTCAAGATCACCAAAAACACACATAAGGGTAAAGAATGCTCAAACAAGTGGCTAGAGTTTGCTAAAATCGAATGGAGGTGTTGGAGGCTAATGAGAGATGAGGTTGGAGGTATAAAGATGTTTAAATATGGTCCAAACCCTAAAATTTAGGGTTTGAGAGCCTCGCATGTGCGCCCTGCGTATGCGATGTACACCCTGCATACTAAACCCTCGCATGTACGCCCATCGTACTAGACCTCAATCTGAAATTACAAAAATGTCACTATGGGCCATTTTGCAAGCTTTCTCATACGCAAGGGCTAAATACCATAAACATTCATACCTAAGGGTTAAATTTCGAAATACCTCATCCACGGGATGTTACAATTTTAATTTTAGTAGAATTTCATATTTGTAAGGAAACTCTGATAATTCCCTTAGATATTATGTAACATCCCAAAAATACGAGCCAAAATTTTCATTTTTAAAACAGGTACTTAGCAAAACATATAGGAATAAATCATTCAACGATCATATCATTTCACAAAAGATGTTGCATGTCTGAAAAACATTGTTATAAACATAAAAGTGTCAGAGTACAATTCCCCAGGAAGATATCATAATGCGGAATACAAAGCATGTGTGTAATGTACCGCTACCGCGCCAGCTCTTTCCCCTTCGAAGAAGAGGTACCTGAAACCAAAACTGAAAACTATAAAAACGAAGCTTAGTGAGTTCCCCCAACATACCGCATACCATACAATCACATATCATGCATACTGTCGGGCAATTCTGGGGTGCCCGACCTACCCGGTACGACCATTCTGGGGTGCCGACCTACCCGTGTCAAGCCGTTTTGGGGTGCTGACTACCCGTGTCAAGCCGTTCTGGGGTGCTGACTACCCATCGGTCCTAACAACCGATCCTCGGGGACTATTTCACCCCCTACTGCTACTATCACATAAATCGTAACATAACACATTATCAGACATATCTGGGGTGTCCGATCTACCCTTCGGTCCTTACGACCGAAACTTGGGGACTATTCCCTCCTACTACCACTATCACATATAACATATCATGCCAGCATATAAACATATTATCACATATTGTCAGACATATCTGGGGTGTCTGACCTACCCTTCGGTCCTGACAACCGAACTCTACTACTATCACATATACATATCATGCCAGCATATAACATATCAGGTAGTAGCAAACCTAGATGTTATCACAAAGACAATCATCTAACATACAACTCCTACTGGTGGGCCGGCATTGTGGCCATAGACCCACCGCTACTGGAAGGTAACTCACCTCAAAGTAGCTGCTGATCGGTGTGGGAACTAACTGTCTTCTGCTGCTGCTGCTACGGAAATCCTCTGGCTAATAATTCCCACAAAACACTTAGTCAAATAATGCTAACCGACCTCAGGGTAAAATGACCATTTACCCCTAACCAACCAAGAGTCAAAGTCAAAGTCAACTACCAGTTGACCTGACTCGCCGAGTCCATGAACAACCCGCCGAGTCGATGAACAACTCATCGAGTCCATGCGAGCAGACTCCCCACTCGCTTCCAGATCCTTATCCGAACATCCTTTATGAGGATCTGGGGTTTCTGGGACTAACGGAACACGTTAAATTGCCAATCCTACGTGAAAACACGAAGGGTTGGACTTCTGGCACTTAAACCCTTCGTACACAATAACAAGTCATGCAACTCGCCGAGTTTGAAGAACAACTCGTCGAGTACCAGACAATCTTCATAGGAATCGTCGAGTTGTTCATCCAACTCGTCGAGTCTAAGGCCGTATTCATAGAACTCGCCGAGTTCCACCTTGGGACTCGCCAAGTCCCTTGACCCATTTCCCATATGAGCCAAATCTAGAAATTGACGAATTTCTGTAGGTGTCTTTGGTGCTGACCAGTTCTCAATGGCTTTTTTTTTGGATGGGTCCACGTGGATTCCCTCTTCGCTTACCACGTGTCCTAAGAATTCGACTCTTCGGATCCAAAATTCACATTTCGAGAACTTCGCATAAAGTTTCTCCTTTCGTGATGTCTCTAGAACTTGTCGTAGATGATCACCATGCTCTTTCTTACTTCGAGAGTAGATCAGGATGTCGTCAATGAAAACGATGACGAACTGATCTAAGTAAGGTCGGCATACTCTATTCATCAGATCCATGAAGACTGCGGGCGCATTGGTCAATCCGAATGGCATCACCACGAACTCATAGTGTCCGTAACGAGTTCGGAAGGCTGTCTTTGGCACATCCTCCTCGAGCACTCGTAACTGGTGATATCCGGATCTCAGATCAATCTTGGAAAAATAGTTCGCCCCTTGCAGTTGGTCGAATAGATCATCTATGCGTGGCAGAGGGTAACGATTTTTGATCGCCAATTTGTTGAGTTCTCTGTAGTCAATACACATACGGAATGATTCGTCTTTCTTCTTAACAAACAAGACCGGTGCTCCCCAAGGAGAGAAACTTGGTCTTATAAAGCCCTTGCTGAGCAGTTCGTTAAGTTGACCAGAGAATTCTTGCATCTCGGCTGGTGCTAAACGGTAGGGCGACTTGGCTACTGGGGTAGCTCCTGGGACTAAGTCGATTCTGAACTCGACTTGTCGTTGCGGAGGTAACCCGGGTAGTTCTTCTGGGAAAATGTCGGGGAAGTCGCTCACTACTGGGAGATTCTTTAGTTCTTTCGTTTCTAGGTTCGTGTCGACGACGTGAGCGAGGAATGCGTGGTATTCTTTGCGCATATATTTCTGTGCTTGAATACTAGATATGATGCGAAGACTCGCACCAGGTTTGTCGCCGTAGACTATAAGGGTTTCGTTAGACGGGAGGTTTAGTCGGACTGCTTTCTCGTAGCACATGATGTCGGCGCGATGAAGATTTAACCAATCCATGCCGATAATAACGTCAAAACTTTTTATTGAGACCGGCATAAGGTCGATTGGGAATGAATGGTTATCTAATGTTAGAAGACAACCTAAGTATATGCTATTAGTACTTTCAGTTTTCCTATTGGCCATTTCTACTGTGTTGCTTAAGCATGCGAGCAAATTTGTGGTTTACGAAGCTTCGCTCCGCTCCACTATCGAACAGAATGCATGCATAGGAGTTATCAAGGAGGAACGTACCAGTCACCACTGTCGGGTCAGCGACTGCTTCCCCGTGGCCTATTGCTAGTACCCTCCCTGCTCCTCCAGTATTCCTCGCCTTAGGGCAGTCCCTTTTAAAGTGGCCTGCTTCGCCACATCCATAGCAAGTTGGGCTCGCGCCAGAGCCAGGAAGTTAGGAGATCGGTTGCGCCGGGAACTTACAGAATCGGACGGTGTGTCCTTTTCTGTGGCAGTTAGTACACTGCATTTCATGGCAGGCGCCGTTGTGATGGAAGTTGCATTTGTTGCACTTCGGCAAACTTCCAGAACACTGCTTCCCCGGAGCAGTAACAGCAGTAGGGGATACCGCAGCATGTATTGCTACGATTTGCTGTTTCTTTGAAGCTCGCTGCTTCTTCTTCTCATCCCAGAACTTCCGCTTGTTGCCAGTGGGTTTGGAGGGTTCTGGAATGGCTTGGGTGGTCGTGGCTGCAGGGGTCTTGACTCCATGGTCAATGAGTCTTTGTGCCAATCGCTTGGCACTGTCGAAGGTAGCAGGGTTGGATGCTAAGACATTCCCCTGGTACGGAGGCATTAGCCCCCATACATACCGTTCAATTTTCTTCCCTTCAGTGGGAACCATATTGGGGCATAGGGCCACCAGTTCGCTAAAGCGGGCAGTGTAAGCGATCACGTTGGTGCCCTTCATGGTCAGATTCCAGAGTTCATGTTCTAACTTCTGGACTTCACCTCTAGGGCAGTACTCCTCAGTCATGAGGTCCTTCATTGTTTCCCAGCCCATGTCGTTAGCCACGACGAGAGTTAGGGCTTTGACGTGGCCGTTCCACCACGTTAGGGCTTTATCCTCGAACGTGCATGCAGCATATTTCACTTTAAATGCAGCAGGGCACGAACAGATTTCGAAGACTGATTCAGTCTTCTCGAACCATTGCGAGAGAGCAATGACTCCGCCGGTGCCATAGAAAGGCTTCGGCTTGCAGTTTGTAAAATCCTTGTAAGAGCACTCCCTCGAGCGCACATGGATTTCAATTGGGATAGATTCAACAGGGGTTCCACCTCTGCTAGCATCGGATGAGTGATACTGAGCCATGGCAGTTGCCACTGCTGCAGCTACGACAGCATTCAGGGCTGCAGTATCGATGACCGCAGGTGGTGGAGGCGGTGGAGGTACAGGATTATTCCTATTCCTGGGAGATTTGCGAGGAGGCATCCTTCAGCTATAAGTTTATAAAGACAAGAAGGATGGTAAGAATCAATTTGTAAGCAACGTGAGAGTGACCCATGGACTAACTAACCATAGCCCAACAGTTTGAATGAGTGTTTGAAATCACAATAAGAAATATTAGTAGGAATACGCAAGTGTACAAATTTTTCCCACAGATTAGATAGATTTCAATAGTACGGGTATTACTGATGTAATAAATTCAAGGAAAATCGACCTAACAGTAGGTCTTACATCACACCATAAGGACAATACTGACAGTCCTAGATTCCTAATTAGAGTATCGAAAGTTAGGAATATTTTACAGACAAGTGCTACTTAGAGCACATAAGTTCAAGGCTATCCCTAAATCAAAAGACAGAGATGTACTAGACATCATCTAATGGCGATGGGAATTCCTCGGGCAAGCCCTGAGGTCGGACACTTGGCGAAACACCTCTTGAAGGTGTCGGTCCTGAGCTCTCTGACGAGCTCGAAGTTCTAAGACTTCAGCACGGGAGGCAGCCAGCTGTTGCTGCAGAGTTTCGTTGGTTCTCCGGGTCCGTTCCATGTCTTCTTCGAGACGGCGAATGCGGACTGTGTTGACACCTGAATTGGCATCAATCTCCATGACCCGGTCGATGGCTGCTCGACCTTGCTCGACATTTCGAGCTATTCTGCGGATGATTACCGGCAGAGCTCTGTCAGCGGAGCCACCATCACTGATGTTGTAAAAGGTTCGGTCCCCAAAGTATGGTGAGGGCTGACCCTGCTCATCACTCCAGCGATTTAGGTTGTTTGCCCACATGGGTGTAGGACCTGGAAACGCTGGTTGAGGGTTGTTGTTCGGGGCTTGACCTACGAGCGGTAGGTTGTTGACTTTAGGCTCGGAGTCAGATCCATCTGAAAAGCCTTCTGCGAGGTGATCATCCAAAGGGATTGGATGATCATCTTCGGGCTCTTCATCGATCCACCCGGCATTGCCTTCATTGGGAAAGTACGGGTCGCCATGATGGAATCCAGCCATTTAGATCTACGCGAGAAGAGAGGTATAAGAATATAGTATACGTGTAACTAGTAGCACAAAATACACCTATAGTATTTTAAGTTTAAGTTCTATTGATCTTCTTGTGGTATTGTTGGTAAGTTTTTAGACTTGTTAACATATCACAACCATTATAGGGCATACGCTAATCACTCCTAGGACCAGCATAGTTGATCAGGCTATGCCATTCCCAGGACTGACCATACATCCCCGAGCTCACTTGGGATATTCAACAATCGTAATACTTTTGTTCTTGTCATTGTGACACTGATTTTAGTATGAATGCAGACTAGTATACTTAATTAAATATTCTATTATTTAAAGTATAGACTCTTGGTCGGAGTGTTTTAGTCCCTTTTGGGTTTATAGATTAGTATATCACTATAAACAATGCTCTGATACCAATCTGTCACACCCCAAAACCAAGAACGGCGGAAACGTTCTGGGGCGGAGGACGTCATGTATAGTATCACAACACAGTAAATGTAAATAAGCAAACAACATCATCCATTGCATTAAATATATAATTTTAATACAAGTGTGTTCTGTACAGTTATAGACACCAAAATAATGTAACACAAAATAATATGAGATGAGTCTTGAATGCACTCCATCTTCTCAAAAGCTGGCCTCGGTACCTGTCTACTGATGACCTGAGAATACAAGTTATTTTGAAAGAGTTTATCAACATTAAGCTGGTGAGTTCATAAGTATTTTAGTGTCAATGTTTCTTGTAAAAACGTTTGAACCTGTCTCAATGTATAAGTCTGTAAAAATGTAAGCAAATGTTTGAAAGTGTTTGTAAAAGTTTGAATCTCTCAGAAAATCCTATATTTTCTATAAAAGTAACCTTCTACCAAGGCTAAACTGTTTTGTAAACCTGTCTGTTGTAAAAGTGTGTAATTACCCAAGTGTAACTATCATTTGTTAAAAATATAGTTTGTACATTAATGCTTAAGTGATGTTATCACTAAAATATGTAATGGGTAAATCATTGTAGTACTGTAGCTTTGTATAATAAGACTACTCTTGTACTAAATACTACTACCTTAAACCGGATTTATATTAAGTTATATCGTGATAAATTGCACCATGCTATCGACTGGTAACAACGACATAATGAATGGTCGTAATAAAAGAAATGACGTTTGGCACCCGCAGACCTGCAGGTCCAGCTGTAGCTAGCAGCAAGGTGTAGGATAGTCAATCCAGTATAGATCTATACGCAAACTCACGCTCTCCCTCCAAGAGAATTTTGGCTACAACTCGGGCCATGACATTTAAGGCATGCTCCGACACAGTGGATCACGATTAACAACGTATTTATGTATATGTATCGTTTCTCGTTCTAGTATGACTGTATATGTACTTGTTTCTAGTATAGCTGTATATGTATTGTTTCTAGTATATCTGTATATGTATTGTTTCTAGTATATCTGTATATGTATTGTTTCTAGTATATCTGTATATGTATTGTTTCTAGTATATTTGTATATGTACTTGTTTCTAGTATATCTGTATATGTATGATCCTGTGTTACCCCGATGGTAACCAACTAATGATGTACTGATGAGTATGAATATGGAAGTACTTTTATGTCTATACATGTATATATGGTATATAAGTAATATGGAAACGACCTTCGGATGGTCACCCGAAATCCCACCAGACCACATCCAAATCGAGAAAAAGGAAATAGGGCGGATGGCATTCCTAAGCCTTTTGAACATTATTTATATATCTATACATATATGGGCATGCAATTGAATATATAAAAGCATAAATAAGTTTTCATAAAACATTTGAAGCATAAATATAATTTCAAGAGAAGATTGACTTGATGTCGATCTATAAAACATTTTGAAGGCATAAGTGGATAAAACAGTTTAAGTATAAGAAGCATTTGTTTGAATCACAGTCTATAAATAAGTTTGGATAGTAAAACAGTTTGTAAAACATTTCAAAGTGAAGTAGTTTGAAAAACAGTTTGAACATTGGTAAAAATCGTTGTTTTCCTAGTTATTAATCACATGTGATTAAATGCAATCACATGTGATTGAAATAATAACTATAAGTATTTGACTTGTATTCCCCCCCATAAAGTGTTTAAAACATTTAAAATCATCTCAAAGGTTGATTCAAGGGGTATGAACTCACTTGTGGTGAGTCGTTTGAATTGCAGTGTCGGCTACCGTGCTAGGTGGCAAACGGAGACTTGTTTACACGCACGAGCCTAGTTATCATATAATAAGCATATATATAACTAATTAGAAAAATAATAACTTAAGTAAATAAGTTAAGACACTTAGGAAACATGTAAACACTTTTATGAGTGTTTAAGGTTCAAATGGTTGCATCTAAGTTGCTACGGGACAAGGCAAAAGGGTTTGAAACATCAAATGGCCTTGTATAGGAGTTCACCATCCAACTAACCCCACACCTTGGAGTTTACGGCCGTAAACTTATGGGTTTATGGCCGTGAACTCCTCAAATGGTGGTTTTGGGTGTTTTATGGTGCTATCTTGATCCTAGAACACTCCTAGCTTTGTTGGAATAACACATGAAGTAGTTTAAGGCTCTAGAATACTCCTTAGGGGAGTTTACGGCCTAAAGTCCATTCACCCTAGAGTTTACGGCCGTAAACTCCTATGGGGTGATGGCTTTTAATTGTTTTGAGGCTCTTAAACATCAAGGATGGCTTCCATGAATTTATCTAAGGCTAATGGGGACAAGAGGCACACTTTTGTGCCTTCACTTGGAGTTTACGGCCCAAGATATGTTCCTTGGCCGTAAACTCCTTTCAAGGAGTGATTATTATGTGTTCTACTCTCCATTCTAGTCCCAAGTATTCAAGGTAAATTGTCTTAAGGCCTAAGGTGTGCTTGGAATGATTTTTACCCTACAAAAAGGGGTTTACGGCCCAAGAGGGGTTCTTGGCCATAAACTCCTACAAACTTGTGATTTTGATGGGTTTTTGATGTTCTAAATAAGCACAAGTATTAGTGGATAAAGTCCTTTAGCATTAGGGGAAAGTTTAGGGCACTTATGCCCCATTAAAAGGGGTTTACGGCCCAAGGAAGTTCCTTGGACGTAAACTCCAAAGACTTGTGTTTCTTGGATGCTTTTTGGCCTATAAAGATCATACCCTAACCCCTAAACAAGTTGTCTAACAAGGAATCGGGACTAGGAAGCCTTTATGTTCCATTTTGGAGTTTACTCCCCAAGAACGTTCTTGGGCGGTAAACTCCCGGATCTTGTAATCTAAACATGTAATTTATGTTAATAAGCATCTAACAAGTATTGAATCACATATAGAAAAGTAGACTCACAATATGGGATGAAAACCCGAAGATCCGTCAGAGAGAATATGGCTTTTCTCTATTTGGAATTGTGAATAATGAATTAATTAAATTCAGAAAACTATATATAGTCCTGGAATATTTTGGCAGAAAATATTTTTATTCCTGATATTGGACTGTAACATTATGAAACTTGAAATGCCCAAGTTTCACAAAACCAGGAGTATCCACTCTCCTGATATCATCTAAACATAGACCCTAATGTACACAGACTAGTTCGGAAAAGTATGAAAATCACTGAAACTGAACTAGCTTCTACTGAATAGATAATGTTCGTACAAATGGAAATTTCGGGTTGTCACATCATCCCCCTGTTAGAGGGAATTTCGTCCCGAAATTAGAATTTAAGCAAATAAAAGTTACAAACAATTAAGCGAAAAGATGAGGGTATTTCAACTTCATCTGATCCTCGCGTTCCCAAGTGAATTCCGGTCCTCGCTTGGCGTTCCAGCGAACCTTCACGATAGGGATACGGCTTTGTTTCGTCTGCTTGACCTCACGGTCCATGATTTCTACAGGTTCTTCCACGAAGTAGAGGCTCTCGTTGATCTCGATCTCGTCGAGTGGGATTACGAGAGTCTCGTCGGACAGACACTTTTTCAAGTTAGATACGTGGAATGTAGAATGTACATTACGAAGTGTGTCGGGTAGATCAAGTTTGTAAGCTACGGGGCCGACTCTGGCAAGAATCTCGAAAGGCCCTATGTACCTCGGATTAAGCTTCCCACGCTTGCCGAAGCGTATCAAGCCTTTCCAGGGTGAGACTTTGAGAAGGACTCGGTCTCCCACCTGAAATTCCAAAGGTTTTCTTCGTTTATCAGCGTAGCTCTTCTGTCGATCTCTAGAGGCTTTCAATCGTTCACAGATTTGAACGATTTTCTCTGTCGTTTCCCGAATGATTTCCGGACCAGTGAGAGTACTGTCGGAAGCTTGCCCTCTTGCTAATTGGGTATCACCAACCTTAGCCCAGCACAGAGGGGATCTTCACTTGCGGCCGTAGAGAGCTTCGAATGGAGCAGCCTTGATGCTCGTGTGATAACTGTTATTATAGGAAAATTCGACAAGGGGTAAATGAGTATCCCATGCCTTCCCAAAATCAATCACACAGGCTCGCAACATATCTTCCAGTGTTTGGATGGTCCTCTCACTCTGTCCGTCGGTCTGTGGATGGTAGGCTGTGCTCATGTCCAGCCTTGTTCCTAGGGAATGTTGTAGGGATTGCCAAAATCTTGAGGTGAACCTACTATCTCTATCGGAGATAATGGAAATAGGTACACCATGCAACCGTACAATTTCCCTAATGTATGTCCTCGTAAGTTTCTCCATCTTGTCGGTTTCTTTGATAGGCAGGAAGTGTGCAGACTTGGTCAATCTATCAACGATGACCCATATGGTGTCAAGTCCACCCGTCGTCTTGGGTAACTTGGTTATGAAATCCATAGTGATCCGCTCCCACTTCCATTCTGGAATCTCTGGTTGTTGCAGTAAACCAGAGGGCTTCTGGTACTCGACCTTAACCTTTGCGCAAGTAAGGCATTTACTCACGAAGGTAGCAATCTATGCTTTCATATTAGGCCACCAGTATAGCTTTTTAAGATCCAGATACATCTTATCTGAACCTGGGTGGACAGAATACCGAGTGTTGTGCGCCTCGGTCATGACCAAGTCTCGGAAACCACCGTGTTTCGGTGTCCAAATCCGGTTCATGAAATATAAAGCTCCGTCACCCTTGGCTTCGAAGTTCTTGTCCATTCCTCTAAGGGATTCACTCGACACATTTTCAGGTTTCATGGCCTCAAGTTGAGCCGCCTGAATTTGCTTAGTCAGGTGTGAATGGATGGTTATTGATAATGACTTGACCTTGCGACCAGAATATTCTTTTCGACTTAGGGCGTTTGCTACTACGTTGGCTTTACCCGGATGATAACAAATATCGCATTCGTAGTCACTGAGTAGCTCGACCCACCGTCGTTGTCTCATGTTGAGCTCCTTCTGATCGAAAATGTGTTGTAAACTCTTGTGGTCGGTGAAGATAGTGCTCTTCGTTCCATACAAGTAATGTGTCCAGATCTTCAGAGCAAAAACTACTGCTCCTAGTTCAAGATCGTGGGTCGTGTAGTTAACCTCGTGTGTCTTCAACTATCTCGAGGCGTAGGCGATGACCTTACCTCGCTGCATCAGAACACATCCGAGTCCTTGATTGGACGCATCGCAATAGACTACGAAGTCTTCTATTCCTTCTGGAAGGGATAGTATTGGTGCGGTTCACAAGGCTCGTTTGAGCGTTTGGAACGCTCTTTCTTGTTTCTCTTCCCAGTCAAAGGCCACGCCTTTCTGGGTCAGGGTTGTAAGAGGCTTCGCTGTTCGTGAGAAGTTCTGAATGAACCTGCGGTAGTAGCCAGCGAGATCTAGAAATTGACGAATTTCTGTAGGTGTCTTTGGTGCTGACCAGTTCTCAATGGCTTTTTTTTGGATGGGTCCACGTGGATTCCCTCTTCGCTTACCACGTGTCCTAAGAATTCGACTCTTCGGATCCAAAATTCACATTTCGAGAACTTCGCATAAAGTTTCTCCTTTCGTGATGTCTCTAGAACTTGTCGTAGATGATCACCATGCTCTTTCTTACTTCGAGAGTAGATCAGGATGTCGTCAATGAAAACGATGACGAACTGATCTAAGTAAGGTCGGCATACTCTATTCATCAGATCCATGAAGACTGCGGGCGCATTGGTCAATCCGAATGGCATCACCACGAACTCATAGTGTCCGTAACGAGTTCGGAAGGCTGTCTTTGGCACATCCTCCTCGAGCACTCGTAACTGGTGATATCCGGATCTCAGATCAATCTTGGAAAAATAGTTCGCCCCTTGCAGTTGGTCGAATAGATCATCTATGCGTGGCAGAGGGTAACGATTTTTGATCGCCAATTTGTTGAGTTCTCTATAGTCAATACACATACGGAATGATCCGTCTTTCTTCTTAACGAACAAGACCGGTGCTCCCCAAGGAGAGAAACTTGGTCTTATAAAGCCCTTGCTGAGCAGTTCGTTAAGTTGACCAGAGAATTCTTGCATCTCGGCTGGTGCTAAACGGTAGGGCGACTTGGCTACTGGGGTAGCTCCTGGGACTAAGTCGATTCTGAACTCGACTTGTCGTTGCGGAGGTAACCCGGGTAGTTCTTCTGGGAAAATGTCGGGGAAGTCGCTCACTACTGGGAGATTCTTTAGTTCTTTCGTTTCTAGGTTCGTGTCGACGACGTGAGCGAGGAATGCGTGGTATTCTTTGCGCATATATTTCTGTGCTTGAATACTAGATATGATGCGAAGACTCGCACCAGGTTTGTCGCCGTAGACTATAAGGGTTTCGTTAGACGGGAGGTTTAGTCGGACTGCTTTCTCGTAGCACATGATGTCGGCGCGATGAAGATTTAACCAATCCATGCCGATAATAACGTCAAAACTTTTTATTGAGACCGGCATAAGGTCGATTGGGAATGAATGGTTATCTAATGTTAGAAGACAACCTAAGTATATGCTATTAGTACTTTCAGTTTTCCTATTGGCCATTTCTACTGTGTTGCTTAAGCATGCGAGCAAATTTGTGGTTTACGAAGCTTCGCTCCGCTCCACTATCGAACAGAATGCATGCATAGGAGTTATCAAGGAGGAACGTACCAGTCACCACTGTCGGGTCAGCGACTGCTTCCCCGTGGCCTATTGCTAGTACCCTCCCTGCTCCTCCAGTATTCCTCGCCTTAGGGCAGTCCCTTTTAAAGTGGCCTGCTTCGCCACATCCATAGCAAGTTGGGCTCGCGCCAGAGCCAGGAAGTTAGGAGATCGGTTGCGCCGGGAACTTACAGAATCGGACGGTGTGTCCTTTTCTGTGGCAGTTAGTACACTGCATTTCATGGCAGGCGCCGTTGTGATGGAAGTTGCATTTGTTGCACTTCGGCAAACTTCCAGAACACTGCTTCCCCGGAGCAGTAACAGCAGTAGGGGATACCGCAGCATGTATTGCTACGATTTGCTGTTTCTTTGAAGCTCGCTGCTTCTTCTTCTCATCCCAGAACTTCCGCTTGTTGCCAGTGGGTTTGGAGGGTTCTGGAATGGCTTGGGTGGTCGTGGCTGCAGGGGTCTTGACTCCATGGTCAATGAGTCTTTGTGCCAATCGCTTGGCACTGTCGAAGGTAGCAGGGTTGGATGCTAAGACATTCCCCTGGTACGGAGGCATTAGCCCCCATACATACCGTTCAATTTTCTTCCCTTCAGTGGGAACCATATTGGGGCATAGGGCCACCAGTTCGCTAAAGCGGGCAGTGTAAGCGATCACGTTGGTGCCCTTCATGGTCAGATTCCAGAGTTCATGTTCTAACTTCTGGACTTCACCTCTAGGGCAGTACTCCTCAGTCATGAGGTCCTTCATTGTTTCCCAGCCCATGTCGTTAGCCACGACGAGAGTTAGGGCTTTGACGTGGCCGTTCCACCACGTTAGGGCTTTATCCTCGAACGTGCATGCAGCATATTTCACTTTAAATGCAGCAGGGCACGAACAGATTTCGAAGACTGATTCAGTCTTCTCGAACCATTGCGAGAGAGCAATGACTCCGCCGGTGCCATAGAAAGGCTTCGGCTTGCAGTTTGTAAAATCCTTGTAAGAGCACTCCCTCGAGCGCACATGGATTTCAATTGGGATAGATTCAACAGGGGTTCCACCTCTGCTAGCATCGGATGAGTGATACTGAGCCATGGCAGTTGCCACTGCTGCAGCTACGACAGCATTCAGGGCTGCAGTATCGATGACCGCAGGTGGTGGAGGCGGTGGAGGTACAGGATTATTCCTATTCCTGGGAGATTTGCGAGGAGGCATCCTTCAGCTATAAGTTTATAAAGACAAGAAGGATGGTAAGAATCAATTTGTAAGCAACGTGAGAGTGACCCATGGACTAACTAACCATAGCCCAACAGTTTGAATGAGTGTTTGAAATCACAATAAGAAATATTAGTAGGAATACGCAAGTGTACAAATTTTTCCCACAGATTAGATAGATTTCAATAGTACGGGTATTACTGATGTAATAAATTCAAGGAAAATCGACCTAACAGTAGGTCTTACATCACACCATAAGGACAATACTGACAGTCCTAGATTCCTAATTAGAGTATCGAAAGTTAGGAATATTTTACAGACAAGTGCTACTTAGAGCACATAAGTTCAAGGCTATCCCTAAATCAAAAGACAGAGATGTACTAGACATCATCTAATGGCGATGGGAATTCCTCGGGCAAGCCCTGAGGTCGGACACTTGGCGAAACACCTCTTGAAGGTGTCGGTCCTGAGCTCTCTGACGAGCTCGAAGTTCTAAGACTTCAGCACGGGAGGCAGCCAGCTGTTGCTGCAGAGTTTCGTTGGTTCTCCGGGTCCGTTCCATGTCTTCTTCGAGACGGCGAATGCGGACTGTGTTGACACCTGAATTGGCATCAATCTCCATGACCCGGTCGATGGCTGCTCGACCTTGCTCGACATTTCGAGCTATTCTGCGGATGATTACCGGCAGAGCTCTGTCAGCGGAGCCACCATCACTGATGTTGTAAAAGGTTCGGTCCCCAAAGTATGGTGAGGGCTGACCCTGCTCATCACTCCAGCGATTTAGGTTGTTTGCCCACATGGGTGTAGGACCTGGAAACGCTGGTTGAGGGTTGTTGTTCGGGGCTTGACCTACGAGCGGTAGGTTGTTGACTTTAGGCTCGGAGTCAGATCCATCTGAAAAGCCTTCTGCGAGGTGATCATCCAAAGGGATTGGATGATCATCTTCGGGCTCTTCATCGATCCACCCGGCATTGCCTTCATTGGGAAAGTACGGGTCGCCATGATGGAATCCAGCCATTTAGATCTACGCGAGAAGAGAGGTATAAGAATATAGTATACGTGTAACTAGTAGCACAAAATACACCTATAGTATTTTAAGTTTAAGTTCTATTGATCTTCTTGTGGTATTGTTGGTAAGTTTTTAGACTTGTTAACATATCACAACCATTATAGGGCATATGCTAATCACTCCTAGGACCAGCATAGTTGATCAGGCTATGCCATTCCCAGGACTGACCATACATCCCCGAGCTCACTTGGGATATTCAACAATCGTAATACTTTTGTTCTTGTCATTGTGACACTGATTTTAGTATGAATGCAGACTAGTATACTTAATTAAATATTCTATTATTTAAAGTATAGACTCTTGGTCGGAGTGTTTTAGTCCCTTTTGGGTTTTATAGATTAGTATATCACTATAAACAATGCTCTGATACCAATCTGTCACACCCCAAAACCAAGAACGGCGGAAACGTTCTGGGGCGGAGGACGTCATGTATAGTATCACAACACAGTAAATGTAAATAAGCAAACAACATCATCCATTGCATTAAATATATAATTTTAATACAAGTGTGTTCTGTACAGTTATAGACACCAAAATAATGTAACACAAAATAATATGAGATGAGTCTTGAATGCACTCCATCTTCTCAAAAGCTGGCCTCGGTACCTGTCTACTGATGACCTGAGAATACAAGTTATTTTGAAAGAGTTTATCAACATTAAGCTGGTGAGTTCATAAGTATTTTAGTGTCAATGTTTCTTGTAAAAACGTTTGAACCTGTCTCAATGTATAAGTCTGTAAAAATGTAAGCAAATGTTTGAAAGTGTTTGTAAAAGTTTGAATCTCTCAGAAAATCCTATATTTTCTATAAAAGTAACCTTCTACCAAGGCTAAACTGTTTTGTAAACCTGTCTGTTGTAAAAGTGTGTAATTACCCAAGTGTAACTATCATTTGTTAAAAATATAGTTTGTACATTAATGCTTAAGTGATGTTATCACTAAAATATGTAATGGGTAAATCATTGTAGTACTGTAGCTTTGTATAATAAGACTACTCTTGTACTAAATACTACTACCTTAAACCGGATTTATATTAAGTTATATCGTGATAAATTGCACCATGCTATCGACTGGTAACAACGACATAATGAATGGTCGTAATAAAAGAAATGACGTTTGGCACCCGCAGACCTGCAGGTCCGGCTGTAGCTAGCAGCAAGGTGTAGGATAGTCAATCCAGTATAGATCTATACGCAAACTCACGCTCTCCCTCCAAGAGAATTCTGGCTACAACTCGGGCCATGACATTTAAGGCATGCTCCGACACAGTGGATCACGATTAACAACGTATTTATGTATATGTATCGTTTCTCGTTCTAGTATGACTGTATATGTACTTGTTTCTAGTATAGCTGTATATGTATTGTTTCTAGTATATCTGTATATGTATTGTTTCTAGTATATCTGTATATGTATTGTTTCTAGTATATCTGTATATGTATTGTTTCTAGTATATCTGTATATGTATTGTTTCTAGTATATCTGTATATGTATTGTTTCTAGTATATTTGTATATGTACTTGTTTCTAGTATATCTGTATATGTATGATCCTGTGTTACCCCGATGGTAACCAACTACTGATGTACTGATGAGTATGAATATGGAAGTACTTTTATGTCTATACATGTATATATGGTATATAAGTAATATGGAAACGACCTTCGGATGGTCACCCGAAATCCCACCAGACCACATCCAAATCGAGAAAAAGGAAATAGGGCGGATGGCATTCCTAAGCCTTTTGAACATTATTTATATATCTATACATATATGGGCATGCAATTGAATATATAAAAGCATAAATAAGTTTTCATAAAACATTTGAAGCATAAATATAATTTCAAGAGAAGATTGACTTGATGTCGATCTATAAAACATTTTGAAGGCATAAGTGGATAAAACAGTTTAAGTATAAGAAGCATTTGTTTGAATCACAGTCTATAAATAAGTTTGGATAGTAAAACAGTTTGTAAAACATTTCAAAGTGAAGTAGTTTGAAAAACAGTTTGAACAGTGTACCACAAAATCGCCTCGTGAGGCTTCAGCTGCCTTGAGGCATAAGCAATGACATGCCCCCTCTGCATCAATACTGCGCCTAAGCCTGAGATCGACGCATCACAGTATACCACAAAATCGTCTACGCCCTCGGGCAGGGCTAAGATCGGCGCTTCGCACAATCTCTGCCTCAGAATCTCGAACGCTGCCTGCTGCTCAGGCCCCCATCGAAAGACCACGGCTTTCCTAGTCAACCGTGTCAGGGGTACGACTATTTTGGAGAAATCCTAAATGACTGCCAATCCTAGGAAACTCCAAATCTTGGATGGAGACTTCGGAACCTCCCGTCTCATCACGGCCTCCACCTTGGCAGGTCTACTGAAATCATGTTCTGGTTGATGAAGTGCCCAAGAAACTGCACCTCGCACAACCAAAACTCACATTTGGAGAACTTGGCGTACAAGCTCTCCCTCCTCAAGGTCTCCAAAACCTCTCTCAGATGCTCCTCGTGCTCCTCCTGCGTCTTGGAATAAACCAAGATGTCATCAATGAAAACTATCACAAACCGATCCAGCATCGGTCTACACACGCGGTTCATGAGGTCCATGAACGCGGCAGGAGCATTGGTGAGTCCAAACGGCATCACCACGAACTCATAATGGCCATAGCGCGTCCGAAACGGGGTCTTCTGTACATCCTCCTCTCTGACCCTCATCTGATGATAACCTGAACGCAAATCGATCTTGGAGAACCAAGATGCTCCCTGCAACTGATCAAATAGGTCATCAATCCTCGGGAGTGAGTAACGGTTCTTCACCGTTACCTTATTCAGCTTCCAGTAATCTATACACATCCGATGCGACCTGTCCTTATTCTTTACAAACAGGATCGGGGCTCCCCAGGGTGAACTGCTCGGTCGAATAAACCCCTTGTCTAGCAGCTCCTGCAGCTGCGTAGACAACTCCTGCATCTCGAGAGGAGCCAACCGATAGGGTGCCTTGGCTATCGGAGCCGCACCAGGAACTAGGTCGATCCTGAACTCCACCTGACGCTCCGGAGGTATTCCAGGAAGCTCCTACGGGAACACATCAGCGTAGTCTCGCACCACTGGAACCTCGCTCACCGTCGCCTTACCCGTCTCCCGGGTATCCTTAACATACACGACATATCCCGCGCAACCCTGCTGAAGGTAGCGCCTAGCTCTCGCTGCTGAACATACTATAGGTCCACGCTGTGGCCTCTCGCCGTGGATCACCAACTCTCCCGCGCTTGGGGTCCTAACCCGCACTAGCTGCTGTGCGCAATCTATCACCGCCCCATTGGGGCTCAACTAATCCATGCCTATAATCACCTTGTTCCCCCGCAAAGGGATGGGAACCAAATCCACCAAATAGCGCTCCTCAAATATCCTTAGGACACAATCCCTGAATACTGCTGACGCTCGCACTGATCGATCATCGGCAATCTCTACCTCTAAAGGGCAATCCAACATGCCCGAAGACTCAGTAAACCTCTTGCAAAGCGCAAGGGAAACAAACGATCGGGTGGCACCCGAGTCAAACAACACCTGGACAGGAATACCGTTCACATGGAACGATCCTAACGCATATACACAGAGCACATATCAATATCATAACATCATAAAAATAAAGTAGAGGGAAATAATCATCCCCGTCACCACATCGGGTGCGGCGCGTGCCTCCTCTGCCGTCAGCTGAAACGCCCGGCTCCTCACCACTGGAGCCTCTGCCTTGCCCTGCTGGCCATCTATAATCCGCAGGGTAGCTGGAGTCGGCGCCTTAACCGGCGTTGATGCTGTCAACTGGGGGCAATTGGCCTCCTTGTGGCCCCTCTGGTTGCAGTGAAAACACAGCAACTCTGATGTCTGAATCACAAGTGTAGGGGCGGTACAATCGCTGCTGAAATTCCCCGTCTTGCCGCACTTATAGTAGCCCAACGATCCCAACCTACACGCCCCCTCATGAGGCCTGCCGCATTTCTTGCAGCGGCTCGGTCCTGACTGGCCTTTCGGCCTACCATCTGATCCCTTGGGCTTCTTCGCCGAAGCCCCTCCTGCCTGTCCCTCCTCTGAATTCCTCTTCCGGATGTGCTCCAGATCTATCTCCCTCTCCCTCGCCCTGACAATCATAGAGTCCAAGGTGGGGCAAGTTGAAAAACTGACATGCTCCCGAATATCAGCTCGGAGCATATCATGGTAGCGGGTCCTCCTCATGTCCTCATCACCCGCATACTGGGGCACCAACAATGTCCTCTCCCGGAACTTGGCGGTGATCTCCGCCACAGTCTCTGTCGTCTGCCTCATATCCAAGAACTCCCTGGCCAGCTGCTAAAGTTCGACAGCCGGCGCGAACTCTGCCCTGAACCTGGTCGCGAAGTCCGACCAAGTCATAGCCTCGACAGCCAAGACTCCCAACGAGTCCCCTACGGACTCCCACCAATCCCTAGCTCGGTCTTGTAAACACCCTAATGCGAACCTCACCTTCGACCCCTCAGGGCAGAAGCTAATCATCTGTGCAGACTCAATGTCTGCAATCCATCGTCTGGCAGCTATGGGGTCCTTCGCCCCGTGAAAATCCGGTGCACCACTTCCCCGGAAGTCCTTGAAGGACAGTGTGCGAGATCCCGACTGGCCAGATGCCATGTCACTCCTGAATGCCCGGAGGAGATCCTCCATCAACTCCAATATCCCTTCCTTGATCGACCCGAAGATAATGGGGGTCGACTCAAGGATGCCTCTGGTGATCTCTGACGCGATGAACTCGCGTAGCCCCTCATCTACTGGCTCGGAACCTGATCCCGAACCCGATCCCTCTCCTGTACTGCCAACTGCTGGCCTCGAGCGTAGTACCACCATTCTGAAATACATAAATAATAATCATTAGTGATACTGATACCTCTGGAGGAATCACACCTACTACAAGTTTCCTGGTCTTATCTTAGCCTTCCTCGGTTCGGGTACGAGTCCTCTGCTTTAAGTAGTATGGGCCCATACTACCTTCCGCATCTATCCGTACCTTCTCCAAGGACTGCCTTGACTCCACTAGGTCCCTGTCACTATCACTGATCACCACTATACTCATCCTAGGCTTGCCCTAGGAAAATCTCTAACTCCACTCGACCCGGTCCTCAGCTGCTGAAGGCCTCCTTGTGATGCCAGTTAGCCATTACTTGAACACCATCACATGTGATGAGGCTCAGATAATCCTTCGAGTAACAGATTCGTCCCTATAACGGTTAGACTCAAACGAGAGTTGCGCAATAGGGCCAAATCCAGCACTCTAAGATTATTCAACCCTGATCACATGTGACGTGACGTATTCACTTAATGGCTAACTCCCATCACTCAGAATCCTACAAAGCACAAAGCAAGCGACATTCAGACAAAAGGGAACAATCTCAAGCAAATCTGTTCTCATAGAGAGAAACTGAACTAGCATATAGTGCTAAACTCATACTATCAGGCCTAACCTAAGCAGGCTATCCTACTGTTGTCTACTTAATTCTAACATGCAGTTTTTATACACTGAAGCACATAAAGCAGGCACATAAGGCATCACTCCTAGATCCTTAGTCCTATTCTAGCATGCTGTTCTACTGAAACTGATAACATAACATAAGCTTGTATGGGTACTTCGAGGAATACTTACTTGAGCTCGGCCGGTCGCGCACATCACACACTTCATTCCTTCCTAAAACTTTTTTCTTAGCTTTTCTGAAAATATTTTCTTTCTTAAAATCTTTTAATCCCTCGATTTGAGTTCAGACACCCCCGAAGGTGTGTCCGAGTCCCTCAAACCAGGGCTCTGATACCAACTTGTAACATCCCAAAAATACGAGCCAAATATTTCATTTTTAAAACAGGTACTTAGCAAAACATATAGGAATAAATCATTCAACGATCATATCATTTCACAAAAGATGTTGCATGTCACACGCCACCAACACATTCTCTCCATATAGGGGTGAGCATTTGGACTGGACCGGACCAGATCGACTCTTGGACCGAACAGGTTACGGAGAATATTATCGACCGTGGACCGGACCGGATGAGTCGTGTCCAGGTCCGGGTCCATGTCCGTGTCCGGGTCCAAGTCCGAGTTTTCCGGTTCTTGGACCCGTTTGGACCGGTAACAATTTAACACAAACATACATATATTGTCATCTAAATCTAACATGTTTACCAACTAACATATATATCAAGTTTACCAACAAAAGTTAACAGTCATTAGTTCTTAACACAAACATACAAAATTAATTACCGTAACACCAAAAATCATAGTTTAAACTTTAAAATTAATCCAACTAACAAACGTCATAATCTAATCTTCCATCCGCCTCCTAACTTTGATATCCTGATATCCTGAAAAGTTGAAATATTTCAGTTTTGATATTCTAACTTTGGTTGACTGTAACTTGTTGAATATAATATCAAAAACAATGAAATTATAGTTTAAAATCAGCTACAAACTCTAAATTACACATTGAAAAAAAACGGGTGTCAATCCGACTAAAAACGAATGATATATGCTTGTTTAAATAATTTTACAGAATACAAAATTATAATTTATTGCTGAGAAGCTGGAATATTTCAGCTTTAATATCCCAACTTTGATTGATTGTAACTCATTGAATATAACTCCAAAAATAACAAAATTATAGTCTAAAATCATCTACAAACTCTAGGTTACACGTTGGAAAAAATCGCATGTCAATCCGACTTAAAACGAATGAAATATGATTGTTTAAACAATTTTACAGAATAAAAAAATTTAATTGATTGCTGAAAAGCTAAAATATTTCAGCTTTGATATCTCAACTTTAATTGAATGTAACTCACTGAATATAACACCAAAAACAACAAAATTATAGTTTAAAATCATCTACAAACTTTAAATTACACGTTGAAAAAAAAAAACTACATATCAGTCCGACTTACAATGAATGAGACATGTTTGTTTAAAATTTTAACATTTTTTTTATAAATAAGTTGGTCCAACCGGTTTTTACCCGGAACCGGCCGAACCGAACCGATAAAAAAAGCGAACCAAACCGCCCTTAAATTCTAGAACCGAGAACCGACCGAGAAGTCCAAAAAAATGGTCCGGTCCGGTCCACATGTCCAAATGCTCACCCTTATCTCCATGTGCCTCTGATCCTCAATTTCTTTGTCAAATAATTTGTAAAGTAGTTGTCTTGCAGACAAAGCTCAAGAAGACGAAGATTACGATCTGCCACTGTGTGCTCGACGCCATTCTCCCACCATGGCCAGACCAATCAATATGGGCACAAGAGATCCAACATTTGTGGTTGTGGATGGTGCCCTAATTAGGTGAAGGTTAGGTGAACAAAAGAAAGTGATGATCCTGTAAATACATCTCTTTCTATCTTCAATCCTTTACTATAAATTGTGACAATCCAAAATTCATTCTGTTACATTACCCCGTTTCCGTTGACGGAATATTCCATTGTATAAAAGTTCCGTTAATTTGAGGCCGTAAAATAAATAAATGTTTTATTTATTTATATGTTATGTCGTTAAAGTCGTAATAAAATAAATAAAACAATTACTTTACATTCCATATTAATTTGGAAAAAGGTTAAGTTTATTACGACCACTAAATCGGGTGCGACCAAAAGCCTCGTTTAATGGCAGTATTGGGTAGATTTCCACTGAGCTTCAACTCCAACCCCTATATAAGGGAGAGTAAACTCCATTTCAACCTTTTTACTCTCTCTCTACAACTTTTCCCGAGCCAAAAATCGTCCGTTTCGAGCCCCAAACGAGTAGGTAAATTATCCTAACTTGTTATATAGCTTATCTAGCCTACAAATTTGAGTTAAAAACATAAAATAGGGGCAAAATGATGTGTTTACGGCCCAAGAACACTCTTTGACCGTAAACACCATTTAATGGGGGGTTTTTAAGCCCCAAAACCCCTCCAAATTGCCCCTAAGGCTTGGATATGACTTTTAGGCTTACATATTCGGACTTAGAACACCTTGAAACGAGTTTTTGAAGAGTAAACATGAGTTTACTGCCCAAGAACATGCTTGGGCCGTAAACTCCTCTTCATGGGGAGTAAACTCATATTTGTGTGTTAAAATGCCCTTAAACACACCAATGGCCTTGGATTAAATTCTAGAATCAACCACCAACAAGCTAGGGACCTTAAACTCAATTAAAACAACTCCATAAGGAGTTCACGGTCGTAAACCCCTCATGAAAGGGTACCTGGGCCGTAAACTCCAATAAAGGGGTTGAATGGTGCCCTAAACTCCCCATTTGACTTGGAAAAATGCTTAGGATTTTATCCTCTACCATTTAAGACTTCAAAACACCAAAAGAATGAGTGTATAGGAGCTTACGGCCGTAAGCTCCCTTGCTTAGGTCCGTAAACTCCTCAAATGTTCCATGTGAAGCCTTAAATCCATTCATACAATTTATTTTTGGACCTAGCATAAATCTACAATTGATATGAGACCTTTAAACATCCTAGAACACCCTCACCATGAGTTTACGGCCGTAAACTCATGGGGAGTTGTTCCAGGGCCGTAAATACCACATATAGAGTTTACTCTTGGAGAGTAAACTCCATTCCTAAGCCATTCACACCCTTAAATGTTACCCGGGACACCCCAAACACTTAACCAAAGTCTTTTCCGCTCTTTAGGGTGCGTATACTTATTTAATTAGTATTAAATGTACTAATTGTATGTGAACATATGTTATCATATGTTAAATAGGTCACTAAGTGTGTCCAAGTCTTTACTTGACACCGAGCACTCAACCAGCACCTCCGTCAGATCCACTTACATCAGGTGAGTTCATACCCCTGAATGAACCTTTTAAATGTTTTTACATGTTTTATAGGGGGGAATACAAGTTAAACATGCCAGTTATCATATCAATCACATGTGATTGATAACCCGCATGCACAAGGATTCACCACACTGTAAACTGTTTTACCGAGTAGGATACTATAAATGGTTTTCTAAAATGTATCACCTGTTCAAAACTCTTACTTATATTGTTTTATCAAAGTTCATTTTAAACTGGTTTATGAAAGGTTTCCAAAGGTTTTCAAACTTATTTTACCAAAGAACACCAAGTTGTGATTTTCTCAAGTACAAAGGTTTTCTTCCATGTTTTGATACTCCCTCTTAGTTTAAACTCCTACTTGATAACGCTTTCACTTCGTGATGCGTTTATACTTGTTATTGCCTCTATTTCGCTTATACTTGTAGTCGCTTATGCCTAGTAGACGCTCTTACTTCACTTGTTGTCGCTTCTACTTCATGATACACTTATATTTGGTAACGCTTATACTTCACGATTCGGTTATTCCACACTGTACGCTTATACTTCACGATTCGGTTATTCCACACTGTACACTTATACTTCACAATTTGGTTATTGCATACTGTACACTTATACTTCACGATTCGGTTATTCCACATTGTACACTTATACTTCACAATTCGGTTATTGCATACTGTACACTTATACTTCACGATTCGGTTATTCCACACTGTACGCTTATACTTCACGATTCGATTATTCCACACGATTTGGTTATACTTCACGATATGCTTCCACTTGTTACACACTCAAACGTAGTTAGATGTATGCATATGCTTGTATAGATGTATATAAATAATGGTTGAAGGACTTAGGAAGGCTTGTCCGCCCTATTTCCTTTTCTTCGTTGAGATGTGGTATGGTGGGATCGGATGTCCGTCCGAAGGTCGTTTGATTCATTAGTTATATATTATGTATACGAGCATAGTCATATAGGTTTACTCTAGTCAGTTCGGTTATGAGTCTCTACCTCTAGTTCATCACTTATATTGGAAACCCACTACCCACTATTTGGGATGCATCTTCGGGACACGACCTTCTCCGTCGTCTAGTTGGTAACCAGAGTCTCCTGTAGGGAGAGCGGACATTGTGTGTATAGATCTATACGGGATTGACACCCCCGCACCCTGACTGCTAGCTACAGTCCACGGCCTACCAAGCCAAGGGGTGACAAACGTCACATTTTATAGACGCTTACAGGGCGTCAGGTACTCTAGTGTCGGTTAGTATGGTTACGAGTATCCCAGGTTACCTTATAATTCATGGCCTTAAGGTAACGGTATTTCACACTGTACTTTACACTGTATGCTGAAAACCCACTCTCAGAGTCACTCTGTTTTTAGACCTTGCTAGCTGTATCTTTTATTTGATACTGTCTAGGGTCTGTATTCCTTGTTTTAGACCTTGCTAGCTGTATCTTTCATTTGATACTGTCTGGGGTCTGTATTCTTGTTTTAGACCTTGCTACTTGTATCTTTCATTTGATACTGTCTGGGGTCTGTATTCTTTGTTTTTAGACCTTACTAGCTGTATCTTTCATTTGATACTGTCTGGGATCTGTATCTTATGTTTTTAGACCTTGCTAGCCGTACCTTTCATTTGGTACCGTCTGGGTTCTGAGTCTCTCTTTGTTAGACTGAGCCAGGCGTGTCGTTTGTTCGATACTCTCCTGGATTCTATGATTCCTTTGCCTTAGTCAGCAGTCTTCACTGCTGAGGCATATGTTATTTCCCTGATTCCTCTTGCTTTCTTTAATAATCAAATTCTGTATTTTGATAATGATAGCGATTAAGGGAAAACTACTTTTTACCACATAACTCCGTCCAGTCTTGGTAGAAGACTGCTTTTGTTAAAGAAAATATAGGATTTTCTGGAAAAGACACTAATGTAATGGACATTCTAAAACTACCACTTTTGTTAAAGTTATTTGAATGAAATGACACTAAATACTTATGAACTTACCAGCATTTGTAAAAATGTTGATACTCGCTTTTCAAATAACTTGTATTCTCATGTCAGCATTAGACAGGTACATTTCCGGAGCTGTTGATGAAGATAGCTTAGTACCAAGCTGTACTTATATTATTACTTGTATTACTTTGATGTATTGATATGTAAACCATGTAAAACTATTACTATTAATGCAATGGTTGTTGTACTTTGATTACTATAATGCATGTGTTGTGATACTTGACATGACGTCATCCACCCCAGAACGTTTCCGCCGTTCCGGTTTTGGGGTGTGACATAAATCTTGATTAAACCCCTAAATATCGCCTCACCATGAACCGAAAATGAAGACCAGAAGGGAATTTGTGCATAAGAGGATCAGATTAGCCTTCAAGTAAAGGAATGGAACTGGAATCGAATGTGAAAATCGAAGTGTCGATGAAAATATTAATCATGTTTTTTCGGGTTGTTTGAACATCGACTTGATTGGAGAGCAGGGTATGAGTAGTCAATCATATATACTTGATGTTTCTTCCACTAAACGTCGTCAGAGAGTCCATCAATGGTGGCAGCGACCTGTTAGCACTACCAGAAATGGGGACTTTCTTCCCACTTGAAGTCTTATGAAACATACGACAAATAACCCATTAATTCTGCATTTCTAATTATAAAGAACCAAGATAAAAAAAAAAAAAAAAAAAAAGTAAAAAGTAACGGAGAATTAGGGTGAATCCTCCCCAAATTCGATGCAGGCTTCAAACTTACTGATTAGTGTGTTTATGAGTGTGTTTTAATTTCAGTGTGTATGTATATGTGAAGTGTGTGTTTTAATTTCAAAAACTGCATGTTTGTGTGTTTTTTTTGGAAGAAGAAGAAGAATAAAAGACGGGGAAGGTGAATCTTGGAGAGAGAGAGAGAGGTACAGTAAAAGTGGGGGTAAAAAGGTCTTTTCATAGAACTTAATAGAAAAACTAACGTGGCTAACTGTAAGGACCATTTGTGTGTAATGTTTGCTCATAAGGATCATTCGTGCAAAAAAAGGTTTAATAAGGACCATTTTAGGGAAAACTTTAAAACCTTAAGGATAGTTTGTGATATTCATAGTGTATGGTCATGCATGTTGAATTGGTGTTCTTGTCAAATAATATTTGATTACACAAAGTCATGACACAATAACCTTGTTCTGAAATTAAACCATTTGATTACACAAAGACTATAACATTAAGACAACATTAACCAGAACATAATTTCCTGCGGTCAAACTCAAAAAAGACACAAACACTACATAAACCATGCTATAATTTCCTGTCTTCAGACTCAAAATAAGACCACCAGTACATTAACCCTATGACTACGACACTACTTCTTGCATTCAGACACCACATTCAGAGGCAACTTCAACCATGCTTCAAGTAACGAATTGCAAAAAGACCCCAACTGAAGAGAATGATTAACTTATACATCCTAGCTTGCAGTGTAGCTTGTTCATAGACCTGATTAACCCATGTGTCACTTCCACTGATCTAGGGCACATGGGCTCATCAAACCACCCAATCCAACCACACCTTCTCTCATTACGAAGACAAGACCAAAATCGCCTTCCAGGGTTGCGATCTGACCAGGAAGTAACGATGGCTAGATCACGATTTCCACAAGCACATATCAGCATTTTCCAAAGCTTTCTTTCTCTAACAGTAGTAGTGATCGATTGAATTAGGAGGAAGAACAAGAAGAAGTAATATAGGCATTAAATTATATGTTCAGAAAACGTCCTTTAGGCTAAAATGACATAAATACCCTCATGTGCAAGTCACATGGGGGCAACTTAACGTGGAATGGACGGAAATCCAACTCGGGGACCAAACGCGTGCAACTTATGGTCCGTAGGTACTATTTGAGGGAAAAGAGTACCGTAGGGACTACATTATGGAAAAATCCAAAACCTAAAGGACCATTCGCGTAATTTGTTCTAAAAATAAATACAAGTGATACAATATTTTCAAAAAGGGTGGATGTAAAAAGAAAAACAGCATATATATTTAATCATTATGCAATTTATATTTTAAAATTACATTATCAGATACAAAAAGGGTGCATGTAAAAAGAAAAACAGCATATATATATATATATATATATATATATATATATATATATATATATATATATATATATATATATATATATATATATATATATATATATATATATATATATATATATATATATATATATATATATATATATATATATATATATATATATATTGTATCTATAATATGTTGTGATTTATAAATAAAATATCTATAATATGCTGTGCTATTTGGTATTAAGAACATTTCAAATAATTTTGCGAATGATTTATATAATAGAAGACTTCAAATAGTCACAAGATTAATATACGGAGTTTTCCAATATATGGGAGGGGTTTCTCATATGTATAGATGCTATGAAAGAATTCTAAAGTTAATATAATGATTTTTCGGATATTCCCATAAAAAATTGTATTTTTTTTTTTCAGACATTTACCATAGAAATAAGCACATACATATAACAGATTTAGCTTTTTAAATAATGTCATCGGCCACAATCATGTTGTGGAAAGCCAGATTTGATGACTTACTTTTCGCACGATGGAATGGATGAATAGAATATCCAAATTTTATAAAGAAGTCACCAACACGCCACATACCATTTCCACATTAGAAACATACTATTTCTATATTAGAAAGATATAACATTTTTTTTCAATTTGATGATTATCTTATTAGACTTTGAGGCTTCTCTTTCCAATGTGTTTATCTAAATTTGTAACATATGAAACATAAATTTACGCGTTAATTATATAAAACACCTTAAGTAAGATATTTATGGTTTAAATCTAAACTTTTTTTTATTTAAAAAAATCCTTATATTTTCTATATTTTTTAGTTCTTGCCCTTTTAATAGGTTGTCAATTATCTACCGACAATAGATAAAAAAAAATTCGAACAAAACCTCGTAATTGATATATTTTTTTGTTTATATTGTTTTAGATTATTATTTTTTGTTGTTCTTTAATCTTAATTGCTTTTGGTGTTCTTGGTAGAGGAAGCTAAAAATTAGATTTTATTTGTTTTATTTAACTTGGATGAAATTATATCAGAAGTAGTTACGTGTATGTTAATTGTATGTTAATTTAAGGACCACACAATTTTATGTCTACATCTGCTGACTTGGATGAAATTAGATCATAATTGGTTTCATATTTACTAATTTAGAGACCAAAGGTTTTACATCAGCTAATTTGGATGGCATCGTATAAACATACTATTTCATGTCTACTAATTTGGAGACCAAAGGTTATGCATTTGCAAACTTCCAATTTTTAACTAAACGTTCCACGTCTGTTATTTTGAAAATGAATAATAATGTATCGTTTAAGGAATGTATTGATTTTGTTATCATTGATATGACTATTGATGAGTTTGCAATTTTTAACTAAATGTTCAACGTCTGTTATTTTAAAAATGAATAATAATATATCGTTTAAGGAATGTATTGATTTTGTTATCATTGATATGACTATTGATGGAGAAAATGAGACTACAAAAAATTAATTAGATTGTAATTAATCAAATCACTTATGAGATTAAAAATGTTTCTAACAAGTAAAACATAAAAACTCAAATTATATTTTCAAACATAGATTGTAGTTTGGGAGTTATACATATATATATATATATATATATATATATATATATATATATATATATATATATATATATATATATATATATATATATATATATATATATTCTACAAGAATAAACAAAAAAAACGAAAAAAAATGAAATAAAATGAAATAAAATTTCAACAACATAATAAAATTTTCAGCAAGAAAAAAAAGAAGAGGTTAGAAGAGGTTGGAAGAGGCAGTACAAGGCTGCGCCAAACAGAGTACGCGCGGAGGTTTTTGATTCTGAAGACTTCTAAAAAAACAAACAGCTACGAGATGAAAAGTATTGCGCGTGTGCTGCGCCGCACAGCAATAAGAGGTCTGAAGAATTTTTTTTCCAAAAAACAAACAACACCTTAGTGTTTATTCAAGTTGCAACTTCCTATCCCCATTTAATCATTTATAATAATAATAATAATAATAATAATAATAATAATAATAAGTGCACTGTTTATATGACTTAATTTGTAATAAAAGTAACATAAATACCAAATTATTCTTAGTTACCCAAAAGAATGTTTCTGAAAAGTGGCCCCATATGATAGGTTTTAAATTACATGTGATAGTGACTTTTTACCTCTAAATCATCTTAGAAAAGAAACATGTGGACAGTTATTTTGTTTGAACCATGATATCAACGATTTTAGTTCTCTTAATACACAATTTCTTTCACATAAATCGAGCAAATACATCAACAAGTGGAGGTGTTTGTATATTTTTAGGCGAGAACATAATCAAATTTTATCTTGAAATTTATAATAAAGTTAGATTACACTACCCAGTTATTTAACATAGGAATGAGCGTTGGGTTCTTCGTTTAATACTAACACTTTACATTTAGAAAACATAACGAATATATTGTGGCTAAATTTTCATAAACTTTTAAATGGTGGAAACTAACAAAAACAAAAAATAAATGCTCAGATGCGCTTCTAATTCGAATTATCGAAATGCTGTGATGAACCAACATCACAAGTAGCACAAATAACTCATCATTGCATTGAGTTGCACCAGCCGGGAATCGAACCCGGGTCTGTACCGTGGCAGGGTACTATTCTACCACTAGACCACTGGTGCTTTTGTTTAAACTTTGCCCCAGGTGCTTTATAACGTAGCTAAATTCCATTTTATAATAAAAAACAGGAAATCCTTGGCTAAATAAAATGATTTCAAACAGATAAAATTTAAAAGTTTCCTTCTATGTAACTAAAACGATTTAAAAAATTATGTGTACTAGGCATTCAATATTTTATTTTTAAGTTATATTTTTGTGTATTAGTTACTAGGTGTGAGACCCATGTATTATATGAGTTTATTTAAAATAAAAATTAAATATAAAGTTCTAAACATTTAAGAAGTTTGAATCAAAAAAAAAAAAATTTAAAAATATATTAAATTATAAAAATTCAAAGTGTTTTTTTTTTCTCTTTTAAATTTAAAGAAATAATTTAGATAAATAAATAAAAGAAATTAATAAAACTTTAACTTGGTAATTTTGAAATTAGAATGAAAGCTCATAAATAAAAGTGATATGCATTTAATATTATGTAGAATTTAATAAAATGGAAAAACCATAAAATGACATGTGGAATAAAAATTAATTTAAAATTACCACAAAATTACATGTGACAAAATGAATGAGAATGTGACATGTGGCAAAAAGATTTTTATTTATTAGAATAGATGTTTACAAGAATCATTGTAGTACAATATTGTCTTTTAGCTATTTTTTTACTAATTTGATTTGTTGATGATAAAATTAAACTCAAATAGACACATGTATCTACTATAATAAATGAAGGTTTTTTTGCCACATGTCTTCTTCTCATTCATTTGGACACATGACATTTTCTAGAATTTTTAAAATTTCTATTTTCCACTTGTCATTTTATTGTATTTTTATTTTATTAAATTAAAATTCCACATTTAATGTGTAATGTAACATATATGTAAACTATTTATTAGAAAGAGTTTATATATGTAATGTATTTAATACATTAAAGTCTCATTAATTTTAATAATTCAAATTTTTTTTAATTTTTTTTATAAATTCAAACTTTTCAAATTGTTAAACTTTTATATTTGTTTTTTTTATTAAACCCATGTAATACATGGGTCTCACATCTAGTAATTAAATAAGTTGAAGTTGTCACGTCTAATACACAAATGTATTTGTTTGATGACTTGAGGAACTTATGCCTAAGTATTTTATTAAGTGAGTGATATACATTATTACACCTTACAAATTTTCCAATTCCTCCAAAAAATATCTTATTTAATACACATACCCACCAATAAGTTCCAATTTATTTCTTGTTTAGGATAGATTTTGTATCAATATAATAATTACAAACATGTCGATTCAGATAAAACTTATTAATAAATGACAAAGATTTCCACTACTTTTGAGTCATTAGTAGAAGCACAGGTGATACAAACACCTTGTAAAGAGAGATGTAATGGATACAATTGGTTATTAATCATCATGCTCATCTTATCATTTTTCCCCATTAAGACCGGAGGAAATGGGAGGGAAGCTTCCCTCATATTTTGTGGGTCATACTTATTTTTTCCTCATTTTTCTTTTCCTCACCTAAAACCCAATGAATGGTTGGGAAGGGTTTCCCTCACTTTTTTTTTTAAAATAAAATTTTTTTTGATTTATAATTTTTAAATTAATAGTAAACATAAAATTTAATTAAAAATAAAAAGCATTTAATTAACTAAAATAAAAATTACATTAAACCTAATATTTAAATTAGTAGAAAATTAAAAGTGTAGGGTCTATTTTGTAATTTTTGAAAATTATTTTTGTGAAGAGATTTTAAAGTTGGGTGTATTCTGTCATGAGGCCAAAACATAGGGGCCAAATATGTCATTTTCAGAAGCTTTCATCTTCTTCCTCTCGTTAAAACTTGCAGCTCAAAAAAAAAATTCCAGCCACTCACAAGGAGAGAGAGAGAGAGAGAGAGTGTGCGGGACTCCCTTCCCCCACCTTCTTCCCGCCTTTCCTTTCCCGCACCCCTGGTGCGGTGTTTCTTGATCGCGAGAGTAACCCAAATTATATGGTTATCAGCAAGGTTGTCAAGATCGGGATCCTACCTAGGATCGTTTTTGGGTTTGCAAGATCGGGATCGGGATCCTAAGATCCCACAAAATAAAATATAATTGTAATTTATAATTTTTAATCATGAAAAATATTTCAAACATTCAATTTTTCATTCAAAAGTTATAAAATTTACAAAATATTAGCCATAAGATACAATACAAAATGATAAATGGTAAATTGGTAAAGAGTAAAAGACATAAAGTGGTAAAAAAATTTCATTTGAAAAAAAAAATCAAAGGAAGGTAAGATCGGATCGGATCGGATCTCGATCCTACGATCTTACGATCTTACCTGCGATCCTACCCCAAATACGATCATTTTACGATCTGGATCGTTTTCATACCTAGGATTATAGGATCGTACGATCCTACGATCAGGATCGCGATTTTGACAACCATGGTTATCAGAATCAATCAATCATTTAACCAATTTTAGAGATGGTTAATTTTATATTATTTTTAAATAAAAAAAAATCATTTTTTCTGCATTTGTAATATCCTAAATTTTTATTTTTTTTAAATTATTTCCTGAAGTAGTCGGATTTGATTAAGGTTGACCATGTAAAATGCCCGGACCATATTTTGTGACATTTGGTAAGATTTTGTGACAGTAGGTGGGATTTTGTGTGCTTAGGTAGGATTTTTTGTGCATAGGTAGGATTGTATATGTCTAGGTAGGCTTTTGTATGCTTATGTTTCGGGTCGTGTTTTTTACCCCAAATTGGTTTTGTGTCCTGGTTCGTTTATGAATTTTGTTGTATGTTGTCTTGTATTTATGCTTATAATTTTTTAAAGGGTTGTTCGGTAGAAACTAAATAATTCACTATTGAATGATTAAGAGACATAAATCATTCAATGTTATTTGGTAAAGTTGATCAGATAAAGAAATTACCATTTTAACTTTCTAACAAAAACAATTTTAAAGAACACAGAATTGTAATTTAATTCACAAATTCAACTAAAAGGAAACATACTAACCAAAATCATATCAACTATTAACTTAAAAAAATATCTTGAGAGAAAAGTTTTCTCAATTCCATCTCGATATGGTCGATTGCCTAAATAATAGCTCAAAATCCAAGAAAACAAAAGTCAAATGACACCTATATGAAGATATGTTCATGACCCAACCGGAAAGTTTTAAGCCTAAGGGTAAAGAGCATTTGGTATGTAAACTAAAGAAATAAATATATCCGTTACAATAAGCATCCTACAATGGTATTTGAAATTTGATAAAGTCGTGAAAAAGAATGACTTCAATAAGAATCGAGTGGACAGTATACTCCCTTAAAATGAGCGGGAGCAACTTTGTCATACTTTGATGACATTATTTTGCAAGTAACAATTTAAATTTTAGGCACGAGTCAAAGCGATTACTTTCGTGCCATTTTGACATGAAAGAACTCGGCGAAGCCTCTTATGTGATCAATGTTGAAATACACCGAGATCAGGCCCATGGAACATTATGATTGTCTCAAAAGGCTTATATTGAACATGTTCTTGAATGCTATAAAATGCATTAATGTTCCCCCCCCCCCCCCCCACACACACACACACACAATTCGATCTTGGAGTTATAAGAGACGTTTCCGTTTCTTTTCATGTCCAAAAACAGAGGTAGATAAAGAGCAAATGAGATTGATACCTTATGCTTCTGTAGTTGGAAGCCTCATGTATGCTCAAGTTTGTACTTTGTATTTGTTAGGCTGTCAGAGCCAACAAATAGAGGGATACAAAATGAACTTCAAAAACACTATTACTTTGTACTAAAAAGTAGTACAAGACAATCAGGGTTGATCCAGAAAGACATGGGACAAATGCTTATATCAATTTGCATAAGGTACTTGAGTCACAAAAAACGGGGATTTGTTTGAATTTGCATAAATGAACATTAAACACATGCAATTAAAGATTTGAAATTTAATAATAAAAAGAGTTTCGATCATGTAGCAAACTCTTGTATCATGCAATTCAATCACAAAATGAAGTAATAATCTATATTTGAAAGCAATAACTAATGGGTTTTATATATTAATAACACTTATTTTGGCGGAAAAACATAAACCCTAAGTTCACATGCACCCTAAAAGGTTTATGTTTTCACTATGATTTGCAAGCAACTATTGAATATTAAGAACCCTAAAAGTATGTTGCTATTTTTAAAATTTGTAAAGTGTTATTAGAAAATACTTACCTTAGTTTATTATAGCAAATAAACTAGTAATCATTCCTTGTTGGTCTTCAGAAAGCAAGCACCAGAAGTCTCGTGTCTTTAATGACTCACACTCAAACCCTAGCAAGTTGGAGGCTAATGAAAAGAAAGTAGGAGGAAGGGAATTTTCGAAATTCTCTTTGAAATGAGGTAAATTTCAAAAATCATAACCCAAGGGGTTTGTATAGGTGATAGGGAGGCTAAGGATAAGACAATTTTCCTTTTAGATAACCATTTTCCCATTGCTTCCTCCCTAAGACATTCCAAGCTTCTTTAGTGCTCAAGAATACCTCTAGAAACCCTATAACCATCTAGACTTTCATCCCCCTCCTAGGGAGGTTCTGGAATTGGTCGATGTTCAACTTTTGAACATTGTTACCTTTAGTCCTTTCGCTTTTAATTAATCCAATTAATTTCTGATCAATTCTTAATTAAATAATATCATTTCTAATTAATATATTATTCTCATAATATATTAATAAATCATTTATTTTGATTTCTAATTAATTTATTAACTATATAATAAATTAATAAACCAATCCCTCTTTCCAAAAAACATTCCAGTCAATTACTAGGTTTGAAGACAACCCAAAAGGACTTTGTTAATAATTCAAGATTATACTAATTTAGTTATTGATTTAGACACATAATCCAATACTAACAAGCTCTAGCATTTTCTATTCACCAAAGTGTTTGATCAAAATAAGTTCTTTGAACTAACCCTAAATTACTAACCTAATCTAAGCAAGCTCTTAGAATTATATTGAAAAACCACATTAAGATTTGTGTGAATTTTTCCAACAATGGATACAACTAATAAGTTTGGAAGTGTAAAAATATGTAATTTTAGTTTACACCAAAGTTAATCCCATCATAGAACCAATTTGATGCTTGTACTTTAAATTTCAATTCATAAAACAATTACAGATTCCATAAATTGAATAACAAGAATGAACTAACCCTAATTCTAGTGGCTAACATGAACCAAAATTAAATTAAACATGAGATTAAAACGAAATTACAATTGCTAGATAGAATACGAATAAAACATCAAATCATATGATTAAATACATTAACACAATTGTCTAGAAATCATAATAGAAAGGGCTTTAGCCGGAAATGGCTAAAGCATGAAATTCAAAGTCTATAAATGGAAATTACAAGATTAAATCCCGTTATAGTTAAAAGAAAAATGTTTCCAAATGATTCTCAAGTGATTCCCAATAAAAACCTTCAAATAAAAATCGCCTCAAACTCATATGGGTGAGAGAGAGTCAGAAAATGGCTCCAAAATCTAGAACCTAAAAAGAGTTGACAACTACGACTATAGGGTAATATGATTTTGTTTTAGACATCCATACATATGCACAAAAATAAATAAGCTTGGGTTTTTCTCTTTCTATCACGTTTTCCAGAAGCAATCCCCCAAGAACAGGAACGAGTTTGTTTGTGCAATCCTACATCGATTTGGATGTGTGATAATGGGAATCAATAACTCATCCTTCAACATCAAACAGCTCTTTGGAGACCGATTATCAATCAAGTATTTCAATCTCTTATGTGGTAGATGAATTTGTGTTTGAATTGATTAGAAAGATTATAGGATATTGATTATTAAGAAACAATCAACATAAACTTCTTACATGTAATTAATCGACGTCACTTTATTTGATATCATTTGACAGACAGTTCTTAGGTTAAGATATAACACTAGATTATAATTATATCGGCTTGGGTTGGAGTCTACAATTTTGTTCCTCCCTAAAACCCTTTCACTTCCTTGCTACTAATCAACATCCAAGAACTCTATTATATTAACAAAATTACTAATTATGATAGGAAAATTACAGAAAAACACTTTCTAGTTTTCACCATTTTATCGATTAGACAGAACTTTCGGAAATTAAACATCCTTCAAAACTTAAGATACAACAAACAAAAGGAAATGCTAGAAAAAAGATGAAATTTACACAGCAGAAAATATTTAAAAAAAAAAAAAAAAAAAAAAAAAGATCTCATATACATACACCTCGAATGATATTAAAATTTTAATATTCTCAATTGTCTTCTCTATGTATTAAAGATGGAATCGGTGGTTCCAGAGTTACATCTTTACCTCTCGCATGCGAATCCTCCACATCTGATGGCTGCCTGGCAGAGCTATTCTGAGGTGGAGAACTGGGACCGGAATGGAATCCAGATTCCTGTTCCCGTGGCAGAGTTGATAACGGAATCGGAACGGCTACCTCCTCCCCGGGTTTCTTATAAAACTTATCCTCTTTAATGTCATACATGTTTCCAGTCCGGACTTCCTGAGCAAGCGTACACCAGCAACAGAAAAGCCACAATGCACAATCAGTAACAGCAGGTTTCCCACAACAGGAATCAGAAGGTGGCAGATTGAATCTTTTTCTCATTTGAATCCTCCAAAACCCACCATAAAGCAACCCAAACACACACAGAAATATCCCCGTAATCCCCAATGCCTCTCTAGCTGTCTCATTATCGATATTTATCGCAGCCAAATTAAAAATCCAAAAAGGCGCCAAACAAAACAAAAGAAATGTCGCGATATGAACATACATGTTTCCAAATCCAAGTCGCTCCATATTCCATCCGAAAACACAAAAACTACAAAACAACGAGAGGTATGCTAATGAGATATCTTGCCAAAAGTCGAAAATACCCCCGCTCCATTTCGGACTAGTTTCGATTGTGCTCTCGTCTTTTGGGGTGAATGAGAATCTTCTTTCGAAAGACTTCCCTCGGTTGCTTTCCGGTTTAAGTTGTGATTCTTCATCGGAAGGAGCGGAATCGTATTCCTTTCCGAGGGGGCTCACGACGGAATACACACCAGCGATTGCGGGAGCGCCGATTGCTACGGAAATGGTGATTCCAACTCCGATTGCTGGTCTTTCTGATCTCCTGTACCCGACATTGAGACCACATAACGCGTACTGTGCGAAACAGTTTAGGTTAAGTAACAAGACAACAACCAACATGTGGGCCCATTCATGAGGTTTATATGTTCCATCTTTGCAGTATAATTTTCTTAATTTTGAAATGTCTTCTGGTTTCCATCTTATGAGGAGTACAAGGTGGTAAAGCCTTTGGGGATGTTGGTAAAGACACATGAGGGTAAAAAGGGCATTTAAGATTTGGTTGTTGACTTCAAACCAAGCGTCTCTTTGAGTCTTTCTTGGAAGGACGTGGTTTAACATACCTGTCATGACAAGAAACAGGATTGCACCTGAGACAGCAACAACTATGATCCAGATTAAGAGAACCATATTCATGGGGTTTCTTATCCATTCTTTCGCTAATTTTTGGAGGGAAATCCAGTCAATTTTCTTGGAGAAGACTCGAGTGAAGCGATCACGAATTGCTTGACTTGCACTGGAGGGAACTGTGCGTGAGAAATCGTCTCTTTCTTGGGCAATTCTTTGGAATTTTGCAGTTGGAGTACCTAAATTGCCAAATACAAGGAAACTTGGGGTTCTATTGGTTAGAGGAGTAGGAGTTGTAGCAGTACTATCCCCCCGAGTTTGAGAACCTTCATCCCTTAGAAGTCCCCTGCGAGAGGTTTCAATGTGAAGATTGACTATAGGTTTGACTCTACATCCGTTTGATTTCTCTTCTTCAACTCCATCATTATCATTTGAAGTCATTGTAGTGTAGTAGTTCTAATATCTTTTCAGCTGTTAATTGCTCTTGGAATTGGATTATCTTCCTTTAATAACAAGAGCAATGGTGGCAGCGATGAATAGGCATGGAGAACTAGCTTCGAACTTCAAATCCAGGAGAACTAAGCAAGTTTATGAGAAAAAATTGATCAAAAGTTAACCTAAATAACCAACGCCTTCAATTAAAAGAATATAGATATCTATTTCACATGAATAATTGACTATCGACATTGAGCAGTGCTACTTTTGACTAAGTGCATCCCTTTTGGTAAAGCAAAATGTAATTGCATCAGCTATGCACGAGATAAGCAAACGAACACAAATCTAACTGTAATTAATAATAGAGCTAACTTCAAACGAAAGGCAAAAAGATCAATATCGTAAGAACATTGTATAGCTGTAATGTTCGTCTGTTCTCTCAAACCTAAACTCAAGCTAAGTTGTCAAATTAAGCCAAATTTGAGTTGTTAAACGACTTAAACTTGCAAAATAAGAACTGATCAACAACATCTACCTAAAACCTCAAGAGTTCAAAAAAGTGAAATTGAGAAACTTAAAGCAGTCAACGCGTGTATCATCAAAAAGCGTGAAAACTGAAAGAATCTTAAAACCGTACGAACAAAGCTAAGATCTGAAAATGCTTTTGAGAAAAATATGTACCTGTAGCTGAAAACCTAGTTCGAATTCATCTTACCCTCCCGTGGTAACAACTTTAGAGTTATTGAGAATCCTTAAACGGAGGAAAAGAGGCTCAAAAGCAGATGAAATGAAGGGAAGAAGGTTCTTTTGTGTTCCACTAGAAAAAAAAATCTGCGAATAGCAGGCAGCTCAGCTGGTGGATTGAATTATTCGGTTCGGTCAATGCGAAGCCGCTTAGCTTGACCGATTAACGACCGCAAACCAAAAACCGGCACAAACAATAAACCTATTCTCCGCTGTCCAGCGGCGTTGCTTTATAAAACGGCAATTCTTTTCCTTCCTTTACTAAAAATGTACAGAAGCAGTCCTCTGACTTTTCGTATATACATACTACTCCCTCTTATCGTTATAAATGATCCCGAGACCCTTTTTAAATAGAATTAAGTTTGTTCATTGTTTTATTTTGCCTACAAAATATTTTAGAAGCAACCGATAAGATATTTTCGATATTCATAAATTGCTCTCTCTTTTGGAAAGTAAAGAGATTATTCTATTAATATCATATATAATAATATAAAATCTTTAATTTTGTCAGAAATGTATAACTTTAATTTTTTATGGATTTTAGGCTCATTAAAATCGGACAGTTGCTATTTTTTTTTTACCTTTTTTGTGTATTTCTACTTCATTAGAGCACTTACATTTGGAAGAAATATTCGATTTTACTTTTTTCTGGTTCATAAAATCTCTTAAGTTTGATTTTATGGTTTATTAAAGTCCTTAAGTTTTATAAAAATATTTGGTTTTACCACACAAAAAGGATAAAAAAAATTAAAATCACACATTCAATTTTTGTGAACCTAAATTTCGTAAAAGGATAAATCCATATGTATTTGTCAAACTTAATGGCCTTTATGTCATTATCTCTTAATGTTATCCATAAATTTTATGGATAATGACTTTAAAACATATATATATATATATATATATATATATATATATATATATATATATATATATATATATATATATATATATATATATATATATCGATTTGTATACATTTTGGTCACTGAATTTTTTTTTGTCCACATGTGCATCTCCAACGTGTTTAACTGTACACATTCAGTCCTTATGGTCGGCTACTTCAGGTAAGCCAGAAAAATGATTTAATAAGATAATATATTTCTCATTTTGTACACATTTAGTACTTAATTTTTTTTGTACGTTTAATCCTTGATATTTTTTGCAAATAAGTCCTTGTTATTTTTGTATGTATTCAGTACCTATGATCGGTTTCTTTAAGTTTTTCTCACGGTATCCTACGTGGGACAATCATTAATGATGTGTTTGGGACTGTTGATGCTTATACTCATCGCGTCATCGGCTACTTGGTTGTTTGGGTCTTGTGGTTTGACTTAGGTCTTGTGTTTTGAACGCTGTAACTTTTTCATATGATCTCTGATTTTAAAAATCTTTATATATGCGCGTTCTTATTTGAGTCTACTATAATTTTTATTTAGATTACTCTCATTAAAAAGTAATATATTTTTACTTATGTTATTTATATACATGCGTTCTTTATAAATGTATGTATCAACGTTTTTTTATAAAATCATAAGTAAAAATATGTTATTTTTTAATAGAAGTAATCTAAACGAAATAGTATACTCAAATATAAACATGTGGATATAAATATCGTTAAAATTTGAGATCGGATGAAAAAGTTACGATGTTTAGAACACAAGACCTAAGAAATCAAATAGCCAATGTCACGGTGGCCATAATCATCAACAACTCTGCACACCTCATTAATGATCGTCTCACATAGGATATCGTGAAAAAAACTTAAATAAATCGTTCATAAGTATTGAATGTGTACAAAAATGACTTATTTTGTAACAAAAAAAAATAAGGACTAAAAGTGCAAAAAAATATATATTAAGAACTAAATATGTACAAAATAAGAATTATATCATATTAAATCATTTTTTTGGCTTAACTAGAGTAGTTGGTCATAAAGACTAAATATGTACCGTTAAACAAATTAAATGGAAAAATATAGACAAAAAATACTTAGTTAATAAATATGTACAAATCAAATAATATATTATCTTTTTAAGAATTAAATTTTATCGTGAAAAAAGTTTGTAATATTAAAACAAGTAATTGTTTTAAATAGGAAGGTGTAATGTTTCCAAGTAACAAGTCAAAATTAGTTGATATTTTTATTAAATCTATTTTTAATAAAATAATCAATATGCCAAACATAATGACAAAGGATACATAATTAACTAGTTACAAATCATAATCTTGTTTTTAAATAATATTATGTCGGACGATTTTCGACTCGTTCGACATATTTTACTCGTATATATAGTGAAGTCATTTAACTTAGTCAAGGTGATATAATTTAAAAAATAAATAAATAAGTAAATAAAAGGGGTCAAATCTACCCATGTATGTAATTATATATAGTTGTTATGTTCAACAATATTGAAAGTTAAATGAAATCCACGCCAACTAAATTGCAAATAGAAACGGTTGTTTGCCCTTTCTCCTCCCGACGAGAGTGTTGGCTCCTTTAAAGTACGATCTACATTCACCTACGCATGACACATTAATTTTGGGGGCCGCTCTTATGTAGAGGCTTTTTAAGCTAGGACTTAGAGCCCCTAATTCTAAGGGCGCCATATTTTTCAAAATCCAAAAGTTTAGTCCATTAAAAAATTCAATCCGGTAACCACAAAATAAATGAAATTGAAGAATAAATCAACTATCGTTGCATTCATGAAACTGAAACGACATTGCCTTCTTCAACCGATTCTATTTTCTGCGACAAATTCATCTCATTTGTTTTTTATATCCGAGTATAGTAAAAACTAAAGGGCCCCAAATTTTTGCCTTGCTTAGAGTCCCTAAAATGGTTGAGCCGCCCATGATAAGTTTATTTATATCTGAAACAATATTTTAATAGAAACACTCTTAAGAAAATAATATAATTGAAAAGTTAATAAGTATTGGTCCTAGAACAATGAAACTTGCAAATTTCTTTAACTGCTTCTTATGGAAAAGTGCCTTTCATTTAAACCTTTCATTTAAACAGTAGTAATTCTTCTCCGGAACTATTTCCCATTTGCTTTAGAAAATACATTGTTCGATTCATAAACAAAATTTAACTTTATATAAATAGGAATATAAAAATAGACTTTTGGTCTAACCTAAATAATAGGTATTAGCCTAGCCCAGATCACTAACATCGGACGATTAAACTAGAAAAATAAACAAAAGAACAAAACATGAAAGCATAGATGAAGGCATCGGCAACGAGAGTGGCAGGAGCCTTGATGATGGTGTCTAAAATGATTACTTGTTGGAGAAGAAGAGAAAAGAAGTGGGGGCCAGAAGCGGTTTCGTTGTAATAAAAAAGAGGAGTGACGAAAACGATCATGGAACCGCCAGCAGAGGAGGCCAAAGAAAGACAGCGAGAAAGAAAGAGGGCTTTAGTTCCAGAGAGAGAGAGAGAGAGAGAGAGAGAGAAAGAAAGAGAAAGAGGCTACCTGGTGGAGAAGGTGTCATTGGAAGGAGGCGGCAACAACATCGGAAGAGGCTGACTCTGAAAAGATATTTCAGAGAAGAATAGGTCAACCAAAGAGGAGACAAAAGACTCGAAGGGAGGGGCCATCCGAGGAGGAGACAGAGCAGCCGAGGCAGTAAAAGAAGTCAATGAAAGAGCTCTAGTTTGGTGTTGGTGGTTGCTTTATTATTTAGGAGGAATATATATATATATATATATATATATATATATATATATGTATATATATATATATATGTATATATATATATATATATATATATATATATATATATATATAGGTTCAAATGTTTTTAATAAATATTGTGTGCCTAAATGCACCAATCACAAATTAGCAATTAATTTATTAATTTATTAAATAAGTAAGGGTATGATAGTAATCTTGACTAGAATTAATTATGGTAAAGATTTAAAACATTTAATATCCCTTAAAAATTAGAGAAATCAGTTTAAAAACCCTATTAGCCGTCGACCTCCCTCATCACGTTCTTCATCATCACCTACGTCATATCACCATTGCCGCCTCTTCCTCCCCCTTCTCCACCGTCGGACACTATTATTCATTGTTGGAATAGGTCCGCCATTGTCGTATTAGTTGGGATTGGACATTGGCGCACAAAAAATGTTCGTGAGAGGTGATAAAGGCGGCAAAATCAAATCTCAGTGCCCAAGAGCAGAAGACGAGGAGACGATAGTGATCAGATTTCGCACAGTTTGATTTCTTGGATATCTCAATTTCATTGGAACGATTATTAAAAGCCATTTATTCTTCATTGATTTCAATAGTAAATCAAAATCCTTAAAAAGTTCAAGATAATATCAATATACGAAGAGCAGAGGTAATCTATTTGTATCGTTGAATTTTGCCCTAATATTTATATTTAGGATTGATTAATTTATTGATAATTATGGTTTCTAGTAGTAAACGTTTGATATGACTCCGTTGTTGCAAAAAAATACTAACGGGGGTGTTATATGGGATCTACAAGAAAGATGGATGCTCCTTTATGAGACATGGTTCGTGTTTCTATTATGTTCTTTTCCCTTTACTTCTTCTATTTCTATATTGATCTAAGTTTTGTTTTCCTTTTACATATCTTGTTCTATAGAGGCGCAAACAATTTTGGGCTGAAATTGATATTAAATTTAGGTGTTTATCTTTGTATCATCTTACTTTTTGGTAAAAACGGCTAGACCTGTGTGGTTTTTATTGTATGATTTAAGCACCAAATGATGCATTCCAAGTGTTTGATATAATTACTAAGAAGGATCGTGTGGTGAGAGTTGATGATTCTTATATGATTTCTAATTGATGATTTTGTGGTGACATTAGGATAATCTTTATTTGCTCTAAGGGTCTGCTAAATCTTAGAACTTTTATTTGCTCTAAATCACGTTGCTGGAAATTATGTTTATAGGTAAACTATTGCAAGTAAATCAAATATGGTTTTTGGCTTGTTTGATGATAATGTCTAACAAGTGTTTGTTGAAATGTCTGAAAGAGAATTTTAAAAATTTAACCTTGTGGTATGCATTCTGCCAGAATTACTAGCAGTAAATACAATACTTTTGAATGTATTCTATATATTCTATCAGAATGTATTCTACTGGAATAAAATCGATGTATTCTGCCAGAATGTATTATATGCATGCTGTCATATTCTATGTATTCTACCAGAATATACTAAGTGATAGTTAATTGCAAGTAACATGTTTTTAACAATTATTAGTTTTTGTTGTATTTGTGATAGGAATGGCTGGAAGAAGGCGTTGAAGACCTTGATATTCTTTTAGAATATGTATAATTATATTAAAATGTATAAATATTTTAGTCTATAAGAATATGTATGAATTTGTATTTAAGTTCGGATGTATAAGAATATATTAGAATGTTTGTTATTTTTCAACATCTTATTCAAAAATTATGTTATTCTTCAATAATATTCTATTAGAATAAAATTCTAAAAGAGCATCATTCTAACAAAAAATATTCTGACAGAATAAAATCGGTAAAAATTTGAAATTGAATTAATTAAAAAATTCAAATTTTTTTAAGTTAGGATAATTAATCATCCCTAAAAATCCGAAAATCTCCTTTTATAAATGTAGTTAATTGTCCAAAATACTCTTTTGCTTAAAATTGTGTGATTATATGCTACATGTTACCCCATTGTAATATCATACACTCTCAAATCATGTTCATTGATTAATTTCATCCATTGGTCCAGATCTGTGCATTCTGGCACACAATACTTAGTAAAAACAAAATAACCTAAGCCTATATATATATATATATATATATATATATATATAGAGAGAGAGAGAGAGAGAGAGAGGGAGAGACAGAGAGAAATATTGAGCATAATGAAGACACCTCTGACGACTATTAGAGAATGTCGTCGAAGGTTGAGGGCGGCGATTGTGGGTTATGGTCAACAGTAAGGTTTTAACCTAAAGCTGTGATATCTTGTTAGAACCGCCTACATGCTTTTCAAGTTGATCGTCACCAATCCAAGTGCATCAAATTCATAACCCTAACCTTGCAACTAAAAGGATTATAAAACCCAGTCATTCCCTAAATTCTACCCAATATTAGAGAACTAGGAGAATCTCCAATCAAATTCTATTTTTACACTATTTTTATAGTGTAAAATATAATTTACTATTTATGACCGGACCCATTTTATTTCTAATATACTTTCCTTTAGGTAACTTCGGGCTTTTGAAACAAAAACCATACAAAGTTGATATTTTACATGTGAATTTTGATCAAGTCACATAAAAATCATTATCATTATCATTATATACTTATAAAGGAAGCATTTTTCCTTTCACCACATTCATTTAAAACTCTCATTCTTTTTTTCTTTCACCACATTCATTTGAAACTCTCATTACTTTTCAATTTCTTTCTAATAATGATTATAAACTAAATTTCAATATTAAAAATATATATTTTCTTATACTTATAAAGTTGTGTTTTTAACTTTTAACATATTATATCTAATTTATTAGGTCTAACATGTTGTTGTATGTAAACCATTATCATTTTAAAGCTACAGATTTTGAAAATTTTGTATAAAATACTTTAATTGTTAATTAAAATATAACCTTACAAGATCAACTTAAATATAAATTTTAGTTCAACTTAAACAACCCGGAGAATATTATGGAAATAGTTAAAAGTGATAAACTGTAGTGTCTTTTTAATAATGATCATAATTTGGTTAATAATGTTAAATAAATATCAAACCTAAAGTGTAATCATAAATAAACTAAATTTCAATATTAAAATAATAGTTTCACTTCTACTTATAAAGCTATGTCTTTAACTTTTAACATATTCTACTTAATTTATTAAATTTAATATGTTGTTGTATGCAAATCATTATCAGTTTAAAGCTATAACTTTTGAACAGTTTGAACAAAATATTTAAATTGTTAATTTAAATATAACATTATAGGGTCAACTTCAATATAAATTTCAGTTCAACTTAAAAACCCAAAGAATATTTTGTGAATAATTAAAAGTGATAAATTGTAGTGTTAAATACAAAAACTAAATTTTAATATTAATTTAACTAAAATATTTCCTAAATGTATTTTTGTAATCGTTAAAAGTTTTAAAATAAGTAGCTTAAAATAATTTACAATAACAATATATAAAAATAACTCTATATAAATGATTACATTGTTACCTTTAAAATAAAAAAAAAAATTATTAGATGTTTTAAATAATTACAATGATAGAAATTAAAACGTTAAGCAAATAAATTTTAAAAAATTAATTAAAAATAACAATAACTATAAATAACATTAAACCATATATTATATTTAATTTTATTCATGAGTAACCCGTGGGTAGAGGTTATTCAAAAAATTGAGATTATGCAGTTTTAATATATTTATATATTATTATATAATTCAAAATAATCAATATATTATATCAACTTAGTATACGAATTATTATATTAAATTTAACAACATAATTGTCATATTTAAAAATAACATATATTTGTAAAGATTTCACATATACAGATGTTTCTGCGCAATGTGCGGGCATTCGCTTACTATAAAACATAGATGGTGTTGAGTTCGGACGGATGTAGCTATTGGGCACTTTCCCTTTTTAATAATCTAACTGAAAGTGTAGAGCGTTCTATATCTCATTATTAAATAATAATGTTATCCATATTTATATCTCATTAATAATAACATTATTGCTTTATAAAATCCACAAGGTTCTATATCTCATTAACAACAACATTATTGGCATTTATTTACAAATCAATATATATTATAGGGTGGGGTTTACCTTTAATATATGAAGAAAACCTACAAGATTTGCCAAGTTTGTAAAGATTGCCGGCTTTTTCCTACAATTTGGCAACATGTGGACCGGAGTAGTACAAACGTAAAGATGGAGTTTTGTAAAGAGAAAGTTCATGAAATAACAAAATTATAGGGTGTTTATAAATAGTGGCGATTCTAAAACGTAAAACCACATGGTTCACTATTTTAATAAAACTAATAAAAAAATTTTAAAAAATCAAAAATACTAGTTGCGTGTTCGGATCGGATCGAAATGTTGCAAAAAAAAATCCGTATAATTGTACCCGACGATGTCTTATATCATATATTGTCACACTTATGTCATTACTAATCCTTTATAATATTAAAAGTTTGAAACAATAAAAAAAACCTATCATGGAATCATGGAACAATAAAAAAAATGAAGAAAAAAATCACTATTAAGTATTAACAAACATTCAATAGTTTTAAGTATTAACAAGCAATAATTAAAAAAAATAAAATAAATAAATAAAAACCAATAGTGATCAAATAGCATGGCCGGTTTAGAGTAGGTGCCATATGGGCAATGGAATAGGGCCCAAAATTTTAAGGGGCCCAAAAAAAATTATAGTATATCAGTGAATTCGTCAGGCCCAAGCAATCCAACACCATCGGAATTTCAGAATCGGAAATCAGGCGTGAAACTTAAAGCGAATTAGCGCAGCAGCAAGTGATCGATCATTGTTCAATTCATCATCGATTCATCTTGCTCGTTAAGTCGTTCTCCTTAAAAAAAAAAGTCATTGCAGCAATTGTGGAATCACCGAATCAGGGCAGGGAAAGTGGGAAACGAAAGGGGCAGTGCATCATAGCATCAACAATCGCCCATCAGGTTAGCGTCTTAGCGACATCGACATAGGCACACAACGTGCAATAAGCCAATAATCAACAATCATCCTCCATTGAATATCGATACATCAGTTTCTAATTCTAGGTTAGGGTCAATCACGATTAGAGACTTAGAGTGTTAGACAATCAGTTGAAAACTTGAATGTATTATCAGTTTTTCAAATTCTTGTGTAATTGTTTATTTGTTTAGATAAACTATTTAATTTTCAGATTCTTGAATGTGATTAATGAATTTTTAATTGTTTATTTGTTTATCACTATGACATATTGTCATTATGTCATATTATCATATTGAAATTGATTGAATGATTCACAATGTTAAATGAAATCAATGAATGATTTTGAAATATATTATTAGAATCAGAAATTAAATTATGAGGTTATGTTTATTGTATAAATGAAATCAATGAATTGTTTATTCTATAATTGTTTATCAAATTATGTTTATTGTTGTAAAATTGTAGATATGAAGTATAAACAACCATCCGGTAGTCAAAAACGTAAAAAAGGAAAACTAGATGAAGAAAAGAGAAAGGCTGACGCCGGTGCTCTAGATAAGTTTATCCATAGACAACCTATTAAAGAACATGTTGAAGAACATATTGAATAGCACATTGAAGAGCATGTTGAAGAGCACATTGAAGAGCATGTTGAAGAGCAAGAGCATATAGAAGTAGAAAAGGCAGAAGAGCAAGAGCCCGTTAAAGAGATTGTTGATATATATGATCCAAGAAGGTCAGAAAAACTTAATTCTGAGGAGATTAAATTTTTGGTCCAGAAATGCCCTAAAAGAGATAGTAATATTATGTATGGTCCCTACGATAAATTTGGTAGACGGTTTTCTGCAGTTTTATATACAAGAACTTTACCAAATTTGGAGAAGTGTGATAGAGAATGGCTAGTATATTCAAAAGAGCTAGACAAAGTATTTTGTTTCTGTTGTAAAGTGTTTAGAAAAGGGATTTCAAAAGGTAAATTGGATGGTGATGGTTATGCATATTGGCACCATGTCACCACTAGGGTTAAAGAACACGAAATTTCATTGGATCATCTTACAAATAGGAATAAGTGGTTTGATATGCGTAAAAGACTGAACTTAAATGAAACAATTGATAAAGTTCAATACGAGCAATTCAAGAAAGAAAGAGATTAGTGGAAACAAGTCCTTTTGAGAATCATTGCAGTAGTGAAATTTCTTGCTAAACATAATTTAGCATTTCGTGGATCCAATGAAAAGTTGTATCAAAAAGGTAACTATAAATTGTAATTTTTTTGTTCTGATTCCAACAAATACCTTTTTGTTAATTATTATGACTGATTTCACTTCTTATTTGTTAATTTTATTTAATAGGTAACGGAAATTTTTTGGGTGTCATTGAAATGTTGGAAGAGTTTGACCCGGTTATCAAAGAGCATGTGCGGCGGATCACAAGTGATGGGCTTCATGTGCATTATCTTGGCCACTTAATCCAAAACGAACACAATATCTTTGCTAGCTTAAGAAATTAAAAAAAAAAAACTTATCAAGAAGATAAAGGAAGCAAAGTACTACTCAATCATACTTGATTGTACTCCCGATTCAAGTCACCAGGAACAGATGACTATAATAGTGAGGTATTTGACGTTATCATATAATTTTGTTACTGTTGAGGAGTCCTTTTTAGGTTTTCTGAATGTTGATGATACCTCTGGAAAAGGACTATTTGATATTACACTTGAGGAGTTAAAGTCTCTTGGTCTTGAAATTGATGATATGCGTGGTCAAGGCTATGATAATGGAGCAAACATGAAAGGAAAACACCAAGGGGTGCAAAAGAGATTTTTAGATATAAATCCTAGAGCATTTTACACTCCTTGTGGTTGCCATTCTCTTAATCTAACATTATGTGATATGGCTAACAAGTGTGTTAAAGGAAAGAACTTTTTTGGATTCATCCAACGCATTTATACTATCTTTGCAAATTCTACTAAGAGGTGGGAAATTTTGAAAGATAATGTTAAAGCTTGGAGTCTTAAATCATTGTGTCAAACTCGTTGGGAAAGTCGGGTTGAGAGTGTAAAGGCTATTAAACTTCAACTTGTGGATGTACGGGAAGCTTTACTTCAAGTTGGAGAAAAAGATAATGATGTTGCAATTGCAAGTGAAGCAACTTCACTAGCAGAAAAAGAACTTGGTGACTTTGAATTTTTGGTATCAACTGTTATTTGGTATGAAGTACTAAACCATGTGAATATTTTGAGTAAGAAGTTACAATCAAAGGATATGCATCTTGATAAAGCTATTACAGAAATTAAAAAAAAATTGATTGGGTACTTCAAGAATTATAGAGAAACTGGTTTTTCAAAAGCGATTGTTGAAGCTAAGGAGATTGCTATTGAAATGGGTATTGATCCAATATTTCCACAAAACCGTTTGATTGAAAGGAAAAGAAGGTTTGATGAGAGTTCAACTAGCGAAGAAGTTTCATTTACACCTGAAGAGAACTTTAGAGTCAATTATTTCTAATTCATTGTTGATCAAGCTATTTCTTCTCTTGAGACAAGATTTGAACAATTCAAAGAGTATGACAGAGTATTTGGTTTTTTATTTCCACATAATTTGAGGGGAATTGAAGATAAAGATCTTAAGTCGTATTGTCATCGTCTTGAAAAAGCACTCAAGTTTGAAGAAAGATCGGATATTGATGTCGATGAACTTTATACGGAGTTGAAATTATTTGAGACATTGGAAACCAATGAGTTTAGCAACCCTATAGATGTTTTGAAGTTTTTGAAAGAACTTGATTATTTCCCAAATGCAAGCATTGCATATAGAATATCGTTAACTATTCCAGTAACAGTTGCATCTGCAGAAAGGAGTTTTTCAAAATTGAAGTTTGTGAAATCTTACTTACTGTTAGGTGCATTTCATGTACCCATTTTGTAGCTTTATTTTATAAAAGTACATTGCATATAGGCTTAAACTCATGCATTTTGCACGTTTTCGGGATTTTTCATGAGGCAATTTCATTCAAATACTTTTGTGATATTTCAGGGACTTTTGGAGGAAGGATATTGTTGGAGGAGGTAAATAAAAGTTGCGGACAAAATTTCAGGACTTGCGGAGCACCGAGGAGCAATATATCAAAGAAACGAAGATTTTGGCTTTACAGACGTTTACACGGCCGTGTAAATGGAAGCCTTGCGTTTACACGGGCCGTGTAAACGTAGATTTATGCGCAGTATATTTTTTCGTTTACGCGGGCCGTGTAAATGACAGTGTTAATTTACACGGGCCGTGTAAACGTAAACGTGGGTTTTAAAGCAGTTTTTCACCATTCTTAAAGGGGGGAACCAACTTTTTACCAAGGTGTCGATTTTGGGAGCAAAGAAGGCGATTTTCTAGAGGATTTTGGAGTTGATTAACACTTGGGAACATTTGATTTCATTTTGTAAGAACTTTAATTTCATTTTCTAGATTTGTGATCTTGTTCTAGTCATGAGTGGCTAGAACCCTAGTTTCTCCAACTTCATATCTTGACTTTTTAGTTGTGATTTCAATCATGTGATTTGATGTTTGCTTCTAATTCCTACCTAGTGAATTTGATTTTGTTTCAATTGAATGTTTGATTCTAATTGTGATTCTTATTGGCCATTTGAATTAGGGTTAGGTCATTCAAGTTATCAAATTGCAAAATCCGTAATTGTTTTGTGAATTGAACTAAGTAACAAACACTAAATTGATTTCCATTGAATGGATTTAGTGTAAATCTTATTCACATACACTTTTACACTCCCGAGCTTATGAGGAGTATTGGGTGTTGTTGGGAACATTCACATAAAGCTTCATGCAATCTTCCAATCTAATTCTAAGAGCTTGTTTAGATTAGGTTAGTAAGGTTAGGATTAATCAAAGAGCTTGTTTTGGTTAATTATTGTGGTGAATGGAAAGTGTTAGAGCTTGTTAACACTTTCAAGTACCAACTTAGGTGGAATTGAGTAGATATCATTTCATCCTTGGAATCACATTGTTAAATTGTCTTTCATAGAGTTGGAGTTCTCACAAATCCTGAATTTGTTTCATTTAATTGATCATTTAGTTATTGTTTTATCCTCTTGTTTAAATCCTTGCATACCAACCCCCCATTTATGTGACCATTATTGTACCTTCCGCAAAAAGGTATAAACACTTGTCCCGTGTCTCTGTGGATCGACCCTGCTTACCTTGTACTTCATTATTAGTTCATAGTAGTAGTGTTTAAGGAGTCATTTGTACCCTTTATTTGTTGGGTTTGACACGCCTAACACTTACGCTCCACAATGACACAAGAAAGACTTAGCGGTTTGGCAATGATATCTATCGAGAACGAAATCTTAGAGAGTATAGACTATGAAGAGTTGATCAACCAATTTGCAATCAAGAATGCTCTGAGAGCTTCAAGAATCGTCGGTTAGCTGTTAGGATATGTAATTACTCATCAAAATACTATGATTTTGCTTTGTTTATTGCTATAAAGTTTATCGTCATTTTAATAAAAATATTAGTTTATGTAAGTTAATTTGTTACACGTTAAGGCCTAAGGGCCTTTTTTATCCATCTCGTTCTGCGCATTTGAATCCTCAGAACCGGCCATGTTAAATAGAATTAAACCTACTGCCTACATTGAACTAAATTGTTATTATTAATTCACGATTGTGGTCCACGATGAATTTAATGTTCATGGAATTGAAAATAGAACTTCCACACAAAATTAACAAAGTAGAATAACTTATCGGCAGTTGCAACAACCCATAGGCAATATTAAATCGACGATTGTGAAGGGTTGAAATGTCATTTGTTGTGAAACGACATTGCTCATTCGTGGTTCATGTTTATTATTATTATTTTTTAGTTTAACTTATATTGGGCTATCAACATTGAATTATATCTTAAAAAATATTAGCTATTAAAGTATAGAATGTGGGTTTTAAAAATATGATTTATATAAATTTTTTTGTCAAAAGTATTAAGATGGTTCATTTAAAATTTTTTAGGTAGGTCACAAATTTTAAGATTAAGTTATATAACTTACTATTAAAAAAAAAAAAAAAAAAAAAAAAAAAAAAAAAAAAAAAAAAAAAAAAAAAAGGATTATGAGATAGCCTCACCAGTCACCACTATGTATGAATAATTTAACCATGATTTTTTTTTCATGGTTAAAATCTCCAAATCCTATGGTCATTTCATCAATTTTCTCTTTTGCAAAATTCCTCCAAAACAGACCAGATTTTTTCTGTGTGAGTATATTTACATGTACGCCCCTTCAAATATTGACATGATGAGAAGAAACTCTATGGATTTCCCTGACCTTTTCTTTTATGTTTCGTGGAAACAACAGATCAAAACTTTTGGCTTTTGAAACAAAAACCATACAAAGCTGATATTTTACATGTGAATTTTGATCAAGTCACATAAATATCTAAATTGACATCTCCTTTATTTCTTAACTAAACTTACGATGGAAGCTTTCTTAACTGAACTTACAATGGAAGCTTAATGTAGACTTGGCAAACGTGTCGTGTCAAGACATTTAACGAGTTGAAAGGATTTGACCATAACCCGACCCGTTTAATTATCGTGTCGTGTCGTGTCAACCCGTTTATTTTCGTGTCGAGTTTCGGGTTAAGCTTTAGACCTTGTAAATATGTTGTGTCATGTCGGATTGAAATATTTTAAAGGTTGGAAAATAGGAGTTGTGGAGGCAAGAAGGAAAAGTGAAACACTGAAGTTATGAGATGGAATGACAAAATTTATAGTTAGTTTAGAAGAAAAAAATGAAAAAAGTTAAAATTGGGGAGCAAAATAGATAGTTGACGAGGATGACTAAAATTAAGTAACTTTGAAGATTTGAATATTACTTCTAATTATCGAGTTTGACTCATTACAAGTCTATAACATATAATATATTTATAAAAATATGAAATTATTAATAAATAATATATAATTAAACAGGTCATATTCGAGTTGAAAGTGTTGACCTTAACCCTACCCTTTTAATTTACATAAACATGTCGAAATCTCTGACCCTGACCCGCTAATTTCGTGTCGGACTCATGCCGTGTCATGTTTTGGCAGGTCTAGGTTAATGGTTAGAGTCTAAAACTCCATAAAACAGAGTTGGTGTAGCTAACGGGCACCTTCCCCCTTTTTTTAGTCTTAACTGAAAGTGTGCAGAGTTCTATATCTCATTATTTAATAATAACACTACCGATATTTATAACTCATTCATTATTGAGATTTAAAGTCCACAAGGTTCTATATCTCATTAATAGGATGGGGTTTACGTATACCCATTAGTTTGCTTACGCAATCGAAAATTGAAACTGTAGATGTGCACAAAAGGCCCAGTTTCGTAATTGGTGAAGAAAGCCCGATTGTACCAAAAAAAAAAAACATTTTTAACCAGTTAATTGGTTGGAGTAATATGTAAGTGATTTTTTCAATTAACAAGGTTAATCGAATGTATAAAAAAAAAAAACAATATAACGGACCAGATACTCAGGACCTATGTTATACTTTAACTAGACACTTGATTCATACTGAAGTTTTATTTGCTAAGAAATTCAAATTTTGTGATTTTATAAAATGACTACTCCAAAAAAAAACAAAAAAGGATCAAGATTTCTGTTGAAAAAATATATGCATGTTTCAAAATTAAATGTCGTATATTTAGGAGGAATAAAGTATAGCAAAAAATCCATCCTATAGTTTTGAAGAAAACCAAAAACTAAAAACAAAAAAACACAACTCCATATTTGTTATAAAGAGCTAGAATCAATAATATGGCTTTAGAGGATTCCGAAGGAGAAACAAATTAAAATACAAACCAAGACTTCCTTTCATTTCCTGCACAACAGATAAATTCGACACGTGTCAGCAAATCCCAGCATCTAAAAACATTAACTAAAGTCTCATCACTTAAAAAAAAATTTGATTTAAGTAACAATACCTGCCACTCTTAGCAGTAGGCACAATTATTCCTCTTTTCTCAAGGCTCTTGTATCTGTCTCTCGCAAGGGTGCAACATGCCTACAAAATAATATAATATTTATAACATTCAAAAATATATATTTATTATCATTAAAATAAAAAAAATAAAAAACTCTAATTGTAAAAAATGCAAACCTTGAGTTTCCTTAAAGACCCAGTGATTTCTTCAGATAACAGCACTTGAACAGGTGCAGGTTCAAATCTGAAAAACATTCAACCCCAATTTTACACATTCAACCCTAAACTTAAATTGCTATACACAAGAAAATTTGGTATTTTACAAATTCAACCCTAAACTTACTTGTGTCTCCCTAGACGTGGTGGACAAGATTTTAGTCTTTCTTTTTTGGCAATAGCACGCCTTTCATGTCTCTTGCTTTTTTCTTCATCCTCTTTGGCAATTTCATCAATTATATCTGGTAAGCTGCAGTATATATTTAAAACCAAAACAAGTAAATATAATGAAAATTAAAAATTAAAAAAAAAAAAAAAATTCCAGCTTAAGAAAAAATCACCTGTCAAGCTCTTTAGTGAACTCCTTTGTCTTTTTAGCTTCTGCTTGCTTCTTCAATTTTTCTTTATTTCTAATCCTCTTATTCAAAACTACTCGTGTTACCCTTTTAGTTTTAAATGGCCTGCATTTTTCAATATTTTCAAAGTACAAGTTTAATATAAATCGTACATAAACTTTATAGATGGATAACAAGGAGATGTACATAATAACTACATACCTTTTTTCAAGATCTTCATCAACATTTTGCTCATCATCATCATCATCATCATCACCATCACTCTCTTTGTCCGCATCAAGAAAATACATCTGTTAAAATTGCTAAATCATTAGGTACACCATTTAACATAAGTATTTAAAGGGACAAAATTGCAAAAGAATAAAGCTACACACGTCTTCCTCATCAATGGCTTCTCCAGGAACAGTTAAAGGAACAGGTGTAGGGCGTAGTTCTTTGGTGTAAATCTTCTGCATTTCATCTGCAACTGCATGAGCTAATGAATCCTGCAAAAAGTTTAAAACAGGAAGAAGTAGTAAATAAATGGAAGTCATTATTCATTAATAGTTTCAACAGACTATTCGGTAAAAACCATGCATAAGAAAAGGACCTGATGACTTTCAGATGATGGATTGTATGAGCATCCAGGTGGTTCTACTTCTACAGCAGGAATCACAATAATCTTATTAGAGACCTTTCTTGCCTTAAAAGTTCGCTCACCTGAAAAATCACACATCCATTAAGAAATCTCATTTAACCCCAAAAAGAAGAGGCATCTGCGAAGAAATAATTAAGAGATAAACCTTTATCATCCCAGATATCAACTATGCCGGTATCTGTGGTGCCATCTTTCTGTTCAACAACAATTTAGATCATATCAATCACACAAAATATTCCAGTACAATCATTAAGAAGAACCCAAACCCCAAACTTTTTCCACTTGGACAGACCTGAGAAGAATCGTCTGACCTCTGAATCATTTTCCGTTTTTTAAAGGAGTTTTTCTGATTTGAAGAGGGTACAGGCTGTACAAACGAGTTTTTCTGTAGTATGCTATCAACACGAAGGATCTTCTCTCTGTGTTTATCGATTTTACGCTTGACGGAAAGATCTGAATAGGCAAAACCACAAACATGTTCACCAGTTATTTTTACAATTGAAATTGTCATTAATGTTTATTCTTACTTTTTCACATTTTACATGAACAGAGTTGCTAGGTTGCAACGAAGAATCTAATGCGGTGAACAGAAAGTGAATACTAATTACTAACAAATACATATGAATTCAGGAAGGAAGAGTAAGGGCACGTCAGTAACATATTATAGGAGCATGAAGATGTTAACCTCTGGACTTATCGACGAAGAACAGAGAATCGCTAGGGACTTCGGTTAGAGAACCACCGGAAAGAGCGTCTTTGCTAGATTTCTCATAGAAATCCTCAATATCTTCTGTGCTTATATTGGCTCTCCATGCTTTCTTCCCTTTCCTTGATCCCTTCGATTTCGCCATCGCAAAGGATGTGTTGCCGCCAAGAAGAACCTGTAAAACCCTAATTTAACCGAACTGGTGAAGTTTTCTGATTGGAGGCGGGTCTTAAGGTTTTATGTCTCGGACAAGTTCGGATCCCTATTAACCCGGTTTGTGACGCGCATGTTTAAGGCCCAATAACAATATGTGTCCCTTAAATATATGACACGGTCAAGTTTAGTCTATGAACCATCAAATTCTCACAATTCTTCCAAAAGTCCTAAAACATTTTTCCTTAGGCATGTAAAACAAATGTTTTGCTTCGACCTAAACCTTACACCCGTTCCCGAGTTCAACTTAACGAGAGAAAGAAAAAGAAATGAATGGAAATGAGAAGAAAATAAAAAAAAACATTTGTTTCCGAATTTCATTAAATAAGGGAAGTGAAAAAGTAGAGAGAAATGGGTGGATCACTTTCTCTCCTAACTTTCCTTCCGATTTGTGAGGATTTGGAAGGAAATAACAAAATGATTCATTTTTCTTCCACTTCTCTCCAACCCAGGAACACGAAAGAAAATTTTTGTTTTCCTTCCTTTCTCTTCTTTTCTCTCGTGACTTTTCTTTTCTTTTGTTAAACTCGGGAACAAGGCGTTTAAGTGGATGTGAACACGATGGGAAAACCAGTCGAGTCTTCCAGCAGGAGCGAGCACTCTCTTTTATTTGTTAAATTTTGTCGGTTTGTCTTGATTTCCGATTGATGAACTCATGAACAAGAAGGGCAACTCCTGCTTAGCTTGTTCTCTTACCCGGGAATAGTGACCTCGAGATAAGCTTACCAAATAGCCCCTTCCCTGAATACATATGGTAGGTAGGAATTGATAAGAAAGGGTTCCATGTTGAGTTCTGAATCAAAAAAGTCAACAAAATTTTACTTTATACGAAGGAACCGAGTGCCAAAAAAATCGGTTGGAGATCCATGGATCACAGATGGTATCTCCCCATGGTCAAAAGTCCTTTTAAGTTCCTCCCACATAATTATCGAGTAATTGGTTGTCTTATGTCCGATCATATAACAAATAGTTAATCACATATATGGGTAAACAACTAAGTATTTTATATATCATTGGTTACTAAGGTTTGTTCGAACATCAAATCTTTTTAAATAGTTAAAATTATAACTAATGGTTAAAATATATATAATTTATACCGAATATTGTTTGCTTTTACTCTCTAAGTATCCATGGCCCGCTTGGTGACTCGTGTTATCTCGACAACGTTTTTTATGAGACTTTGTATTTCAATTTTTTATTCTACATTTCTTTGTCAATATAGTTACCAATTTCGTAACGTCCACTATAAAACACACTATTTGTTGGTAAGCTGGTATCGGTATTTAATACATTTTTAGATTGTTCATCATTTTCGTAATATGAAGCTTGATTTTACCAGAAAAAAATGGTTTAAAGATCCGTACAAGGAAAATCCTTCAAAAAATATTTTTTTGTTAAAAAATTAAGATTTTTGCAAAAAAATATGAACAATTTCTTATGAAGCTTAATTTTGTAGTGGTGAGTGGGACCATAAAACTAATTGAGGTCACCTAAAAAGACATATATTTTTACCGACATTTGCTCATTTATTCAATTATTTGTATCGGTTGAAATTATATTGTTTATCAAAAAAAATAATTATAAGTAATTAATCTAGATTGACTTTTGATAAAGGGTGTCCATATGGTTAGTATCATTGTTGTTCAACCAACTTTAGTTTTCGATCCAATTTAATCATCAGTAATTTTCTTGTGCATTATAACTCCCTAAACTTGTAAAATTGGTGACATAAAAGTCATTTTAGTATATGTGACGTGTCAGTCGGTTACCGAATATACATGGCATGGCATGTGTCATTTTGTCACCAGAATATACCTACATGGAACTGACATGGCATCCATGTGGTTTTTCTTTTTAATATTTAAATTTTTAATTAATATTAAAACTATTATTATTATTATTATGAAATCATTTTTCACTTAAATGCGAGAACATATTTACCTCTAACCATCGTTCCCCGCCCACCATCATCATCTAGATCCTACCATCACCGTCAAACAACATTCATCAATTTTATGCTGATAATTACCTCTAACCATCATTTGACTAGTATATAATAAGAAACTTACAAGTTAAGATTATGATGCAGAAAAAACAGTAAACTTTCCTTACAAATCTCATCATAAAAACCGACATTTTATTGTCCATAAAGTCAATATCCATGGATGAAGAAGTTCAAATTTCAAGTAAAAAATACAAAAAATAATTTTAAAGAAAATCCATAAAAATGATCCCAAAAGTATAACAAAACATGCATGTCTAAAATCAAACTCTGGTTAATCATAGTCAACAACACCCAAACCATTGATACCCGAGTTGGGGGGGGGGGGGGGGGGGTTACTAAAGATTCATAATGGTTGACTTTGGTTTAAATCGAATGTGTGTTGGGTTCAAAATACATTTGATTAAAGCATGCCATAACTGTCTATAGATAATAAAGCCAATCACTGTAAAAATCACAAATGTCAGCGCTAAGACCACCGGTCGAAGTTTGTGATGATGCAATACCCCTATATTCCACCACCATTAGTCATGAATACCACCACCGATATATTTAGTAACACAATCAAAATATATCTCCATTTAATCAAAACACTTCATTATTACACAAAGTTGATGTTTGTGACGATTGTCGGTTTAAAAAAATATTGAATCGAGTTTTCTAGAAAAGATTGTAATGTCTTTAAAATTACGAAGAGATTTTTCATTTAAAATCGATTAATTAGTTAAAAAACCTGATACTTAAAATCATTAAGCGACATTCATTTGTTTGAAAATCATAATGTAAACAAAGTTGAGTTACAAAAACAACGGAAACCAATATCTTCGCTGCGTGTGTACAGTTTCGACGAGCTATTCTCACGAATAACTTACAAAATATTGAATCCACAACTATAAGCATAAAACTTAGTGAGTTTCCCAGTATACCACATATCCCACCATACATGCATTGCATACAAGCAACGTTTTAAGCTTTAGCGTCGATCTGCCAACTCTCCTATCCACATGCATACAACATACATAAAAAAACATGCATGTCAGTCACTGGCACTCTGCCACTACCGTTACCAGCTCTCAGCAACCCATTACTACCGGCTCTCAACCGTCATGCAATCATCGACCTCTCACCGAAATCACATCTACACCGAGCCAATGTGAATATTGACAATCGCCTCATGAACAAGAAACCATATGTAGTCAGGAGTCAGATAGACAGTCAAATATATGATCATACTCTAAAACCACAACCAAACAAGGAATAGGAAGGAAAACCTATACCAAGAGTTCTCAGGCTATCCAACTTAAACTAGATACAATCGATAGGGTATCCATTCAATGATCAGTCATTACTATCATTACCATAGTCCAACATGACACCTTATAATATCATACAATCAACAAACAAGACCCTTCTAGTCAGGAAAAAATAGTCTAGATGTCAAACACCACAACGCCGTGGGGCCTGGGCCTTCCTTGTTCACATCGTGGTCTTTGGTAAAATGCCTTTATCTTAATTCAAAGTTTAATCCTTACATATTAAATCCCATTACTTCATATTTGGTTATTTTCAATAGATTAGTGGATAAAGTTTCTGACAAGGTCTTATTTAACTATGTATTTTAGGTCATTATCCTAATATAGTAATATATTTGATTAAAAATGTTATATTTTAAGATCTATGATACTTAATATGCTTTCAAATGTTGAATTACAATTAGAATCAAAGTTGTGATGCAAAAGGAGAAGAAATGAGCTGAAAAAGACGCGAAAATAATGTTGTTAGCAGCTAGACCTCTCTTCAGTGTTTTGGCCATATCTCATGACTCGTAACTCCGAATGACGAGAATCGAGATGTTTTGAAACTAGACAAAATTTTGGACGACTGTTGTGTTTGTGCAAAATTTTGATTCCTAGTTCCCATACCGTGGCAAATCCATTTCCACATAGTGGAAAAATCAGAAAATTTTATGGACATGAAGATTCCATCTTCCACGACGTGACAAGTATTTTTACATGACATGGCATCGCTATAAGCTATAAATAGAGCCGAAAATTAGCCATAATGATATATCTTCAAACTTAATTTGTTCCCTATGAAAATAAACCCCAGGAGTTTCGTTTTGAGGGTCTGGAAGGTGGTCGGATGGTCGTTAAGCTGATTTGGAGCAAAGATATGAAGGATTCAAGAGGTTATTCATGACATGAATCATTGGTTTTGATGTTCTGACCATAATTAGCATTCCAATTGTTTTTATTTTGTTTTACTTTCTTATTTATGGCTTCAAAACCCTATTACTTTGTGTTAGATTATATGAATCTTGAGATTTTTGATTGAATTGTTATTTGGATTGTTTGTTCTTGTTTAATTTATTTTGTTAAGTTTGATTGAAAGTTCCATATGTATTAAGTATCCCTACTTTATTGCTTATTGTTGAATCAATAAAGTTTAGATGACCATTATTATCGTGTTAATTTGAATCGTAGTTGTCCATAATCATTGGTAATTATGACTAGAGTTTGATCATAACCTAGGGTTTGCTTAATAAAGTTTTGATCTTTGATGTGTGTGCATAAGTAGATGGTCATTCTATGCATTATTTAATTCTTATGATCGTTAGGATTAATAAAGATCAAATCTTGTTTAATACAAACTCGACAATAAATTTATGGATAATTAATGGCATGAAGATGAAATTAAGAGTCTTTAAATTCATTTGAATTAGTTGTCTATGCTAAGTCATATTATGAATAGATGAATAATTAATAAATATCCATTGCACTTAGTAGTTAACCATTATTTGGATATGAAATTCAGTTTGAACCAAAGTACCCGAAGTGATTTGTTTCCAATTAGTTTATCAGTTTATCTAGTTAGTTTAGTTGTTGATTTAATTGAGTTTTAATAATCAAAACGCCTCTTTTTTATTGCTTTACTTTATTTCGTATAATCTAAAATAAAAAATTATAATGTTAATTTACTATCGATCCCCTTGAGTTCAACGCATTTGCTTATCAAAGTTATATTGTACTCGATCAGGTTTACTGTCTGTAAGGTGTGATTTAGATATCATAGACTAGGAATTATAAATAAAAAACTAGTGCATTAAAAATACACATCAATTTCCAACTTTACCCATTAATACATCGCCACAAACCAAGATCTACAACCCTAAGTCTGTTGGGTCCTTCAAAGTCTAAGTCCTTATGGATGGACTTAAGATAAACTTTGGACCTTTTTCTTACTCCACAAAAGTCTAATAGCCTTAAAAGCTCCACAATAAGATATGGAGTTCCCCAAACTCCAATAGCATTCATGAAAGGGACCAAAACCATCCATAAAGAGCATAATATTGAATCAAAGAGAACAAATGTTAAGATACAAGCTTTATACCTCCGATAACATAGGAATATGTAAAAGATGATGGATCTAAGCTGGCTCTTTGCTTCCTTAGACAAAGATGGAGTTCCTTCACCCTTAAGTTTCACAAAACTTCAAAAGAAAGCTCAAAACCAAGCCACCAAGCTCATAACCATATAAGGAGGCCATAGTTTCGAAAAGGGGGAATGGAGGCTGCAGAGAATGCCCTAATCCAAGAGTTAAGGTCTTTAATTGTAACACCCAGATTCCCAGGTATGATATTTTGTTCTTTTATTTTTGGGTTTTGTGGGGGTACTCGGCGAGTATGGTCGCGGATTTGTACGCGAGTTCACATCTGGACTCGGCGAGTTCATGAGTGGACTCGACGAGTCCATGCTGTTTAATGAAACCCTAATTTACAGGGTTTGAGACCTATTTAAAGGGCCTTATGGTCGTCATTTGTGGCCACCAACCCCCAGAGAGAAACCCTAAAGAGATCTAGAGCGTTTGTGAGGAAAGGAGAGGCAATCTTGAGTTTTTGTTGGTGAAATTTGAAGGTGAAGGTGTCCAAGGCAAAAGAAGGCTGAAGGAAGTGCAAATCTAGTGTCTTCAGGGATCAAAGGCTTCATATTAAGGTATTCCTTCAGACCTTCTCCAGTTTTGAGCTTTGATTCATAGAGTTAGGGTTTTTAAACCCTTTAGAAGAATAGTATGTAGAGTATTTAGTCCCGTTTTCGAGTTTTTGCTTTGGATCTGGACCCAAAGAGGTCCAGATACCTAAACCCTTGGAGCTTTATGAGCCATTTTGGAAGTCATGAGCTTAGAATGACATTTTTGGGGATAAATCACCATTTTGGACCATTTCTATATTATATGTGTGTCAAGGTCCGAACTTTATGTGATAATCATGCTTGGGGAGGCCAGATCTATGATTGTATGGAACAGATCTGACCTCAGAAGTCGTTTTGAGATTGTGCATGGCATGAACTCACCGAGTCCCAAGAACAGACTCGGCGAGTAGTATAAAGGTTGCCTGTTAATCACTCAGTGAGTGGACTTGCCGAGTTGAGGGAATGACTCGGTGAGTCAGGGAGAGTCAGGGGTCTGAGTTCAAGTTGGAACTCGCCGAGTTGTTCTTGAGACTCGGCGAGTTGAGTCGGGGTGGCCCCTCGATTCATGCCAGGTGGAACTCGTCGAGTCAGGGGAAGAACTCGACGTGTCAAGAGAGGGATTAAGAGAGTCAGTGGACACGTGTGGACTCGCCGAGTTGCCATTGTGCACTCGCCGAGTCGGGTCAAGTTCGACCGTTGACCTTGTTGGCTTTAGGGTTGAGCATAGTTGTATTTATGGGAGTATTACTTTATGTGATTAGGCGGAGGCTAGATCATACTTCTTCCGAGTCAGATATTTTCCGAGACATTGAGGTGAGTCTTCTCACTATACGTTACCTAGAGTGGTACTATGCGATGACCAGAGGGTCTTAATTGTTATGTATGAGATTAGGTTCTATGTGGTATTTGTATGTTATATGATGTTATAGACCGGACCGGAGGGTCCAACGAGCTATGACTGAACCTAAGGGTCCAACGAGCTACGGGACTGGAGGGTCCCGCTGAGACATAGCGACTGGAGGGTCGTATTATAGCCTCGAGTGGGGTATGTGTTGTATGTGGTATTTTGGGGAACTCGCTAAGCATTTATGCTTACAGTTGTTGTGTTATGTGTTTCAGGTACTAGTGATGAGCGCGGGAAGACGCCGGCATGATTCGTACGCACACGCATTGGAGTTTTTGTGGAGATTCTGGGGAAATGTTTTGTGATAATAACATTGATACAATGTGTTTGACAATATTTATGAATGAATGAATGTTTTAAAAATCAAAAATTTATTTCGAAAATTCGCGTTGTTACATTAATTATGGGAGAAACCCTAAAATCTTGATCTTGGGCTGCAAAAGGTACCACGTTGTGGCCAGCATCTCACTATGTCGTGGCAGCCAACCAAATATGCTTCTTCATTATGTGTCATGGCCACGTCGTGTTCATCATCCTACCACATCGTGACTTGAGGTTTTTCCCAAAACCCTTGTCTTTGAAATCTTTAAGTCTTTAAATGGTCAAATAAGGAAAACAGACATTATAAACGTAGAGAGATATGACAAAGTAACTTGAAATCAATATTCGTTAGGTTTCAAAATTGCATAAACAAAAAAATATTAAATATTATATAAGAATTTTTTTATGTTTTAAAAATTATAAAACCATGTGGAAGATGTGAGGTGTAATTTTACTTGGCTCTATCATTTCCTTCTGGTCGATGAAATTGGTTACTATTTAAAAGGTTCTCTTATTTAGTTGGTAAATTTATTGTGTGGGGGTCACGATACGAGAAAATAACTTCATAGACTAAATAAGGCTAAAACTCATTGTTTAGTAGGCAACAATGATAATAACCTTAAATTCATTTTATAATATATTAATTATAATAATAAGTATTCAATTCGATACATATTTCAAGTTTAAATCCCATTTGTCAATCACCCTATCCCATTTCATTAGATTGGATATCAAACACAACTTCTAACATGTTTAAACCATGTATAACATGTTTTTTCCTAATGCATCACTATGTATATCAAATTCCAACATTCCAAACAATTTTCCAAATTTGAGTTTATATCATAATTACCCTTTTATCAAATTTCATAATTCAATTTTCATTCATGACGATTTACAAACATCAACTTTAACATACAAGCAAAATTCTCAAATCATGGTTATTAACCCAAATCCATAAATCATTAATGCAAGCTTGAATAATGTTATTGTTATAATCAATCATGTTAATGAAACTTATTTCATCATAATACAAGCTTAAAAATAACAAGCAAGTCCAAATAAAAATTTATAATTCACGGAGGTATTATACTTTCATTATCTTCATCATAATCCACAATTTAAGATTAGTTACCTTTGATCTGTGTAAAGTCCCATTTTCGAAAACAAAATTTTCATTTTTAATTAATATAAAACATCATTTTCATAGTCCCAAGTTAAGAAAACTCATTTGTACCAAAATACAATTGTTTGAAAATCAGAGTAATATAATAAATGCAGAATCTCTAATGTTGTTGATAAGTGTGTACGGTCGCGCCTTTGCCTTCTCACGATCACCATTGGTACCTAAAAACATTTAATCCATATGTAACACCCTATTTCATACATTCCCTAACTCAAGGATCATGGGTCATAATTTGATCATGTAAAGGCGTTGGAATTTGAGAAGGTAAAGTTGGACCTTATTAAAGGTTAATAATATTGGTTGTGAGGTCTAAGCTCTTGATTACTATGCTACAACCAAAGGGAAGAAAGTGGAAAAGTTATAGATCGGGCTTATTGCATTGGTTATGATTTTAGTTCAATATGTGATAAGAACAAAGTAACTAGATAGGATTGTGGGGCTCTTCAATACCTTTATGTACATATAAAGAATGCCGAAAACGGAGGTTAAACGAAGAAGTTATGGTTGTTTGAAGTTGAGATGGAAAATGAGAGTTTTGCACTATGCAGGGCGTACTCTAAGTACGCAGGGTGTAGTGGCTGCTGAAGGATGTGTTTTTATTGAGCTACATAGGGCGTGCCTTATGTTACGTAGGGGGCAACTACACAAAGTAAAAACCTTAATTTCGGGGTTTTGAGCCCTATTTAAGGACTCTAACCCCTTGAGGCCCTTTTTATCATCAACCTCCACCCTCTTGAGCATATAACTTGAAACCCTATCCATAGTGGGAGTATTTGGAAGCATTTTAGTGCCCCGTTGTGTGTTTCACTGTTTTATGAAGAAGGATATCATTGAAAGTGTGCTTAGGGAGTCCAAGTCTTGTAGATCCAGACTCTACTCTTCTTCAACATCCTCCGAGAGGTATAAAGCTTGAATCTTGTTGGTCTATATGTCAGAACTCTTTAGATTCTTGATTTTCATGTCCTTTAGTCCCATAATCTTGAGTCTGATGAGTATAAGCTACTCCAGACCTTGTGGTTGTCATCCCTTGTGATTTTTGAGATCGAGGAGTCATAAAAATGGGATCTTGGTTGTATTTGTTCATTCATGAAAGAAATTTACCACTCTATACATTTATTAGGACCATATATGAGCAACAGATAGTTGGTATTTATGGATTAAGAGTTGAAAATGGAAATGGCTTAACAACATGGTACGTAGGACGTACTCTAAGTACACATGGTGTACTACTACATAGGGCGTAGATTGATTATGCATGGCGTAAGACAAATGGGCGTTGAACGTTGACTTTTTGACCAGTTTGACCATTAGTCAGCTGTGAGGGGTTAAGGACTTAAAAGGGCAAAATGGTCTTTTACCCAATTGGGGATTATTCTTAATATTTGGACCTATTAAGTAGGGCATTACCTTAATTGCTAATTAGGGTTTGGTTTTGGATATGCTTAGTGGGAGAGACTTCAGCACCAGTGGATCGTATGTGAGCTCTATCCGTTTACCGATCGAGGTGAGTCTCCTCACTGTACTTGTGAGTCAAAGGCACAAATGTCAGCTCACTGGATTATGTTATGTAGGAAGACTGGGCGGTAGCCCCTGCCAATTGTATGAAAGACCTGGATATGGCTCCCGAAAAATTATATGCAAGACTAGGATCTCGGCCCTGTCAATTATATGTAGGGTGCTAGTTGTCTTTGTGATGATTGCATGGAAGACCAAGGGGTAACTCTTGGCACTTGTTTGTAAGACATAGGTATTGTTCCCCGACATGGAAAGGAAATACCATGATACGGCTCACGAAATCATAGTAATTGTAAGACTATGGTTGGCACATAACATTTGATTTTCTATGTCGGGCATCACTGCAAAGCATCCCCCAGAGTTTTACGCATCGGCTATTTGTGATTTTTACTCTGATATTTAAATGATATATCCACTTTGATTGGTTTTTGGATGTAACGCCCGTAGATCAGGGCTAGTCAATTTAAAGACGATAAGCGTCAAAAATGAGTTTCTGATAGAAGATTATTTAGAATGAATAATCTTAACTAGGTTATAGTATATGTTACAAGGATTCCGTACATATAAAGAACGCCAAAATCTGAGTTATAACGAAGAAGTTATGACCTGTCGAAGTTTCGCGACAGAACCGACACGACGCCGAGTGACGTAAAATGTGAATTTATGTTAGAGCGATATTTAGCCTTAGCGATCTAAACGAAAGTCGTAGATTTCGTTAAACCGAGACCGTGCATAAAAGGAACGCCCAAATCTGACTTCGTATGAGGAAGTTATGATTTTTCTAAGTTTTGACTTAGCAGTATGCAGCCCAAATACTCGATTTGAGATCGAGCGGTTTTTAGCCGAAACAATCTAAATGAGAATCGAAGATCTCGTTGTTAGTAGCGAAACGATGAAAAGTTAGGTGAGAACGGACGTCAGACGAAGAAGTTATGAATTTATAACGAAGTTTTTCTGTCCCGGCCTTCTAAAAATAAATAATAAAAATAAAAGTCAAAATTAGCCGACAGAGTCTAAATGAAAGTTGTAGAGTATGGTCTGACCTTCGCGTGGATATAAAGAACGTTGAAAACGGAGCTCGTATGCGAAAGTTATGCAACTTAGAAGTTCGACGAGTCAATTACGCCCCGCGTAATTGAGTACGCCCCGCGTACTCAGTCGGATGCAACTTGTCTGACCAATACTCGAGTGCCACAGATCGACGCATGCAGTGACGTCAAAGTACGCCCTGCGTAACCGAGTACGCCCCGCGTACTGAGTACGCCCTGCGTAATTTGAGATTACGCCCCACGTAATCCCAGACCCTCAGCCTATAAATAGAACTCGAAATCAGCCATTTTCTCTTGTTCAAACTCTTCCCTCTCTCTAAGTTTTGCCTCGATTTGCGTGCCAATCATATCCCGAAGCCCCGGTATCATTCCCGAGCCCCGAAGCGAGATCCGAAGCCCCGAGAATCCCGAAGAGCGTTATTCCCGAGCCGAAGCCCTGCCCGCGAGGAGCCCGATTTTTGTGAAGATCTTCCAGATCTACGGAGAGGCGCTACATCTGCAAGCCGTAGTGCTGTCGGATCATCTTCTGAGCAAGTGAGTGTATAGTCACTTTCATCTTACACATAAATATGAAGTATTTTATAAGATACGTGTTATGTGTATACATATATATTATTGTTTATATGCGTGAGTGCATAGTACTTTCTTCTAATACATAAATATAAAGTATTAGTTATGAAATACGTGCTAGGTGTTATATATTAATTATCTATTTGAGATGGATTTGGAAATTGATGTTTTTATACGGGTGTTAAATGATTTAAATTGTGTTTGTATTTATATCTACAAATATGTTGGGTAGAACATGGGTAGATGGAATAGTTGGTGACGATGCGACTTTGTGCCTATTTGATAAACTTTGGTGACGATGTGCCTATTGTGCAAACCGTGGTGACTATGAGACGTAGTGCCAATTGTATGAACCTAGGTGACTATGAGACGTAGTGCCTATTGTGTAAGCCCAGGTGACTATGAGACGTAGTGCCAATTGTATGAACCCAGGTGACTATGAGACGTAGTGCCTATTGTGTAAGCCCTGGTGACTATAAGACGTAGTGCCAATTGTATGAACCCTGGTGACTATGCGACGTAGTACCTATTGTATAAACCGTGGTAGCAAATGGACTGTGTGCCAGTTCCTCAGGTAAACCCTTAGGAATAAATGAAGAAAGTATAATCGATTCTTAGGGTAAAACCTTAAAGAAGATAATGGGGATGGGTATTTGGGTTGATTGTTGATAATTGAATATAATAAATGTATTATTGTGGGTTGAAAACCCTATATGCTCACCAGGCTCCCAAGCCTGACCCACTCAGTTTTCTTTGTATCACAGGTATCAATACGAAGACATAATTCACTGAGAGAATAAAGGAGATGTAAATCATTAGTGTAAATAAATGTAAGTTCTGTTTATGCTTATGTTCCTGTATTGACGATGACATCCCAAACGTTTTAAAATGAATAAAATACGTTTCTTCGAAAATGTTTTAATAACGTATTTATCATGTTTTTCTGGGGACAAATTCCGCAACACTTTTATTAAAGAAGTACTCTGATTTTTTTATAAAGCATAAACAAAGTCGGTCTTTTCTGACCGTAAAAATGGGGATGTCACATTGGAACAACTCGTTTGTATGGTTTACTGTTTTAAAAGGAAAATTTTACTATGAATTTTGGGACGTTACACCATAACTGTAAGCCAATGCTTATTGAGTCCCCCTAAAATACCACACACAACAATACACATACAACGGATGTACACATACAAGCCTTCGGTCCGAATGGACCGCTTTGTGAGTCTTACATTACACATGGGCCTCCAGTCCACGAATGGTACTCCTCTCATTCCTATAATATACAACTGGTATGCACCTGGCCTACAACACACCGTTGGCCTGCCCGGGTATCTTGTCCTTCAGCACAAATGTAACGTCTCAAAAATCACAACAAATTTAAACTTTTCAAAACAACCCATTTACTAAAAATAAGTGTTTACATAACCATTGTTTTCAAAACATTATTCAAAAATAGAGTCTCCCAAGATCAACAACATAAAGCTCAGGATGTGTGTATGGTAATGCCTTCGTCTTCCCATAAACCTCTGAAGTACCCGAAACAAAACTAAAATTGTAAGCCAACGATTAGTGAGTTCCCCCAAAGTACCACCACATAAATATAATAAACAATAGCATGCCTACAGAGCCCTCAATATGACTGGACCGCCTCACTAGGCCTTCTGCCTATTTGGACCGCTCTCCGGGCCATCGGCCTAACTGGTCCACCTTGCAGGCCTTCGGTCTATCTGGACCCAGCACAAAGCAGGACCGCTTCAACCCGGTACACCGTCACATATCAACATATACCATAGCAATTAATAGCTATCATATACAGGTGGTCATTTAAATCTAACATATCAGTATAACACAACAACATTGTATCTACTAGGATACAAATCTAACATATCACTACAACATAGAAACATCCTATATATCAAGATACAAATCTAACATATCACTACAACATAGCAACATCCTATATACCAGGATATAGATCTAACATATCACTACAACATAACTAGGATATCAGTCCAATGGGCCGGCCTTGGTGCCTTCGATCCGTAAGTATAATGAGGAAAACTCACCTCACAGTCTAACAAATAGTTGATCAATACTCTGCTCCCAAATACCGACTCAAACCAAATCTTAAATGTCAAAACATTTCAATTCTAAATTAATAACATTTCCCCAAAAATACTCTTGTTTAAAACTTGTCAAAATCAACAAGTCAACAGAGTTAACACAGTCGAGCCAACTCAGTCGGGTCGACTCACACTTCATACGCGGGGCGTACTCGTGGGTTGTACTAGCTGTCCGAGACGTTGGGGCCAGATTTGTGTACGTGTAGTGTACCCTTCGGTACGCCCAACATACGCAACTGTCCCCCCACTTAACCCATTAAGTGCTTATTTCTCCGACTTAACACGTCCAATTGCATATCCAAGGCTAATATACTATCAAGAGTCATAAAGTTTCCAACTTTATGACTTTGCATGTCCATTAAGTGCTTAATACACAAAATCTCAACATCTTAATGCCTTAAGATCTTCTATAGCATGCATGGAGTAAAATTAACCATCAAGACCACATTTTTATGACTTAAGACCCCCCCCCCCCCCCATAAGATTTGAAAGGACGACTTATTTAGTTAAGAACATGACATGCTTAAGAATCACCATATTTGGGACCAAAATTGCCCTAAAGGAAGAAACGGATAGATCTACAATATAGAGTTATCAATTTATGAACTTTTTGATGGGTTTTGAGCACTATAACATCCCTATGGTGCACATACAACCCTAATGCTTTGGATCTAATTTTTCTCTAGTTATACATGTAATTTTCATTTTCCAAAGCACGAAGCCTAACTAGCATACAACATTGATATTTGAAACATAAAAACGAGTTAGATGATTACCTTTTGGTTGTAGCTTGTAGAACTTGGCTTTACAAGAGCTTAGCACCTCAAATGTGATGCCTCAAATAAGTCACAAAACACCAAGAACAAATGGAGGATTATGAGAGAGGTTTAGGAAGCACCAAAATCATCTATACTCTTCTTAGAATACTTGTGTGTCGCTTTTAGGGGCTTACACTACTAGAAAATAGCCCTTTAATGACGCGCAAACAATGACACGCAGAGATTTACGATGCGCAAAAGCATGTGCCTTAAAAATACTGTCATCTCTTCTAAAATTTGAAGGATAGTGGACACGCTTTTGTGCGTGCCCTGAAATTAACGTCCAACAAAAAAATTAAAAACACGGAGGTCACTTATTTAAAAATGGGCGTCTTCTAGAAATGTCGCTTTATATATTTTTTTTATTGAAAGGCGCGTTCTCATCTTTTGCAGCTGGGGGGAAACGAAAATCCCAAAAGTTTGAAAGGCCGCCATCGTTATCCTCTGCCTTATTTCCATCGTTCTTTTTCTCTCTCTCTCTCTCTCTCTCTGTATATCTCTCTCACTCTAATACCTAAAGAAACCCTAATATCATCACCAATCGTCTTTTCTCCCACAACAAAATCGCAATATCACCAAATATTTGATCCCGTCTTTTGAACAGATCAAACCCGCAGGGGTTCTCGATTTCTCTATGTTGATGTGTAGTGACATGAACAAAAAAAAGGAGTGTAGCACCTCTACCTTTCAATTTCATTTGTCGGTTGCTTCAAATTGAATCTTTCTTTCTCTCTCACAGGGGTTTCTTTTTGCGTTCCTTTCACCTCCGTTGATTTCGTTTTCCAAGACCAACAACACAAATAACTATGAAAAACCATAGTCCAAGTCGAATTCTCTTAGGCAAAAGCGGGTAGAGATGACAAAGAAATATACTAACCAAGTTTGATGGAATGAAAGAACGAAAATGAAATATGTTTCCAGTTGGATTGAAAAACTGTATTTTATATCATTTAGAACTTTGGATCCTTGCTGTGTTTTTTTTTCAGGTAGCTGTTATTCCTCAAATCTCGTTTTCCACTCTGTTTTAACATTGATTTTAGGGCTTCTTCCTATACGTAAGTTTTTTTTTTCATAATTTTGTTGTCGATGGTGACACCTAATCAAGAAGCAATCGATAATTTCATGAGCATCACCGGTTCATCTGAATCAGTTGCTATATAGAAACTCACGGTAATTACGCTAAATCTTCATCTAAATCGCATCACTGCTCATATAGCTTTTGTTTTCCTCTTCCTTCTTGATTAATTGTTATCGTTTATTTGATTTATTCTGGTACATATTAATAGTGTTAATTCATGCTTATATGTTATCTTGAGCTTGATTTTGATATTATAATAGAGTATAGGGGTTAGTTTTTTAACTATTCCATAATTTTTTGTTTGATTCGAATAAACTAATTGCATACAGATGTAATTTTGATTTACTATGTTATCGTAGAAAGGGCTAGGGCTTGATTTCAAAATTAGTACTTATATACACAAAAGTGGTAGGGTTTTCTGTCATATCAAATCTCAGAACATTACTTGTTATGAAGTTCAATCAAGGTAGCGATTTTTTGTTGGTACGTGTTTGTAAGTAACTTGTTTGGCATCAAAAAGGTCAACAAGTGAGATTATTTCAAAATGGTCTAATTTTGAATTTGCTTTCGTGATGATTTGTTGCTTTGAGTATTTTTGCTTCATGTTTTCTTGGATTTAATTTTGTAAATTTCAAAGTTTACTAAGATATTTTCTATCTATATTTCTGTCAGGAGCATGGTGGAGATCTTAATGTAGTTGTTAATGCACATTTCACAGAAGGAGATAGAAACATCTTACTTTCTTACATATATTTCACTTATGTTGTTATAGAAGACAGACAACCTCCATTGCTGCTCCACCTGAGGATTTCATGGACATAGATGATCCAACTATTCCACCTCTGAGACCTCCTCTCTCCCTCTTTCCTTCTGCTAGAGATATCAACATGAACCTATTCTCTCTTCTTGATCCAAACTTCACAAGAAGTATGTTTGATAGTGGGCCAAGGTTCAGGGGTAGTGAACCATTTTTGTCTCGTCCAAGAGAACTAAGGCATATTCCAGTTGAGGTCGTGGATGGGCCAAGTACAGAATCAAATCATTCCGGACATGATCCATGAATTGAAGATGTCACGGAAACAACAACAGAAAATGTCCCAGAAACCCGTGCACATGAGATAGCTGGTAGGTATCATGTTACAGAGTATCTTGTTGTCTTATTAATCTTTATTGTCTTCTCTTGCATCTAAAATTACCATTTTACCCTTGATTTTTGTTTTTTCTCAGAACTGGATTTGAGGAGGACAAGAATTTCCATGTAGTTTTAAATTATGTGATAGCTGGTAAGTATCATGTTACAAAGTATCTTGGTTCTGCTGCATTCAACAAAGCTATTCAAGCACATGATCTTCACACTGGAATGGATGTGTGTGTGAAAATAATAAAAAAACAACAAACTCTTTTAACTTTAGTCTTAATGAGATAAAGCTTTGAAAATATATCAACAAAAATGATCCCAGTGACAAATATCACCTTCTCATACTTTATGATTACTTTTACTACCGAGTAAGTCAAATTCATAACTTCTTTTTATTAATTTGGTTTTCCCTTTTTGTATTATTAACTTGTTTATAATAAATACTTTCAGGAGCATTTATTAATCGTTTATGAACTTCTCAAGGCAAACTTATATGAATTCCATAAATTCAATAGAGAATCCATAGGAGCGCATTAAATTCCTACAACTCTAATAGTGTTATTGTGTCGGGGATCAACTTCTAATAATGTATACTTGATGGTTTTTGAGAGATGGCCTTTAGCATTTCTTGATGGTTCAGCCCAGTTGTTACAATGCTATGTTTTCCATGGTACCAGCATGAAGCAAGTTTCATCCTCAACATCTGTATATATCTCTGAGAGGATAAGTGTCTTAAGTAGCTTAAGATACTCACTGGCTACATTTTTAGCACAGGTCCTGTGAGTTGAAACCTTCCTTTTGATATTTCAATGTTGAATCATATTTTTATCTTTTATTACACATCAGGTCTATGTGGAGGTTGAGAAATCGAGGGAGCGGATACTTAAGGAGCCTGGGAAGTCATTGGCTGCATTACTAGGCACTGTAAATGGCTTATTTTTAATTTTAGATGCAGCAATTGGCCATTTCAGTGCAACACATCAGGCAAGTACCCTCCATTTCATATGCTACTTAAAAAGGCAGACAATTGATAACTTAGGTTGTGTTTGGCGCGTTTAAGCTAACTTATTTTTTGAGGTAATTGTAATGTAGTGTTTGTTGAGACAACTAAAGTAGCTTCTAAGCTAGCTGAGATAGTTTCTTGATAAGCTCATGGGCCTTTTTCCAAATCTACCCTTATATATTCAACTAGGCTGGCTACCAAACACAACCTTAGTTCAAGTTGATTGGATGTTAAGGCTATGTTTTCTCTACTTTTTTGGATGGGACAAAAATTTTCTAACTTTCAATTAAATTTTCATTTTGCAGATTGGATTTTTTGTTGATGGGGGTTACTCGTTTCCTTTGATGTTTGAGACACTGCCAGATGTAAATCAAGAAAGTTCTTAGTGGACTGATTGTGAGATTAGAGATGCCATCAACTTGATTTATTTGAATCTAAACAAGCTGGATGTCTACTTATCACTCTTGATAAGATCTTTCCCCTTTCCGCACTTATAAATACTATCATTTTTAATTTAAAAACCCTTGTTATGATAATTTAAACTCGATTGTATGGCTGTGGACATAGTTTATTCTTTAGAATAAACCAAGCATGCACTATTTTTTGTGTGCTTTGTCTTATGTATGTGATGCCATATTCCTATGGGTTTCACGAATTCCTAAAAGGTTTCTACCTTTTGGCCATGTTCTTCAACAGGAAATTATTAGGAGAAAAGATTGAAACCCATGACATTTTCCATTTATAGCTTTGCTTTAGAAAACATTCTGCTTATTTGGAGGTTGAATAATTGACATTTACCAACACTTTAGCGTATACAACTTTTAGTACAACCTTTAAAACATTTTTAGTACAACATGTAGAAATGCTATAAATTGCAAAAAGACAATCTGAGCATTTTGTTCATGAGGATTGGAAAAAAAAAACAATCGATGATAATCATCACTTATTTAAGCATTTGAAAATGCTATCTTTTGGTGTCACGGCCAATGGCTCCAGGTTTTAATAAACCGATACTGATACTAATACATTAAAAAGAGTTTTAAACTTTATGTTGTATCTAATGATTAGGCTTGTAAGGTACCTACCTTTATTATTATTATTATTATTATTATTATTATTATTATTATTATTATTATTATTATTATTATTATTATTATTATTATTATTATATATATATATATATATTGAAAACTAAGATACGGTAAATGATATTGGTTTGTCCTAGGTTGCCAAACATCAAAAGCCAAGGACAATGACACGTCATTATTGGATGTGCTACATTATTGAAAACAAGTGAATTTTTTTTTAACAAGTGAATTTTTTTTGTTTTTTGAAATGAAAACAAAATTTGAATGTTTTCTCTTAAAAACAGGACAAGTCTTTGCGTGTTCATTATATAGTTGCTAATCAATTGTATGAACTATGTGAAGGTGTGGGCCCTGAACCCACCAAGTATGTTCAATTTTCAAATCCAAAACAGTTTCTTTTCTTTTTTATTTTTCTATTTTCTTTTTCTATTTTCATTTTTTTAACATTTTCCATCTAAATTATAACAGGGGTGAGTTAGTTCCAACATACGTTGAGGCTGCTTTGTGATAATGAAAATGAAGTACGTATTGCAACTGCTGAAAAAGTCACCCAGTTTTGTCGTATTCTTTCCCCACAACTTGCAATTCAACATATTCTTTCATTTGTAAAGGTACAATCTTTAATAAAAAAACATGGTATCTTACATTTATATTTCTTGTTTTTTTTTTCATTTTTTTATTTTAATAAATATACAAAAACCAAGATAGGCCACTATTACGAATGATCTGACTTGAGCTTATGATGGACACTACTTGTATAGTTGTAGCCAGGTAGGTACTTTATTGGATTATGAATACGTTTGAATGTTGTTTAATTTGTCAACTTACTACTTAATTTGTGTTTTATCTGACCAGTGGATGGTTATTGAGGAAGACTACATTGGATTCTTTGCAATAAGAGATATTAAGAAGGTATGCACAAATTTTGCTGCATATTATTTGTTGTAATACACATATAAATGTAACTACAGTGCTATATCTTGCATGTAATGTCTACTGTATTCACATGTCATGGTGTATTATATTCTTAAATTAAATTATGATGATAACACAGTTCCTATTGGGTCAACAGAAAGACAAGTTTCCTTTGAAAGATGTTCATCAGAAAGTAAAATAGAGTAGCATATGGATGTTTCCTTTAATAAAGTAAATGATGTAATTTTAAAGCCATAATCGCGACCAGGCTCGAGTTGTGGTTGTCGATCGATTTCAGGTGATGTACTTCAGATACTTTTCCTACATATGGACCCAATATTATCCCTCCCCAGACTTAAAATGCTTTCAGTTAAGTTTCTAATTATCTACACATATAATCAGCATAAAGAATCTCTTATATTTTATGTAAGTTTAATTAAAATAAATAGTCCCTTGTTTTTTTTTTCAGGATACCAGGAGAGATTCTACTTCAATCCAGGTGACACTGGCTTCAAGGTCCGTTTTTTATACAATCATACCCATGTTTCATATTAAATCGGCACTTTGACTTTTCAATGTAAGGGTAAGATAGTCATTTAGTCTTTTGATAATTTATATTTTATTGTGCATGTGTTCCAAACCAAGTTTGCTAAGATAAGCATGGGTATGAATTTCTCAATCCTTTTACCTAATTGCTCTCCTCCCAACACGTTAAAATTAATGAATGTTTTGATTTTTTTTTGGCACTAACACTTGGATGATGCTTACTTTGACTTGCTGTTGGAGAGGGTAGTGGAGTGGGCTTGCTGAGTGTTGATTGTGTGTTTGATGGATGAATTTGTCCTGATTAGTGGCTGGATACTAACGGTGATGGATGCCATAAATTATTCTCATTATTGTTTGTTTTTTTATGTTACTGTTGCGAGAACATATGTATTTAGCTTTCAAGGAGATGACTGCCTCATCTGTTGTGGGTCACGCTCCATATTACTGCTTGCAGCAGAATCAGAAAACGGTGCTGATTTGTTTCTTTCTACTTAGTATTTCTTACTGGTTGTGAACAAGCCTCTCATCTCACATTTGAGTTTATAGGAATCAACAATCACTATGAAACTTCTAGTGTTTAGATTTCTTACTGGTTGTGAACATTTGTTTCTTCCCTTTCTACCCTTCACTTACAGGTTGATGATTTGTCAAGAATGTTCAGACTATTTTCCAAAAATACCCCATGGATTGGATCCTGTCTCTAGTATGTTTAAAAAGGTTTGTGATTTAGAAGCTTTGGAGGAAACGAGACTCAAGCAAAAGTAAACACACAGAGACTTGTTGGCACATAGTAAGCTAGATAATGCAATTGTATATAATTTTTTTTTTGAAACGGCAAACTAACTAATCTACTCCTAAATAACCACCTATGTCTCCACCGAGACTTGAACCCCTGACCTCTCATATGAGATGGTCACTCCATACCGCTAGGCCATTGACCCTTTGGTAATTGTATATAAATGAGTTCATTTTTTTATAACATTTACTCACTATTGGAATAATTATTTGTATTGACATATTAGTGAAATGAATTATTTTTGTTATTTATGGTATTTTATTTTGTATTATGAGATTTTTGATGTATTATTTAATTTGAAAATTAGTAAATCTATAAATAATATTTTTTTAAACATTTAAGATTATGATACACAAAAATGTGTGTCGTCTTCATTTATGACATGGCCTTTCTTGATACACATTGTGTGTCATTAACACGCGCGTCGTAAGGTTATGACACGCGAATGCGTGTCGTCTTCCTTTATGACATGGCCTTCCTTGATACGTATTGCGCGTCGTAAACGCTCGTCGTAAATGCGCGTCGTAAATACGCGTCGTCTATAGACGACACGCAAAAGCGCGTCATCTCTCTTTATGACAGGGCCTTCCTTGACGCGCATTTGCGCGTCGTCTGAGCCTTTTACGACGCACAATGAGCGTCGTAAAAGGCTGTTTTTCTAGTAGTGTTAGGGGTTACATATATAGTGTAGAATTCCAAGGTTCACTTGTAAACCCTAATCTATTCACTTAGACTTTTGATCCAGTAATTCATTTGGACTAACACTTCATGGATTCTCACATAAGCTTATTTGATCACTAATGAATCATGGATCATTAGCCCAAACTAAATTTATCATTGATTTACATAATCAACCCCGGTTAATTTAATCAGTCTCTTTTGATCACTAAATTAATTATTGATCAATACCAATTAAATAATATGATTTCTCAATTAATATATCATTTTTATAATATATTAATAAATCAAAAATAACCTCTTTCTCAAATATACTTCCTATCAAATTGCTCCGGTGAATGCAACCTAAATGGACTATGCTACTATCGGGTCAAGTACATACCAATTATAGTTATGGTCTTAGACACCTAATCAAACAGTCTCCCACTTGGATAAGTCTAGTAACTATAATTGCAAGTACGAATTCAAAAACCGACTAGCAATCGTAGGTCTCGAAAGCCGCTGTCAACTCTGATCAATAACGTGTCCTTTAGATAAGGGATCATATAATCCTATGTTCTTCAAGATATCGTGTGGAAAAAAACATGGAATAAAGTAAGGGTGGAATTGGTACGGTACCAATTCATTTTTCTCTAAACCGTGTACCGTACCAACTCTAATTGGTATAAAAAAATTTCTACCGATACCGTACCAAGTATACTTGGTACCAATTTATTTGGCTACCAACATGTTTGGTTGGTACAAATTAGTAATGATATATACCAACTTCTTTTAATTTTCTATTGTAAGATTTAAAAATAAGCAAAGACATCAATATTTTGATGTTTGGTATAGAAATTAGTTACGTAGTTTTCTTTGTTTACAAAAGAATTATACTAAAGTAATGCTAAAGTAACGTTTTAATTTTGTGTTTTAACGTGGTAATAACTATTGACTAATATAATCAAATGACTAATACAATGTTATTAAAACTGTTAACACTAAACACAATTAATAGTTGAAATATACGATTTCATATATATATATATATATATATATATATATATATATATATATATATATATATATATATATATATATATATATATATAAATTAATTGGTTGGTACGGTATTACCATGGTATTCAAATTTTTGTACCATTACCGTACCAACATTGATCAATTGATACGGTACTACCAACCAAACATGTTGGCTACCAAGTTTCTTGGTTTGGTTGGTAACATGTTGGTTGGTTTTTCGTGGTATAATTTCGCCAGCCCTAGAATAAAGTCATACTTATTGTCCAACAATTTGTTTCCCGATTTCTGATTTGTTTGACATAGAACTTAATTGAACATATCAATTGAGTCCTGACCGGGCCCGACACATAAGTCAAAACAAAATTATCGAGGGGCACAAGATATCGCTTTTATTCCTCTTAGGATAAAAGGAACAAATAATCTTCGACTTATATGCTTGTACTAATTACTTGTTAAATTATACACAACAGTACGTTTTATAACATCAAGTTACTGATGCGTTTACGCACTATCAATATACAACCAACTCGTAATCAAAAACTCATATATCTTGGTTTGAAGATTATACGATATTATCGTCTCACAATCACTCATGATAAAATTCCATGAAGCGATTCATGTGAGTGTGGGTTTAATCCAGCACTCAAATCTTATTTCAAGAGCACTCATGAATGTTGTAGCAAACCTTTGCTATGTCTAAACACCTTAGACAATCTACAAGCCAATTCATGACAGTCTAACCTTATAGCCTACTTCCAAAGTATGACCGACTGTGGATGGTTTGAATAATCTTATTATTCTAGAAGTCAAAACATGCAAATTGAAACAATAGTAAACAATTGACACAAGATAGTAACTTGATTCATAAACAAAACTCCTTTTATTCGATCATCAAATGTCAATTACTTTTTATCTATTACAAGTTTCTAAACAACTATCTAATCACTAAAACTAATATCGTCCTTCAGCCAAAAACTCCTAGCATGCTGCAAGTGCTTAACCCTACTCAGTCCCTTCGTAAGGGGATCTGTTGGGTTCTCCTCTGACGATACCCTCTTTACTACGAGGAGTCCTTCTATCCGATGTCTTATGAAGTGATATTTTTTGTCGATGTGTCTGGATCTGCCATGGTCCCTTGGTTTCGTGGTTAAGGCGACCACACTCTCGCTATCACAAAAAATCTCCATAGGCTCCTTTACAGCTTGTACAACTCCAAGGTCTCCGCTGAAGTTCTTTAGCCATATCGCCACCTTCGACGCTTCACTTGCTGCTATGTACTCTGATTTGTACGTTGAATCAACTACAGTATCGTGTTTGGAACTTTTCCAAGTTGTCGTTCCTCCATTTAGGGTAAATACCCAACCCAACTGAGAGCGGAAATTATCTCTGTCGGTCTGAAAGCTGGTGTCACTATACCCTGTCACTCTCAAGTCATTGCTCCCACCGAGGGTAAGGACCAAGTCCTTTGTCCTTCGGAGGTACTTAAGAATATTCTTTACCACAGTCTCGTGAGCTCTACCAGGATTCCCTTGATCTCTGCTGACCATGCTCAAAGCAAAGGCCACATCAGGGCGAGTACATATCATAGCATACATGATCGAGCCAACTGCAGAAGCATATGGTACTCAGCTCATCTCTACTATCTCGACATCGGTACTCGGGCTCTAGGTCTTACTCGGTTCAGTATTGCTCTAGATAGATAATTCTCCTTTCTTGGAGTTCTCCATGTTGAAATGTTTCAACTCCTTGTCCAAGTAGGTACTTTGACTAAGTCATATTAGTCTTTTACTCCTATCTCTCAATATCCTTATCCCTAAAATGTAAGCAACTTCTCCAAGATCCTTCATAGCAAAACACTTTCCAAGCCAGGACTTAACCTCCTACAAGGTTGGAATTTCGTTTTCTATGAGAAGTATGTCATCTAGATACAATACCAGAAAGCTAACTATACTCCCATTAGCTTTGACATATACGCAAGACTCATCCTTGCTTCTCGAAAAGCCAAAATCTTTTACTTTCTCATCCAAACAAATATTCCATATGTGAGATGCTTGTTTCAATCCATAAATGGAGTTCTCAAGCTTACACACTCTATTAGGGTAAACATCTTTAACCAACTTCCCATTTATGAAATTGGTTTTGACATCCATTTGCCATATTTCATAATCATGAAATGCATCTAATGCTATCATAACACTTATAGACTTGATTTTGGCTAGGGATGTCAAAAAGTCCCGTGGGGGCCCCGTCCCTTTTGGGGGAAATTTTTAAAAAAAATTGGGGGCGGGGACGGGGGCGGGGGCAAGGTTAACCCCCGTTTTAATTTCGGGGGCGGGGGCGGGGGCGGGGATAGGCAATCCCGTCCCGAAACCCCCATGGGGACCCCGTTAATAAATTATACATATATTAATTATAAAAATATAATAAACTATAACATGATTTTGAGCTTCCAAAATTTATCAAAAAAACATGTTTTTAATTTGTTAGTATAATGTTTTTTAAGATGTCATAACTTTTTTATTTTTAACATGTAAAATTCTACTATAAATAATTATTTGTTACCTAAAAATAGCTTCTTTTAGCGTAAATAACAACTTCTTTTAGCCAAAAAAAGGCAGCCCAAAATGAATCGGGGGCGGGGGAACGGGGGCGGGGGCGGGGGTAGGAAGGCTGAACATTTCGGGGGCGGGGGCGGGGGCGGGGGGATATGGAAATTTCGAGGGCGGAGGCGGGGGATGCACTCCCCGTCTTGTTTTCCTCCGTTGACATCCCTAATTTTGGCCACTGGTGAGAAAGTCTTGTCATAGTCAACTCCAGGAGTTTGAGTAAAGCCCTTCGCAACCAATCATGCCTTATATGTGTCTAATTTCCCATCCATATCGGTCTTCTTCTTGAAGATCCATTTGCACCCGACCATCTTACGACCGGGTACACTGTCAACCAAGTTCCAAAATTGATTGTCATACATGGATTGAATCTCGTTGTCCATTGCCTATTTCCATTTTGTAGACTCTGTGTAACGACCATAAAATTCCAACCAATTTAATTTTTTTCAAAAACAACCCAATTTCATAAAGTTATTACAAAAAGGTTTTCAATACAATTATTATCAGAGTCTTCCCAGAACCATATCATAAAACATAAACATGAGGGGCGGTACGTTCACGCCTTTGCCTTGCCACGGTATCCTGAAGTACCTGAAACATTTTAAACCACAACTGTAAGCCCGAAAGCTTAGTGAGATACCCCCGAAATACCAACCAAATATACCATACACATAACATGCCATATCATAACAGGACATAGAACAACCATGCACTTCGGGTCTACTGTGTAACTGGTCCACTGCATCGGGCCTTCAGTCCACCGTCCGAGTCTAGCCATATACATCGAGTCTGTAGTGTGGTTGGTCCGCCCGCACCGGGCCTTCAACCCACCTGGTCTACTCTCTGAGTCTACAATATGACTGGTCCGCCCGCACCGGGCCTTCAGTCGGCCTGGTCCACTCTCCGAGCCTCGGCACGTCTGGTCCGCCCTCGTGGGGCCTACAGCCTATCCAGACCGCTCGTTGGGCCTTCGGAATATCCGGTCCGCCCTGGGTATGTTGGCCTACAGCACAAAGCAGGACCCGCCTCAACCCAACCCCAGTCAACCAACCATGTGCACATAAACATATAATCATATAACAATTTATCACCAATCAACCGATCTAACAGATCACATAACATAACATCATCCTAACCAGGATACTGACCCAACCGGTCACTAGCGTATACCATCCTAACTACCAGGATGCAATCATAGCAAAGCAATAACATAACAACGATACCCGGATTACAATCCGATAAAGGGCCGACCTTGGTGCCTTAGACCCTGTCAATATAGTAAGGATAACTCACCTCGCAACTGCCGAAACTCTTAACTGAAAAGCAGACTCCTGAATCACCGCCTCACCGAAAATCCCGAACTAGCCAACATAGCAGAAATAACCATTAGATAAATCACAATATCCTTCCAAGGGTAAATTGACCAATTTAGCCTTAACTCAATCTGATCCATGACTAAGGCCCACAACACTTCATCAAGTCCATTATCCTCTTATTGGGCCAAGGCCCAAAGTCAAATTCTCATACAAAGCCCAATATTGACCCAGTTTACTAAATTGGGCCCACCTATACAAACGGGCCAAGATCCAAGGTCCATAATAATTATTGGGCCCAAAATACTCCATCCATACTATTCAGTCAAGGCCCAAGCTTATTAGTCCATAGATAGCCCAATCAAACAAGGCCCAAAAATCATGATCCATATAGACGGATTACGCAGGGTGTACTTCAACGTACGCTAAGCGTACATGCAGAATGGTGAGTACGTGGGGCGTAAACTCGCTGAACTCAAAGTCCCCCATAAGTCCATAATGGCTTAAGCTCTTAAGCCCAAACTTTAGATCCATCGACCAAACATGCCTAAGATCCATAAAAGTCTCAAACTTTATCACTTGGGACGTCCAAAAAGCTCTTAATCCAAGGTCTTAATCCATTAAGACCTATCTATATCACATACGAGACAACCAAAGCCCTTGGGACCTCATTTTTCTTACTCAAGACCTCTCTTAAGGTCTAAAAGGACAGCTAATCTCAACCAACTCGAATCATGCATCAAGATGAGGTTTTTAGGACAAGAATGGTGTCAAAAATTCACAACACATAGATCTACACAATATGATTGTCAAACTAGAGACTTTTTACCTCAAAAGGACTCTAGAGGATGATCCCTTTCCAGATCTACAAGCTTCAGCCACCCCACTTCTTCTTTGACAACTTCCTCTTTCTTCTTCTTGGCTCTCCTTTGCCAAAACAAGCTTTCCAAGGTCAAACACACCCAACAAAGGAGGTGGAACGACTATCTAGGGCTTCTAAGGAGGAGAAAGTGTTTATGGAGGCTAGGGTGAGAACCAATGTGTTCCTTATATAGTGGCTGGCCCTAAATTTAGGGTTTTGAGACTCTGAGCATACGTTGGGCGTACTCCTTATACACTGGGCGTACGCCTTAAACATCCGCGTCCAATTTCCCCCATTACGCTGGGCGTAACCCAACTTACGCTGGGCGGCTCTTCCATGCAAATTGTTTCTATAAGGGCCAATCTTGCCAAATCTTCAAAGTGTCGTAACTCCTTCATTCTAGACACGATTTTGATGAACTTTATATCCATGGAAAGGTGGCGAGAAGATATTCGCTTCTAGCAGCACACCCCGATCCGAAAACCTTCCCGAATAATAACCTAACGCTCATGAAAGACCGAAACACCCTTACTCTTGATCTCGGGAACCCATCAATAGATATTTTACGAACGGGATGTTACACTCGGGTCCCGCCATGGCTTCCGTGTAGTTATTAGGCTCATCCAAGTTTACCAGTGTACTATCACCGATAAACGTATCATCATCACCATCTATAGTAATATGGAAACCATAAAACTCTGGTGTCATTCTAACTCTAATGGAACGTCATAGAGGTAAGGACTTGTCAACTGGTTCAACATGAGTTTCCTCCTCAGGTTGAGTGCTTGTGTTTGAGGTTCCTTCATCACTTAATTTTTGGAGCTCTTCAAGGTCAATTTGCCTCCCACGGTCCTCTTGACATATGAGTTCTCTTTTGCGAAAAACCATTACCCTTGCAATGAAGACAACATTATCACCTTGTCTATAGAAGAGATATACAAAGGACTTCTGTGGGTAGCCGATGAAAATACAACGCTCATTACGAGGTTCGAGCTTGTCGTGAGTCTCTCATCTGACAAAAGCCTCGCAACCCCAAACCGTGATATGTGCCAACGAGGGAACCTTCCATGTCCACATTTCGTGAGGTGTTTTGGCAACCTTCTTAGTTGGGACTAGATTAAGGATATGGGCATCAATCTTTAAGGCATACCCCCAAAATGAGATAGGTAATGAAGCTCGACTCATCATGGAACAAACCATGTCCAACAGGGTTCGATTGTGCCTCTCAGCCACACCATTAAGCTACAGTGTCCTATGTGGCATCAATTGTGAAACCATTCCACATTCCTTATGATAGTCGTGGAAATCAATACTAAGATACTCACCACTTTGATCAGATCGGAGCATCTTTATCTTCCCGTCTAACTGATTCTCCACTTCTTGTTTAAACTTTTTGAACTTTTCAAAGGTTTTTGACTTATGCTTGATTAAGTAGATATACCCATATATGCTATAATCATCTGTAAAAGTCACATATAAGCGGTTAGCATCCCTTGTGGTGGGTTTGAAGATTCCACACACATTTGTGTGTATGAGATCCAACAAACCCTCACCTCTTTCACAAGAACTAATGAAAGTTGACTTGGTTATCTTTCCAAGTAAACAAGATTCGCATGTGTCCTTCGACTTTAAGTCAAATGACTCCAACACTCCATCCTTTTGGAGTTGGTCTATGCGCTTCTTGTTAGCATGTCCAAGACGACAATGCAACAAGCATACCTTGCCCAAACCATTGGACGAATCAATATGCAATACATTATTTCCTAAGTTGCCTAAAACCATCACAATTTCATATATACGATTACAAGGCAATGCTTCAAAATAAAGTTTACCATTATAAAAAGCATTAATAGAACCAATTTCATTATTAAATGAAAATCTAAAACCTTGTTTATATAACCCATGAAAAGAAATAATGTTTCTCGCCATGTCCGACGAGTAGCAACAATTATTCAACTCTAAACCTAACCCATTACCAAGCAATAAAGAATAAACTCCAATCTTGGTGGCAGGCGACGCTTTCCTATTCCCCATGATCAGGTTCATCTTCCCGTGCTCCACAACCCCACTTCTTTTAGACCCAGCAAATCAGAAAAAATGTGAAAAACACATTCTGTATCAAGGACCCAATAATTAGCATGTGATGAGTTGATAGATTGAATAGTATAAATACATGCGAAGGTGGGCTTTATCTTCCCATCCTTAATATCCTGTAAGTATTTGGGGATGCTTCGTTTCCAGTGCCCTTTTTCATGACAGTAGAAGCACTCTGCTTCTTTTGGAATGGAAGAGGGAGTAGCAGAACCACCTTTAGACCCAATTGAAGAGGATCCATCACGAGACTTTACCTTGTGATTCTTTGAAGCAGCTTTCCTTTTCTTTCCCTTCCCATGTCCAACTGCCACGACTGGGGCAACAGTAGGTGGAGTAGATACAACAAACTTGCCTTTAAACTACTTTCAGCAGTTCTCAGTAGGCCTTGAAGCTTGTTAGAGTGACTTCCTCCTTGTTCATATGATAAGTCATACAAAATTGATCATAAAAAGAAGGCAAAGAGTGTAGGATAATGTCAATGGCTAACTCTTCATCGAAGTTGACATTCAACTTTAGCAAGCAGTCCACATATCTCTGCATCTTCTACAAGTGGGTCGTGATGGACTTTCCATCCTTCATTTTGGTTGTTATCATGGAGGCAATGATTTCATACCTTTCTTGTCGAGCACTTTGATGGTACTTTTCCATCAAGTCTTGGTGCATCTCAAAAGGCGAGAAGTCCTCATATGACTTATGAAGCTCAGGAGTCATAGTGGCTATCATGATGCACGACACCTTTGCCGTGTCCTTCTCATGAGCCCTATACTCAACGATATGTTCAGGAGTGGCAGTAGATTCATCAATCTCCTTAAGCTCTTTGTCAATGACATACTCTTTTTCCTCGTATCAGGTGGCCATGCGGATGTTTCGAATCCAATCATTTAAATTCGATCCATCAAAAATGACCCTCCCACATTAGTTCATGAGGGAGAAAGAGCTGGTAGAGTTTGGGTTTGAAGCAATGTTTGGGGTAGACATCTGAAAATAAAGACAAAGTTTATATTAGATTAGGATCCTTAATATAACATCCAAATGAAATATTAAGGCTAGGACCCAATACAATATATTACAATTCGGAAGAGGGGTGTCGTAATCCAATTGCAAAATATTTAAAGGTAGTTAAATGACGATATACCAATTTCCACCATGAAAAACGAAAATGAAGATTAGGTTTTAAATGAATTGAAATTCCTGGAATTTTTAAGATTCATTGAAATTTTCAATGGAATGTTGAAATCTTGATTATGCCCTTCAAGTTTGTGACTGGGATACCGAGGATCACAAACAAGGTGTGAATAACCATGCAAATGTGTTTGGTACTCTCGATGTCATTTATCACCTAATCAATGTGTCGGTAAACCACACACGCTCCATTGATCTATGATAAACATCAAGCTACCATTTGCCACCATTGTTAGTCCCAAATTAGTGTGTCGGTTAACCACACAAGCTCCACTAACGACTTGGAAAGGTGCAAAGTGCAATTTCATGGAATAGCATCATTTTCAAATTTTCCTAAAGTAACTAAGATTGGGAATTTATAAAAGTTTAGTTACTTTATAATATCATTATACTTATCAATGAGGATTAATGTCCTATCCTACCCATTCGGCTAACGACCCTCCATTAGTCAAGGGTGCGGTGGATAAAAGTGGATACCCAATGACGTGATGGGTTTTCACCATAAGAACATCCTATGTGCTCATGCAAACCCTAATGCTTGGATCTAGGTTTCTCTATTGTACATGCAATTCATCCAAGACTATAAACCCTAGATCTAGTATATGATAATCAATATAACATATGAATTAGGGTTTAGATCATACCTTGATTGTTATGTAGTAGTAACAATCTCAAATCCTCCTTGTAATGACTTTAGAAAGCTTAGAGTCACAACTGTCACTCTACTAATGGTTCACAAACACCAAGAGCAAGAGGATGAAGAGGAGAAGAGAAGGAGGCTGCCCAAAATGTGTGGAAACCCTAGACAACAAGTTCACCATGTTTTTGGGGAATAAGGGTTCTTTAAATAGCGAGGCTATTAGGGTTATCTAACAAGGAAACCCTAATTTGGATGCTTAGGCCCTAAGCAACCCATGAACCCCTCTTTAATAAGCCTTGGACGATTTCTAATGGGGTTCCCCATAGAATTCGTCCAACCTTATATTATAAGGTAATCCATAGCCCAATTGCAATTATCTTATAATTACAATTCCAACCCCTTAAGTTTAATTAATCTCTTTTAGCCACAAAATTAATTATCAATTAATTCTTGACTAATGTTAATTAAACAATATGATTTTTCCTTTAATATATTATTCTCATAATATATTAATAAATCATAATTAATCCTCTCTCTTTCCATAATTCATCCTATCAAGTTCCTTTGGTGAAGGCAACCCAAAAGGACCATGCACTATCGGGTCAAGTACATACCAAAATAGTTATGGACTTAGACACTAATGCAACAGTCTCCCACTTGGATAAGTCTAATAACTATTCTGCTTATGACTTCAGATCCTGATCTGCAATCATAGCTTTCCAAAGCCGTTGTCAACTCTGATCTTATAAGATACGCGTGTCCTTTAGATAAGGGATCATATATTCCTCCATTCTAGATATCATATAGATATGAGACACGAACTTAATCATTCCCTCTATACTGTTTCCCGATTCCCGATTTATGATGACTGACGACAGACTATAATTGAACACATCAATTTAGTCCCGGCTTGGCCAAGCGCTTAGGTGCTATCACTAAATCATCGAGGGGCCGAGAGATATCGCTTTTATCCTACCTTGAATAAAAGGAACGAATAAACTTTGACTTAATGCTCGCTTGCACTCACTTACCGAATTACACACAACAATATGTTTTATAACACCAAGTTACTGGTGCGTTTACATATTATCAATGTGCAACCGACTCGCAAGATACAACTCACACATCTCGGTTTCAAGAATATAAGATGTTATCGTCTCACCAATCACTCATGATACAATTCATGAAGTGATCCAAGTGAGCGTGGGTTTAATCCAATGCTCAAATCATATTCATGAGCACTCATGAACGTTGTTGCAACCATTTGATTATGTATAATACACTTTAGACAATCCACACACCAATTCACGACAATCTTCATTCATACCTACTTCCATCATATGAACGACTGTGGCCTGTTCGAATAATTTGACTGTTCTGAACCAATTAAATTATTCAGGAAGTCAAAACATGCAAAGTGAAACACAAGAATAATACTAATCCCATATGGCCTCAAACCTTTGAGTATAAATAAAACACCTTTTATTTATCACCATATCGATTACTCATTATTTGTTGTTTCGGGTAATCAACTTCTTACTTGAATTATTACTACACTTGTCCCATGCTCTTAGCATGCACACAATGTTTACCTACGGTTCTTATTTTGTGAAATAGATCAAATGAACACATTTCCAATCATACTCATTTCACAACTCCTAATCCTTTTCACAAGTGAAAGAATATCAAATTCTTACCACTTATAGTATATGCTAGATTTTAATATTTTATGCAATGATCCTTTCGTGACGTCATAGCACAAAAGTCACAATGACTATTGCCAATGAAATTACAAAGCTTTCTATCGAAAATTGTTACAAGACAATTCCATAGATGTGATGTCTCTCACTCAAAGTACATTCCTTTGAACATCTTTTTGCATAAAAGTTTCTAATCTAGACATAGATTCTAAATATCCAACTCCCGATATGGAAACCTTTCCATATTTACCATATGACAACTTATTCTTAATAGAATCTTATCTATTCATAATAATGTCGATATGGTCCATCCAATATCATACTTCCAACTACTCACAAGTGACCAATCCTTAGCGAGCTTTGGATCGTCCTTTGATAGTTGTTTAATTATCTTAGTCAAAACCGATTCTAGTCCTTTTTCCCTCTAAATGCGCTAGACATCTGGAAAATTTTAGAATGGTCAAATATTATAGCATTTGCAATCTATCCTATACCCGAAGCGTATGGGACATGATGCATAATGTCTTACATAGAGATTTGATACTTTATCAATCTTCTGCCATAATATGTTATGTGTCACGTTCTTATGATTCAAATTATGAAGAGGAATGTCGTAATCATAATCGAAATTTAAGAACTCACTCTGTATCCTTGACTAAGTTTAATAACATTCCATAACCTAAGCCTTTAGTTTTGAAATGAAGTACAATATTCTCTCCCTTAATTATAGAAAAACAACTATTCAACCCTTACAACTTTGCAAAGTATGACTCTTGTTTTCTATAATTAATATTGCTAACTTGCAAAACTTGTCTTAATAATCATGCAATCATAACTTTTATGCTCCCACTATCACGATGATTATTATAAACATAACACTTATGATCCCACTAGCTTTGACACGTATTCAGAAACAACTTAACTTTTAGAAAAAAACAATGCCTATTGAATTTCTTTAAGTTCATATTTCTAATACCTAATGCTTTGATAATCTTTTATCAAGGATTTATAAACTTATACACCTTTGCCTTAGATGGTTCATGTGTGTGTCTTAAACAATTCAGACTAATTGCCAAATCTCACAATTCGAATTATGCAAAGGGATACCGTAACCATAATCAAATTTGAGAATACAATTTTACAATCGCTATCTTCTTAAAATCTCTCTTAGTGAAAGAATTTCCTCACAGTCATCTTCATGAAGGAGAAAATCTTATGACACTTAGATTTTAATGGTGTATGTGTTCCTATCCATGCGAATTTGTCAAAACCAAAGTTTGTGACAAATCCAAACTCTTATGGACCGAACTTTCTTAATCTTGATCTCTTGCCTTATGGTAACACGGCTGCCCACCATGTCTTCCAAGTAGTTAAGCATCTCATCCTTTCCTATCAATGAACTTTTCATTTATCAAGGTCCTTGCCTTTTATGCATTCAAATGAGAACTCATAGGGCTCACATGCATAATTAACTCAATTGGAACGACACAGAAACAAGATAATGTCAAAACCTCAACTCGTGTGCTAGTGATGATCGATAAGGTTTATTCTTGATTAGTTCTTGAAACTTTTCAAGACCATTAAGACTAACACTGACTCCTTGACATATAAGATTCTTTTGTCAATAAGCATTTCTTGACAAACAAATATTCAAGAGTTAGTGTAGCTTTTATCAAGACAAAACACTTCATAAATTGGTCCTAGTAGGTTTTTGTCTTATCCAAGACATCACAACTTTCCACATTTAATGAATGTTATAAACCTTCTTAAGACTTGTCACTTAATGTCACAATCTTAACTCTAAGATTTGGTTTTGGAACGAAGTATGATTGACTTCTTGATTTAACCATTTCTTCAATTCTCGATTCCTCTTCTTAGACATACAATTGCACAAAGATTCACTTAGAGGATCAATTGAGATATGGTTCTTAATCATTAAGACCTATCACAAAACATAAAAGGTACTTTCCCTTCTTCTTAGAATAGAGAAACTTTTATCTTTCTGCCTACTTGATTCTTCTTATTCGTTCTGCTATTGATTTAAACCTTTTCAATGAATTCAGAATGACACTTAATCTTATAAGTATAATCTTATTTACTAAATCTTTAGTGAATCATGACAAATATCTTTGTTACTCTTGTGGTGGACTTGATCAACACACAACTTTGTGTACTCGATTTCCTAGTCCTTCACTTGACACTTTGTCAACGACTTAGTCTAATTTCCAAATGTGAAATTTCTCATTCATCGTGCAACCAAGTTGCATGATTCCAAGTTTCTGTTCAATTGAAACTTGGGCGATGAGAAACTCTCCCTGTTTGGTAAATTCTCGACATTTCCACAATTATCATAATTAAGAATCACATCCATTCGTTGTAGAAATATGCAAACATCAATTTTTCATAACGATTTTATTGCAAGGAAATAAATAAAATAAATAAATACGTCAAACAAAATTTATTTTATTCATAAAAGCAGCGGAAAACATTTGTCCTTACAATGCAAAATCAACTGAAAAACCATGTGATCAAGATCCATTTCTTCGTGATTAGACTCATCTTGCTCTTTCATCAAGCTTCCTCTCTTTTCACTGATCCTGCAAAACATTCAAATGCAATCTTATCACATTATGTATTAAGAATCAATGAATAGGAACTTAATGAAGTTAGACAGTGGATTTTACCTGAAGCACAATCATACTCTTTGACTCTCCCATCTTCTGGACTCTTCAGGCTCTTAGGGTAGATTTGTATCCAACGCCCTTTCACTTGGCAACAAACGCAAGTCCGTTCTCCTAGAACGTCCTCGGAAGCATGGTTGGTTGATTTTCCCAACAAATATGCTCCATTGCTTTGCCAAATCATTTCTGATTCAGCAGCAATGAGCATGTAATTTAAGTCAATGAGGCTTGCGTCTTGATCCATCATATAATACTTTCTTTTGAACTCATTATATGATTCAGGGAGTGACTGCAGAACCTAGTCTACAACCAACTTATCAGGGAATGACGCACCCAACATAATCAACCTATCGATGTGTGATTTCATTCCTAGAAAGTGGGCACACACGGGTTTACCATCTTCATGTTTCATTTCCAATAGGGCTTTAGTGACATTGAACCTTTCAATTCTTCGATCTTGTGGGTTAGGGAGAATAATTGGAAGAGGAGGAGGAAGTTGTCACACCCCAAAACTAAGAACGGCGGAAACGTTCTGGGGCGGAGGACGTCATGTACAGTATCATAACAATGAAAAGTAGTAAACAAGCAACAATATCATCCATTGCATTAATAATATAATTATTATACAAGTGTGTTCTGTTAAATTTTGATAAACACTAAAGCATAAATCAAAATGAAAGATGACTCTTGAACGAGCTCCATCTTCCCTAATCCTTGCATCGGTACCTGTCTATGATGACCTGAGGATACAAGTAATTTTGAAAGCGAGTATCATCTTTGAAGCTGGTGAGATCATAAGTATTTTAGTGTCTTAATTTGTATGTAAGAATTTGTAAGTATTAAAAATGTATATGAACGGTAAGTGTAAAAAAGTTTGTAAAACAATTGTAAATGTTTGAAAAACCCTAGAAATCCCTATGATTCCTACTATTATATAAGGGCGTCTTTTACCAAGACATAACTGTTCTCAATGTAGTCTTCTACCAAGACTTAACTGTTCTAAATGTTCGTTTCTTGCAAAAGTGGGTAATTTTCCCAAGTGTAACTATCATTAACAAAAATATAGTTTTTACATTTAAAGTTTAAGTGAAAGGATCACTAAATATATGTAAAGGGGAAATTAATGTAGTACTAAAATGTAGCGCTATAAGAACTACTGCTGTACTAACTACCTTAAACCGTATTTATATTAAGGTATCATGTGATTAATTGCACCATACTATTGACTGGTAACAACGACATACGAATGGTCGTAAAAAGACATGACGTTTGGCTCCCGCAGACCTGCAGGTCCAGCTGTAACTAGCAGCAAGGTGTAGGATAGTCAATCCAGTATAGATCTATACGCAAACTCACGCTCCCCCTTCAAGAGACTCTGGCTACAACTCGGGCCATGACATTTAAGGCATGCTCCGATATAGTGGATCATAATTTTTGTCAACGTATTTAGGTATATGTAATGTACTGAAATGTTCTACGTGTGCTAGCTGTAATGTGTGTTCTCTCTCTATCTAGCAAGTATAGTAATGTACTGTAATGTTCTAGAAATTATTGACTCATGAATGAACTAACTCATTGTATGATATCGCGTTCTAGTAATAGTTCTAGTATCTTCCTAAACTACCCATATGGTAGTTTACTAGTAATCTAACTGGTACGTATGGACATGGATGTATACCCTTGCTACCCAAGGGCATTGGATGAACTGGAAGGACTTTTATTACTATATATGTACACATGATATATAACTAATATTTAAACGACCTTCGGACGAGTACCCGATATTCTATCAGCCCACATCCAAATCGAGGAAAAGGACACAAGGTCGATAGCCTTCCTAAGTCTTTTAAACATTACTTATATAACCATACATATAGAGGCATGCAATTTATAATATAAAAGCATAAAATAAGTTTTGTAAAAACCTTTGAACATAAATATTTTCTAAGAAAAGATCGACTTGATGTCGATCTATAAAAGGGTTTTGAGGGCATGGGTTTGATAAAACGGTTTAGTATAAAGAAACGTTTGTTTGAAACACAATTTGTAAATAAGTTTGAAATGTAATATACAGATTAAAATGTACAGTGTAATAAGGAGTTTTAAACATATAAAGTGTTTATGAAAATCATTTGAAGGAAACTGTTTGGTAAAACGGCTAATGAGTAGTAAATCATTTAATGCTGCTTATTAATCGCATGTGATTGATATAGTAAGTAGCATGATTCTACTTGTATCCCCCTATAAAACATTTAAAAATAGTTAAAACATTGATTAAGGGGTATGAACTCACCTGTTGTGGGTGTTACGGATGAACTGACGAGGTAGGACTGCTAGGTGTCAAGTGAAGACTTTAGACACACACAATGGTCCTAATTACATATGAAGACATATGTATATAAACAATTAGAGATTATAACACTAATTAAACATGTATAAATATCCTAATGCGAGGAAAACACTTTTGGTCAAGTGCTAGGAGGCTAATGGGTTGCAACAAAGGAGTGCAATACCTCTAATGGGAGTTTATGGTCAAATGACCATATGTTTTGGAGTTCACGGACCTGGAGAGTAAACTCCTGGCCGTAAACTCTATTTTGGGTCACTAAATGAGGCTTAACTTTATTACAACTCAAGTGGTGAATTGCTTCAAGGCTTAAATAAGTGTGTGGGCTTCCTTTTAACTCCATTTAGGAGTTCACGGCCTTGGGACCACTCCCCCATGAGTTTACAGCCGTAAACTCATGGTAAGGAGTACCATTTGATGTTTTTGAGGTTTTCAAGTCCCTAAATTAACTAGGAACTAAACTAGGCTTTTGTACTTGGCTTTATAAGAGTTTATGGCACCATTTGGCCCCATTTTATGGAGTTCACGGCCCTAGAACCTTTTGGGCCGTGAACACCTTACTCTTGGTGTCCTAAGTGTGTTTGCTAGTCCTAAACTCATTTAGGGTACATGTCTAAATTCAAGCCTAAGCCTTAGGAAGTGTTTGTGGCATCAAAACACCCCTAACTAGAGTTTTCGGCCCATAAACCATTTGACCATGTGTTTGCAGCCGTGAACACCCCTAGGTGTTGGTATTTTGATTGTTTTGGGTCTTAGACACATCAAGGTAATGTGCTATGCTAGTCTCTTGGCTAAATGAAGGCATTTAGGGCATTTTGGCACTTAAACATGGAGTTCACGGCCCAATAACCTCCTTGGCCGTGAAATCACTTTCATCCTTGTTTCTAATTGATTTTGGTGTCCTAAACATGTAATAGAGGCTTCTAGTTTGAGTTCCAAGGCTTCGAGGGGCATTGGGACACTTTTGGCCCTTAAAATGGAGTTTACTCCCCAAGTGTTCTTGGGCGGTAAACTCCCAAATCTTGGGGTTTTGGTCCGATTTTGATGTTTCTAAACACAATCTAAGCTATATAATATAACTAGATCGAAGTACTCACAATTTGGGATAAAAACCCGAAGATCCGTGAGAGAGAATTTTGGCTTTTCTCTAATTGGAAATGTAACTAATGAATTACTTTTGTTCAGATTTCTATATATAGTCCTGGGATTTTTGGCAGAAAATATTTTTATTCCCGGAATGAACTCTAATATCCTAGAGTATTGGAATAACACTGTTGCACAAAACCCTTGTGCATCCAATCTCCTGATATCTCCTTAAGTGCTAATCCTGAAATACTCAACTTATACTCAAAGTTTGGAATTTCATTATAGTTGTTCTAACTTCTATGGGCTTTATATGGTTTGTTTAGAATGGAAATTTCAGGTTGTCACAGAAGTGAAATCAAACTAGTCGACTTTGATTCTTTACTCGAATAGTGGAATAGCTTATTTTCAGCATGAACACCTTTTCCTTGAAAATTAGGAAGACCATGAATGTCATACTTTGACATCTACAAAACGAGAGAAAACAAATTCAAGTTAGTTGATTAGAATCCTCGATGTGACACCCAAATAAAACATCGAGGCTAGGATCCAACACAATACACTACAACCTAGAAAAGGGATGTTGTAATCTAGTTGCAGAATATTTGAAGGTAGGTAAATGACGATTTACCAATTTCCACCATGAAAAACGAAAAAGAAATTTAAGTTTTAAATCTATTGAAAATTCCTAGATCTTTTGAGATTCATTGAACATTTCAATGGCATGTTTAAATCTCGATATGCCCCTCTAGTTTGTGACTGGGATGTCGAGGATCACAAAGCGGGTGTGAATAACCATGCAAATCTACATGGTGCCCCCACATGTTACAGTACCTATTCGATGTGTCGGTTAACCACACACGCTCCACCGAACTATGACGAACATTGAGTCACCCTTTGCTACCTTTGCTTAGAACCATTTAGTGTACCGGTTAACCACACACGCCCCACTAACGTCTTCGCAAGGGTACAAAGTGTAATTTCATGGAATTGCATCAATTCACTTTTGCCTAAAGTAACTAAGATTAGGAATTTTATGAAAACATTTAGTTACTTTTATACTTCATTATACTTATAATGGAAGGTTTCTGTCCTATCCTGCCCATTTGGCTAACGACCCTCCACTAGTCAAGAGTGTGGTGGGTAAGAGTGGATACTCATTCAATCGCCATTTTATAGGCAATTTCCTTAAACACCCCTTATAGACCAGCTTCGTGAATGAGGCCTACTAACGGTAAGACTGACTTTTACTTATACATATATATAATGTTAGACTTTTAATGTTATATATAGTATAGGGTGTATTTTACACTTTTAAAATACTAGGTGGTCTAATTTAATAATTATACTTTTAATTTAATTAAATTGTACACCAAAACTTTATGGATTTACTAAATCTCTTTTAATTATACACTTTAATTAATTAATAAAACCATAAGGGTGCGATTTGAACTTTTCAAAACTATACTAGGGTTTTAGAATTTAACATTCATAAATTAAACTTTTAATCAACTTTTAAATTACAAAACTTGAGGGCAAGTTTTGAAACATTTCAAAACATTAGGGTTTAGAATTTAAATATTTCAAAATCAAACCTTTTAATCAAAATTTAAATTCCAAAACTTGAGGGCAAGTTTTGAAACTATTCAAAACACACGGATCAAATAGCAAATAACTTAAATTAAACAATTAATCTAATTATCATCTAATTTGACCTAAAATTAATTTCTTGCAAAGTAAGTTACCCAATTAATACAAATAATCAAACTTTATCATATAAGGAAGTTATTATCCAATCAATTGGTAATTATCTTTTGTTTAATCAAGGATATACTCATAAATATGTATAAAATCGGATTTTAATGATCTAAAATAGATAAGACAAGTATCCATGAGTAAAACAGCAAGAAATCCTGAAAATAGCTCCATCTGACGCTCGAACTCGCCGAGTACCACACTGGACTCTCCGAGTTGAGGCCTACTCGCCAAGTACACTGTGGTACTCGCCGAGTTCATCAGGCAGGGAGCTCAAAAACCGTTTTTGCAACTTGAACAAACATACAAGGCATCAATACAATAGAAACCAATCAAGGCTCTGCTACCACTGATGAGTTTTCACCATAAGAACATCCTATGTGCTCATGCAAACCCTAATGCTTGGATCTAGGTTTCTCTATTGTACATGCAATTCATCCAAGAATATAAACCCTAGATCTAGTATATGATAATCAATATAACATATGAATTAGGGTTTAGATCATACCTTGATTGTTATGTAGTAGTAACAATCTCAAATCCTCCTTGTAATGACTTTAGAAAGCTTAGAGTCACAAATGTCACTCCTCTAATGGTTCACAAACACCTAGAGCAAGAGGATGAAAAGGAGAAGAGAAGGAGGCTGCCCAAAATGTGTGGAAACCCTAGACAACAAGTTCACCACGTTTTTGGGGCATAAGGGTTCTTTAAATAGTGAGGCTATTAGGGTTATCTAACAAGGAAACCCTAATTTGGATGCTTAGGCCCTAAGCAACCCATGAACCCCTCTTTAATAAGCCTTGGACGATTTCTAATGGGTTTCCCCATAGAATTCGTCCAACCTTATATTATAAGGTAATCCATAGCCCAATTGCAATTATCTTATAATTACAATTCCAGTCCCTTAAGTTTAGTTAATCTCTTTTAGCCACAAAATTAATTATCAATTAATTCTTGACTAATATTAATTAAACAATATGATTTTTCCTTTAATATATTATTCTCATAATATATTAATAAATCATAATTAATCCTCTCTCTCCATAATTCATCCTATCAAGTTGCTTTGGTGAAGGCAACCCAAAAGGACCATGCATCATCGAGTCAAGTACATACCAAAATAGTTATGGACTTAGACACTAATCCAACATGACGGTCATTTTATAGACTGCTTCCTTAAACACCCCTTATAGACCAGCTTCGTGAATGAGGCCTACTAACGGTAAGACTGACTGTCTTATACATACATACATACATATATACATATATATATATATATATATACATATATATATATATATATATATATATATATATATATATATATATATATTAAGTTATTACTGTTATAATAGTATAAGGGTTGAATTTTTAACTTTTAAAATTCTAGGGTTTAGAATTTAATGTTTCATAAATGAGACTTTTCAAATTTCAAAACTTGAGGGCAAGATTTGAAACTCTTCAAAACCTTTTGAATTTTAGAATTTAATGTTTCATAAATGATATTTTTCAAATTCCGTAACTTGAGGGCAAGTTATGAAACTCTTCAAAACCATTTAGATCAAATTTTAAACTAATAAAATAATCATATAATTTATCATTTACCAATTTAAACCAATTTAACTCATATAGCAAGATAATTTCAAATCAAATAATACAAACAATTAGCTTATCATATCAACTAGCAATTATCATAAAATTTTGACAATTATCTTTTAATCGGATGAGGATAATCACTACCATATCAGAAAAATCAGATTTTATGATAGAAAACAGTTTTTGGTAATGATTCTAATCCAATTCAAGCCAAAAAACCCGAAAATCTGCCAATAGACTGTCCAACTCGTCTAGTCTGACAATGGACTCGTCGAGTCCAGCAGTTAGAGTGTAGTTTTCAATTTGCTTCAACTTTGAACAATCAATCAATGCGTCAATATAACAGAAAACACCTTAGGCTCTGATACCACTTATGGGTTTTGAGCACTATAACATCCCTATGATGCACATACAACCATAATGCTTTGGATCTAAGTTTTCTCTAGTTATACATGCAATTTTCATTTTCCAAAGCATGAAGCATAACTAGCATACAACATTGATATTTGAAACATAAAAACGAGTTAAATGATTACCTCTTGGTTTGTAGCTTGTAGAACTTGGCCTTAAAAGAGCTTAGCACCTCAAATGTGATGCCTCAAATAACTCACAAAACACCAAGAACAAATGAAGGATTATGAGAGAGGTTTAGGAGGAACCAAAATCGTCTATACTCTTCTTAGAATACTTGTGTGTCGATTTTAAGGGCATAGGGGTTACATATATAGTGTAGAATTCCAAGGGTCACTTGTAAACCATAATCAATTCACTTAGGCTTTTGATCCAATAATTCATTTGGACTAACACTTCATGGACTCTTACATAAGCTTAGTCCATCACTAATCAATCATGAATCATTAACCCAAACTATATGTATCACTGATCTACATAATCAGCCACTGTTAATTTAATCAGTCTCTTTTGATCACTAAATTAATTCCAAATTAATCCTTGATCAATACCAATTAAATAGCATGATTTCTCAATTAATATATCATTCTTATAATATATTAATAAATCACAAATAACCTCTTTCTCAAATATCCTTCCTATCAAATTGCTCCGGTGAATGCAACCCAAATGGAGCATGTTACTATCGAGTGAAATACATATCAATTATAGTTATGGGCTTAGACACCTAATCCAACACTTTTTACCTCCTGGAGGTTGCTAGCAAGTGTGTAAATCCCGAATAAAAGTTGCTTCCAAGCTTCAAGGTCCCTATACCAATTTCTCCTTCTTATAGAACACCAAAAAGGCATACAAATGAGCTCAAAACACTATTATCACTTATGTTTTGCTAAAAGGTCGAAATATACGATGGGGGCTGATGAGAGAGTGATAAATGAAGCTATAATAATGGTGTTTATATATGGACCAAATCCTAAAAATTAGGGTTTGAACTTCCACCACGTACGCCCTGCATACGAGGTGTATACACATCATACTAAGGTCTGCCATAGTACACTCAACGTACACAACGTACGCCCATCGTACGACCCCATTTCCCAAAATCACCATAATGCCACTATGGGCCATTTTACACTCTTTATTATACTCAGGGACTAAAATGCAATATTTATTCATTGATAGGGTTAAAATTGAAAATACCTCAACATCGGGATGTTACATTTCTCCCCCACTTGAACTAGACTTCGTCCTCGTAGTCGGCCATTGCGAACAACTCAGGATAATGCTCTCGCTCCTCGGCCTCCAACTCCTAGGTCCACTCGGAGCCTTTACGATGTTTCCACTGAACCTTTACCAAAGGTATCTCCTTATTGTGCATGATCTTCATCTTCCTTCCCACTATTGCTACCGACCTCTCAATATAATTTAGGCGTTCATCTACCTGAATATCATCCAAGTGGAGCATGTTACTATCGAGTGAAATACATATCAATTATAGTTATGGGCTTAGACACCTAATCCAACACTTTTTACCTCCTGGAGGTTGCTAGCAAGTGTGTAAATCCCGAATAAAAGTTGCTTCCAAGCTTCAAGGTCCCTACACCAATTTCTCCTTCTTATAGAACACCAAAAAGGCATACAAATGAGCTCAAAACACTATTATCACTTATGTTTTGCTAAAAGGTCGAAATATACGATGGGGGCTGATGAGAGAGTGATAAATGAAGCTATAATAATGGTGTTTATATATGGACCAAATCCTAAAAATTAGGGTTTGAACTTCCACCACGTACGCCCTGCATACGAGGTGTATACACATCATACTAAGGTCTGCCATAGTACACTCAACGTACACAACGTACGCCCATCGTACGACCCCATTTCCCAAAATCACCATAATGCCACTATGGGCCATTTTACACTCTTTATTATACTCAGGGACTAAAATGCAATATTTATTCATTGATAGGGTTAAAATTGAAAATACCTCAACATCGGGATGTTACATTTCTCCCCCACTTGAACTAGACTTCGTCCTCGTAGTCGGCCATTGCGAACAACTCAGGATAATGCTCTCGCTCCTCGGCCTCCAACTCCTAGGTCCACTCGGAGCCTTTACGATGTTTCCACTGAACCTTTACCAAAGGTATCTCCTTATTGTGCATGATCTTCATCTTCCTTCCCACTATTGCTATCGACCTCTCAATATAATTTAGGCGTTCATCTACCTGAATATCATCCAAGGGACCACGACCTCTTCGTCCCACATGCACTTCCGCAACTGCGAAACATGGAAAGTGTTGTGGATCTGGCCAAGCTCACTCGACAAATCCAACCGGTAGGCCACCTCGCCTACCTTGGCGATCACACGGAACAGTCCGATGTATTGGGGCCCGAATTTCCCCTCTTTCTGAAGCGTATCACACCCTTTCAGGGTGAGACATCCAGTAGTACCATATCACCGACCTGAAATTCTAACTCCGATCAGCACCGATCGGCATAAATCTTCTGCCGGCTTTGAGTTGTCTGCAGTAACTGCCTAATCTGTTGAATAAGCTATATGGTCTGAAGGACTACCTCAGTACTTCCCATGAATCTGTGACCAACCTCCCCCAACACACCGGGGGACGACATCTCCGACCATACAAGAGCTCAAAAGGCGGGGCACCAATGCTAGAGTGATAGCTGTTGTTGTAGGAAAACTCTACAAGAGGTAGGTAGAAATCCCAACTCCCACCAAAATCTATAACACAAGCCCGTAAAAAATCCTCAAGTGTATGGGTGGTTCGTTCACTTTATCTATCGGTCTGCGGATGACAAGCAGTGCTGAAATGTAGCCTCGTTCCCAGTTCCTCGTGGAACTTCTGCCAAAATCGGGAGGTGAAACGAACATCTCGGTCCGATACAATGGAGACCAGAACCCCATGATGAGCAACAATCTCCCGAACATACACATCGGCCAAATTTTCAGCCGAAGAGCTCTCCCGGATGGCCAAAAAGTGGGCACTCTTGGTCAAAATCGATCCACGATGACCCATATAGCATCAAAACCCTTTACAGTGTTCGGAAACTTGGTGATAAAATCCATGTTGATATGTCCCCACTTCCACATGGGAACCTCCAAAAGGTTGTAGCTTGCCATGTGGCCTCTGATGCTCGACCTTAACCATCCTACAGGTCAAGCACCACTCAACATACTAGGCTATCTCCCTCTTCATACACAACCACCAATAACTTAAACTCAAAACCCATCTTGGTGGCTCCCGGGTGTATAGAAAATCGAGACTTATGAGCCTCCTCCAACACTATCTGCATGATCCCACCAGAAATTGGAATCCAAACCCGACCACAGTGGGTCAACAACCCCCGACTATCGGTGACAAACCTATCGATCTCGACTCTGATCCTCTACTGTTTCCAGTTCTCCTTCTTGACTCGTTTTGCATGTGCCCCTCTAATCAAATCCAAAAGTGGAGAACTAATGGATATCTTCATACACATCTCTTCGGCTGAAGATCCAGCCGACTTGCAGCTCAAGGCATTCGCTACCACATTCACTTTACTCGGATGGTAAAGGATCTCGCAGTCATAATTCTTGACCACGTCCAGCCACTTGCGTTGCCTAATGTCCAGGTTTGGCTAGTCCATAAGATATCACAAACTCTTGTGCTCCGTGTAAACGGTACAACAGACCCCATATAAATAATGTCTCCAAATCTCGAGGGCAAACATCACTGCCCCCAACTCCAAGTCATGAGTATGATATTGTGCCTCACGTGGCTTCAGCTGCCGAGAAGCATAAGCAATCATTCGTCCGCTCTACATAAGGACCGCTCCCAAACCAGTGATGGATGCATCACAAAATACTACGAAATCCTCGACACCCTCTGGAAGGGTCAACACCGGTGTAATGACCCAAAAATCCAAAGTAAAAATTTCATTTTTATTATAACCAAACCAATAATATAACTTTGTTCAAGACATTGGAAGACATTTCAATTAAAACAAATATCAGAGTCTAATCCCAAAGATCATATATTGCGGAGAACATGGGTGTATGCGTTGCGATCGTCCCGAGCTCTTTCATTTGAAAACTGGAGTACCTGAAACAAAAACTGAAAATCGTATGCACAAAGCTTACCTAAATACCACATACCATACAAGAGCATACAATAAACATATAGTGGGCCCCGCCCGTCATTGGACCCCGTACGACATCGACCCCCTCCCGGATATTGCCGAGCATATTTGGGTGTTAACCTCCCTTTCGGTTTATTTCACCGGGATACTGCCGAGCATATCTGGGTGCTGGCCTCCCCTTCGGTCTATTTCAACCCGATACTGGGTCTATTTCACCCATACCACTACTACATAATAGCATACACAAATAATCACAAAGATACATAGAATACAAATATCCACCAGGCCCCCCTCCCGACATCGAACCTTGACCCGGAAAAACATATAAACACAACACATGCAAGAGTCACGGAGACAACTAGCATACTAACAACGTAATGTAAACATGTGTCAGCCTGGGTGCATTTGATCCACTAAACCCGGTAAGGAAACTCACCTCGAATGTCGAAGGTCACAAAAAAAAATTCTCTAGCTGCAGCCGTGACAACTCCCTGAGCTATCAATTACCAAAACAATATCCAATTAGCAACTGAATTCCAGACCATGATCCACAATCCTTACTTGGGGTAAAATGACCATTTTACCCTTGAACCAACAAGACTTGCATCCAAGGCTCAAGCACAAAACCAACAAGGCCCAAAACTATAAGATTCATAAAAGCCCATTAATGGCCCAATCTTCCCAAATTGGTCCCAAACCGTTACATGAGCCTTTTCTTAAAGCCCATTCCCTTTTCTTGAACCAAAAACACATGATCATAGCTAGACTAACTACACCTTAACAATGCAAGATTAAAAGATAGTCCATACTCGAAATAACACCTCAAGGCCCAATAAAATAAACAATCCTATGGAGTCCAATATATGGCCCAATTTCCAATTAGGCCCAGTCCTTTCACATGGGCCTTAGCCCAAGGCCTAATAATATTTCTCTAGCTCATTGGTCCAGTTCCCAGATGGTCCACCTCTGCCCAAGACACTGATCCAAGGAAATGACCCACACCGAGGCCTCCCCTTCGGTCTATTTCAACCCGATACTGGGTCTATTTCACCCATACCACTACTACATAATAGCATACACAAATAATCACAAAGATACATAGAATACAAATATCCACCAGGCCCCCCTCCCGACATCGAACCTTGACCCGGAAAAACATATAAACACAACACATGCAAGAGTCACGGAGACAACTAGCATACTAACAACGTAATGTAAACATGTGTCAGCCTGGGTGCATTTGATCCACTAACAACGTAATGTAAACATGTGTCACCTGTACGCTAAGCGTACCGGCTGCTTGGCTTATACGCTACGTGTACGGGATTGTACGCCCAACGTACCCTCTTGTTAAGCCAAAATCACAAAAAGAGCTTAATCCTTTAAGATCTGAAGTTCCAACCACATATATGAGTCCACTGAAGGGTCTTAATCCATAAAGTCTATTACTTGGCGGCTTGCATGCCCCCCAACTGGGCCCACACTTGAAATATAACAACCTACTTCCTCAAAAATGACAAAACTCATGCATGGATGCTACAAGACTCCCAAGATGGTAACTTTCTGACTTAGAGACACACATAACACCAAGGGTGGCAGCCCTAAGCCTAGAAAATGACTTTGGACAACAAAGCTTCATACTTTGGACCAAAGAGGTCCAAAAACTCAACTCAAGAGATCTAAGCATTCATAAGACATGTTCAAGACTTTATACTGTAACAGCCCGAAATCTCAGGTATTGTTTAATTATGTTTTTGGGGTGAGTTAAGAGGGGACTCGGCGAGTCGGAGCCTAGACTCGCCGAGTAGGATCGCAGACTTGGTCGCGGGTCCGCGACTGGACTCGACGAGTCCAGATATGGACTCGGCGAGTCGACGCTGTTCAGCAGAAACCCTAACCGTTCGGTTTTGGATCGTATATAATGCTCTTATATGCCGTCATTGTCAGTCTTTAGTCGATTGAGAGGAACCCTAAACGGCTGTGGGCATCTAGAGCAAGATTGGAGGATATTAGGGTTTGAAGAGATTGTTGGGCAAAGAGGAGAAGGGTTTTGGCTAAAGGAACAGCAAGGGATTCGAGTTCTGCGGTTTGGAGACTCAGAAAGGGCATATTCCAGGTAATATTTCGGATTCCAATTCTGTTATTTGATGTGTATGCGAAATTAGGGTTTATGAAACCCATTTAGTGATTAGATGGGTTATTATGTTATTACCCGAACGTTTATACCCCAGTAATAAGATGTTTAGAAGTCCAGAAAGTCCCATGATTGGATATCTCGGGATCATACGTAATTTAGAAAGCAGTTACTCGTCTGCATGGCATGGACTCGCCGAGTTGTTCTTCAGACTCGGCGAGTAGCTTGAAGATTTACTGGGACTCGCCGAGTGTTCTTCAGACTCGGCGAGTGGAGTCGGGGTGGCCCCGCGATTCTTCCAGGGGTAACTCGTCGGGTCGAGGAGGATACTCGACGAGTAGATAATGAATCTCAGAAAGTTGGAGGACGTCTAGACTCGCCGAGTCGCCATGGTACTCGCCGAGTCCGGTCAAGTTGACCGTTGACCGTTGACCAGAGTTGACCTAAGTCTGACTTCTTAGGGATAGTCACACTTAGAAGATATAAGTATTAATGAGATATGTGATGTTATAGGGAGGGTGTAGCTCGTCGGATTGTACACGAGTGATTTCAGGATTTGCTAGCTTTCAGCTTTTACGAGGTGAGTCTTCTCACTATACTGTACCCGGAAGGGTTTGACTGTGTGACCGGAAGGTCGGATATGATATGTGATATGTATGCTATATGTGGTAAGTTATTTGTTATATGTGCTATGTATGTTATGGGCCGGAAGGCGATTATATTATGGGCCGGAAGGCAATATGTTATGGGCCGGAAGGCGATATGTTGTGTGATGGACCGGAAGGTCGGCGTGGGTAGGACCGGAAGGTTTACCCAGCAGGGACGGAAGTCCCCTGAGACACATGGACCGGAAGGTCGGGCCTGGAAAGGCGTATGTGCGTAAGTTGTATATTGGGGAACTCACTAAGCATTTATGCTTACAGTTGTTGTACATGAATTTCAGGTACTAGCGAGGACCGTGGGAAGGCGCCGGCGTGATCGATACACACTGAAGACTACTTTTATGATCTTGGGATTTTGGTTATTTGTATTTGACAGAATACTTAAACTATTTATGCCTTGTTTTGAATGGAAATAAATACATTTTTAAAATGAAAAATTTGTTTGAAAATTTGAGTTGTTACAATTGGTATCAGAGCCTTGGTTTGAGGGATTCGGGTGCACCTTCGGGAGTAACTGAACTCAAACCGAGGATTTGAGGAAAACTTTTTAAATAAAGGCATAAACTTTTGTAAATGGTTTTGTGGTAAGCAAGAAAGAAGCAGTGTGTACGATCAGTCAGCGCCCGAACGGTAAAGATCCCCAAAATACCTTACAATATTATATGATATGAATTGTTATGCATGCTAGAAGACTAGGTATCCATGATAGTGTTGGGTTTTTGAGCATTCTAACACTTCCTAAGTGTACATGCAACCCTAAATACCTTGGATCTATGTTTTCTCTATTATACATGCAAATAAGAACTTCCAAGGTATTATCCTAATCTAGCATACAAAACAATGACTATAGCAAGATAGAATACATACCTCTTTGGTGTAGAATGTCTTCATGAAGTTTGAGTGCCTAGTGCCCCAAGTGTGACACCTCAAATGGAATCACAATCATCAAAACACTTAGAATAACTTGAGAGAATTCTTACAACTCATGAAATCGGCTAGCCCTCTCTAGAATAATACTAGTGCCGATTTTGCCAAGAATAATATCTTTATATAGTGTTACAATTAGGGTAAACTCTTAATTGTCATGGCTTTCCATTTCCTTGGATCCATGGGTTCAAATACACCATGGAGCATCCATGAACCATCTTATGGGTTTTAGCCCAACTTGATTATCCATGGAGCATTAGCCCACTATACAAGTATGGATGATTTACACAATCAACCCATATATTTAATTAGTCTTCTTTTGATCACTTAATTAATCCTAGATTAATTCTTGATCAATACTAATTAAATAATCTCATTATTCTTATTATTAATATACTAGAACTTATAATATATTAATAACCATAAGTGTCTTATTTCTCTCATTATAGTCTATCCAAGTGCATGATGGTATGCAACCCAAATGGACCATGCCGGGTCGGGTCAAGTCTTACCAATTATAGTTATGGACTTAGACATTAATCCAACAGTCTCCCACTTGGATAAGTCTAAAACTATTATTGCGTATGACTTCAGGAACCAACCGGCAATCGTAGCTCTCAAAAGCTTCTGTCGAACTCTGACCTTGTCGATGAACTCTGACCTTTGTCAATGACTTGTCCATTAGATAAGGGATCATATATTCCTCCATTCTAGATATCATATGGACTGAGACATGGATTATAATCATTCTCTCTGTCCATTTGTTGTTTCCCGATTTCCGATTTATGACGACTGACTAATTGAACAAATCAAATCAGTCCTGGCCCGGCCGAGCACTTCCATTTGTCATCATCAAATCATCGAGGGGCCCACAGATATCGCTTTTATCCCGAAGGTAAAAGGAACGGATAAACTTCGACTCATATGGCTTGTTCTACTACTTGTTGAATCACACACAAAGGCACGTTTTATAGCACAGAGTTACCAAATGCGGTTTCGTGCAATCAATGTACTATCAACTCATAGTAACAACTCATATCTCTAGGTTTGAAGAATATAAGATATTATCGTCTCATGATCACTCGTGATAAAATCCATGAAGTGATTCCAATGAGCGCGGGTTGAATCCAATACTCAGAACTTATGAGCACTCATGATTGTTGTAGCCTTGTCCAACACCTTAGACCTCTACAACCCATCATGACAGTCTTGATTCATATCTACTTCCAACATATGACCGACTGTGGATAGTTTGAATAACTTAGTCATTCCGAAAGAATAACCTAGTTTATTCGGGAAGTCAAAACATGCAAAATGAAACACAAGAATAATTGAATCCAATATGGTCTCAGAACTTATGAATATAAATAAAACACCTTTTATTTATCACCATATGATTACACATTATTCATTGTATACTGTTTCAGCTATCAACTTTAATCTTGAATTTAAAACAACAGTTGTCCCATGCTCCAAGCATGTACACTATGTTTTCTAAACACTAGTCATGCCACACACTAAGTATGCATACTATGTTTGTCTATGATCTTTACTTTGTGAACTAGATCCATTGAACATAACTTCAATGATTCTCTTTTCACACTCCCAAATCCTTACTGCAAATGCAAGAATTCCAAATTCATGCCATTTACTGGAATCTGTCAGATTCTAGACTTATATGCATTGATCCTCTTGTAATGATTATGCACAAAGTCATAAAGACTTGACAATAAACATTACAGATCATTCCAAAGGAGATCAACTCCTTGGAACCATCCTTCTTGCATTAAGTTTCCTTAATCTTACACAGAGTGAAAATTCTAACTTTGAAACATTTCCAGATTCCATTTTGACTATCACTTCTGAACAAGAGTTGCCTCCTTACAGATTATGTCAATATGGTCCTTCCAGAATTATCACTATACTTCCAACTGTCCTTGAGCAACCAATCTTTGGTAAACCTTAGATTGTCCTCGACAATTGTTTAATCCTTTTAGTCATATCCAGTTCTAAACCTTTTCCATTCTTAATGCCCCAGGCATTTGGAAAATTTTAGAACGGATGATTATAGCACATGTAATCGATCCTATATCCGAAGCATATGGGACACGATTCATGATGTCTAACATAAAGACTAAACCAGTCTTTTGCTATAACATTTCCATTTCAATTTGCCAAGTTCTCATAATTCAGATTATGAAAAGGGATGCCGTAATCATAATCGAATTTTAGAACGCAAATAATGGACTCATATACAGAATTTCCTTATGTTGAGCCATTCCAACATGAAATTCATATATATATCCTTGACTAAATGATTAAAACCTCAGATCTAAACCTTATAGATTTGATATGAAGTATAATTTCCTCTCCCTTAATTATAGCAAAACAACTTTTTCCCAATTGAAATTTTTTGTTTTCTATAATTAACATTGCTAACTTGCAATACTTATCATAATTATCATGCTCCCACTAACATGATGATTATTAGCATAACACTTATGCTCCCACTAGCTTTGACATGTACCCAGAAATCAGCTGACTTTCTTACCAAAGTTCAGATTTCTGATACTAGATTGTTTTGATAAGTCTTTATCAAAATCATACACCTTCCCTTAGATAGCACACTTGTGTATCTAAACAATTATGAAGAGGGATGCCGTAATCATAATGTTTAGACCTTTTTGCCACTTCTCACAAGTCCAAATTAGTGTGCCGGTTAACCACACGCGCTCCACTAACGACTTTGAGAATGCAAATATCACAATTGCTATCTAGCTAAAATCTACTTAGTGAAAGTGTTTTCTCACCATCATTTTCATGAATCAGAGAGAAACCTTATGACACTTAGATTTAATGGCGTATGTGTTCTTATCCATGTGAATTGTCAAAACCATAGTCACAAGACAAGGATAATGACAAATCCAAACTCATATGGATTGAACTCAATCTTAACTTCTTGCCACCTGGCAGCTCAAGGGCCTGCCATTGCTTCCAAGTTGTTGTGCAACAAATTGAGAACTCTAAGAACTCAAATGCAAAACCAACTTTAACTGGAATGGGCACAGAATATGTCAACACGATAGGTTATAAACCTCAAGTCGTGTGCTAGTGAAGAACTTCAGGTTTTACTCTTGATTAGTTCTTGAGACTTTCAAGACCTTTAAGACTCCCACTGTCCTCTTGACATATAAGACTCCCTTGTCAAATATCCAAGAGATAGTGAGGATTCTAATCAAGACAAACACTTCACACAATTGGCCTAAGTTGGTCTTTGTTTTATCCAAAACATCACAACTTACCAATTTCAAATGTACAAGAGTAGAAAAACTTTTACTCTTACATTTGACAAGTGTTTTAACCTTCTTTTGAGACATGTCACTCAAATTACAATCTTGGAGTATGACTCTAAGACTTGTATTGGAACGAAGTATGACTCATCTTCTTGATTTAACCACTTCAACAATTCAAGATCCCTCTTCTTAGTCATAAGAATGCACTAAGATTTCCTTAGAGAACTAATTGTGCTATGGTTTCTTAATCATTAAGATGATCACAAAAATGATACTAAAGTACTCTCCCATTTTTTTCAGATTTGAGAAACTTTTATCCTTCTGCCTAAATTGATTCTTCTTATTCGCTCTGCCTTACATTGGAACCTTTTCCAATGTCTCAGAGTTACACTTAAGCTTGTAAGTATAATCATATTTACTGAACTTAAGTAAATCATGACGAATAGTCTTATCAAACTTTTTGTGGTGGACTTGACCAGTGCACAAGAATGTGTACTCGATCCCTTAGTCCTTTACTTGATTCACACATCCATGTGAACAAGTAATTAGTCTTAATTTTCCAAAACTTGAAAGTTCTCATTCATCATGCTATACAACTTGCATGATTCCAAGTTTCGGTCCAATTGAAACTTGGGTGATGAGAATCTTTCCTTATTTGGTAAATCTAGACATTACCACAAATGAAAGAATCAATTTCATATTTCCACTCTTGCTGTTAATGGAATCTTATAAGCAACAATTTTTCCTCAAATGCCATTGTAAGGATATTTTAAAATAAATAAAATAAAAATTTTCTTTTATTTTAAAACTTTTGCGGAAAACTTATCCTTACAATCCATATGAAAACTTGTTGTTATCTATTCCTAGGCAATATCTCATAACTCCTAAGAAGTAGCTCAAGAATCCGATTTTTCAAACTATGCGATAGAAATCCATCTACGCGATCAGATTCAGCATATTCTTTCTTTAAGTTTCTTCACTTTTTTTTTCCTTTGATTCTTAAAACATCGCCATGTGACCCAGTCACATCATGTATCAAGAATCTCAGAATAGAAACTTATAAGAGTTAGATAGTGGAATTTACCTGAAGTAGAGTCAAACTTATTGACTTTAACATCCTTAGGTAAATTTGGCAGCTTCGTGACCAATGCCCCTTCCTTTGGCAATATAAACATATGGACCCTTTGATAATGGTACACGGGACTATCACAGACTTAGCTTTTTCTCTTTACCATTTGGTCAACCGAGTTGACTCTGGCCGATCCCTTTCCATTGGGAAGAGAATGCTTTACTGGATATCCAATGTCATCATTGTCAATGTCCACAAAGTTTTAGGAAGTTGATCTTAACAAATAGATAAGATCATTAAGGGTCTTGTCATAGTCTTTTTCATAGGTGTTCCAAAAGAACTCACTATATGACTTAGAAAGTAGTTGAACCACCAACTTTCTCAAGACTTTGACACCCAACTCTCCCGGCTTGTCAATATGTGACTACATCTCCAAGATGTGATCACACCTAGACCTTGCCTTGCCAATAGGGCTTGAGTGACCTTAAACTTTTCAAGAACTTGTGGGTTGGGGAGAATAATTGGAGGAGGAGAAAGAAGTATGATATCCATGGGACATCATCTTCATTAGGAAACCTTGTTTCAAGAGATTTGGGAAGATCATAGGTGTCTAAACCAGACATCTTTTGGGAGATATTCAAGATAGTTGATTTAAAGTCCTTAATATGACACCCAATATGAAATATTAAGGCTAGGACCCAACAAACTATTGTATAACTTAGAAGAGGTATGTCGTAATCCAAGTTATAAAATATTTGAAGGTAGGTGAATGACGATTCACCAATTTCCACCAAGATAAACGAAATGTATTATTAGGTTTTGAAACTCCTAGATCTTTGAGATTCATTGAACTTTTCAAAGGCATGTTTCAATCTCGAGTGTGCCCTTCAGGTTTTGTGACTGGGATGCCGAGGATCACAAAACAAGGTGTGAAGTAACCATGCAAATCACTTGGTACCCTTAATAAATTACCCCTCAATCGATGTGCCGGTTAACCACACACGCTCCATCGATACTATGATAAATATTAAGTCACCCTTTACCTACCTTGTTAAGTCCAAGTTAGTGTGCCGGTTAACCACACACGCTCCACTAACGACTTAGACAAAGTGTAAAGTGTAATTTCATGGGTTAGCACCTTATTCACATTTTTCCTAAGTAACTAAGATTGGGTATTATTAAGAGTTTAGTTACTTAGTATTTTTCATTAATACTTTTAATGAAAGGAGAATTCTAGTCCTGTCAAACCCGTTCGGCTAACGACCCTCCACCAGTCAAGCAAGCGGTGGGTGAGAGTGGACACCCATTAAGTTGCCATTTTATAGGCAACAACCTTATACCCACCTTATAGACCGGCTTCGTGAATGAGGCGTACTAGCGGTAAGACTGACTTTACTCTTATACATATATATATTATTTTTTATTTATTTTATTAAATGAAGAGACTCTTGGTCCTCCCTAACTTGAGGACAAGTTATGGAGTCATAAAACCATTTAATTAGAATTAGACTCTTCATTTTTGTAACCTTTGCCAATTTTTATGAGTTTTATGATTCTTAAATGTGACTTTTCATATAACTTGAGGACAAGTTACAAAAACACATTTTAGAATCAATTCTTAGATTAATTTGGATTAAAACCAACTATCACATAATTTTATTCATTAATCTAAATTCACTCATAAAATAAGGTAACACAAAAAACTTTTGGTGATCCATAACTTATTCTTAAGTTATGGAATCCTTTAAAATATTAACACCAAATTTTGTAACTCCAAAAAAAAACTTTGAATCAATTTTTTTTTTTTAAAACCTTTTCATATCCATAACTTATGGAGGTTTCAAAAAATAAAACTCTTTAGATCAAACTTTTAAAACTAATAAAATAATCATATTATTTTATCTTTTATTAAATTTGACCTAATTCAACTCATAAAGCAAATTATTCAAATTTTACAAATAATTAGTTTTTCACAAGAACAAGTAATTATCTTAAAATTTGACAAACTTCATGTTTTTTTTTTCAACTTTGAAAATAAAATATTTGCATCAATATAACAGAAAATAACCCGTGGCTCTGATACCACTGTTGGGTTTTTGAGCATTCTAACACTTCCTAAGTGTACATGCAACCCTAAATACCTTGGATCTATGTTTTCTCTATTATACATGCAAATAAGAACTTCCAAGGTATTATCCTAATCTAGCATACAAAACAATGACTATAGCAAGATAGAATACATACCTCTTTGGTGTAGAATGTCTTCATGAAGTTTGAGTGCCTAGTGCCCCAAGTGTGACACCTCAAATGGAATCACAATCATCAAAACACTTAGAATAACTTGAGAGAATTCTTACAACTCATGAAATCGTCTAGCCCTCTCTAGAATAATACTAGTGCCGATTTTGCCAAGAATAATATCTTTATATAGTGTTACAATTAGGGTAAACTCTTAATTGTCATGGCTTTCCATTTCCTTGGATCCATGGGTTCAAATACACCATGGAGCATCCATGAACCATCTTATGGGTTTTAGCCCAACTTGATTATCCATGGAGCATTAGCCCACTATACAAGTATGGATGATTTACACAATCAACCCATATATTTAATTAGTCTTCTTTTGATCACTTAATTAATCCTAGATTAATTCTTGATCAATACTAATTAAATAATCTCATTATTCTTATTATTAATATACTAGAACTTATAATATATTAATAACCATAAGTGTCTTATTTCTCTCATTATAGTCTATCCAAGTGCATGATGGTATGCAACCCAAATGGACCATGCCGGGTCGGGTCAAGTCTTACCAATTATAGTTATGGACTTAGACATTAATCCAACAGATAGGACTAGAGTGGCCTGATTTGTGATGCCTTAGTCTAGGGAAATTTGCCTATATGAGATGTGTTGCTAGCATGCGGGTAGATAGTGCATATCAGCAGTAGAGTACTCACTATCCGGAGTTTGGGGAGGAGGACTTGGGATGAACACTGATGCGGTGTGGTCGGTAGTATTGGGCCCGTACTACCGAGGACACCGGGTTAGTGGGAGACCCAAGTAAGAATCCCTGGACATCGGGGACTGAGTAGGGTTGCGTATCGAGTACAATTATACTCGGGGGAGTCTCTGATAGTTTTATGTTGTATTTCAGAGACATCATGGTTAGACCGCGCCACGGAGCGAGTACGAGCGGTGTGAGTGACGAGGATATTCGTCAGATGATTCACGAGGAGGTGGCGGCAGCGATCCGGGCTGAGATCCCGGAGATGTTTGGGTCTATTAAGACCACCCTGATGGAGACATTCGATGAGCGGTACGCCGCATTGACTGAGGCTGCAACCGCTGCAGCTACCGCAGCTGTGGCCGCTGCTAGGCCACAGGGAGGTGACTCGTTGCTGTTCCGAGAGTTCAGCAACACGAAGCCACCGGAGTTCGATGGGACGCAGGATCTGATTGCTGCGATGAGGTGGATCGCGGACATAGAAGGGTGCTTCTACACGTGTTCATGCCCGGAGCACCTGAGAGTACGGTTCGCATTGAACCAGCTCCGCCTGGGAGCGAAGTACTGGTGGAAGTTCGTGACGGCGAACTTCACTTTGGCAGAGACTACAGCGGTGACATGGGAGGGATTTACTGCCATGTTCAGGGATGAGTACGTTCCCCCGGTGGAGAGGGAACGATTGGTGCAGGAGTTCTTAACCCTCAAGCAGGGTACTGATTCTGTTGCGGTGATTACGCGGAAGTTTCATGAGAGGGCAATGTTTTGCCCCGAGCTGGTGTCCACTGATCAGGCTCGGATGAGCCGGTACTTGGGAGTGTTGAGGAGGGATATCCGAGAGTTTGTGTCAAACTCCACCTACCATACTTTTGCTGAGCTTCAGGCGAATGCCAGGAAGCGCGAGATCGAGTTGGAGACCCAGGCCAGGGAGGAGGCCGAGTCTCAGCGGGTGGACCGGCGACCGGCTCAGTTCCAGCCGGCAGCCAAGCGGACTAAGTCCGCTGATGCGAGGACAGGAGGTTCGAAGAGCCGCACTTGCGGAAAGTGCGGCAAGGGTCATGAGGGGGCATGTCGATCTGGTGCTTGCTACAAGTGTGGCAAGGATGGGCACATTGCTAGGGAGTGTCCCAAGGGATTTACGGTTTGCTTTCATTGCAACCAGACTGGCCATAGGAAGGCCGAGTGCCCTCAGCTTCTTCAGGGATCTGCACCTGCTGCCGGAACTACTGCGACTCGACCGGTGAAGGCCGAGGCCCCGAGGGCTCGGGGGAGAGCCTTTCAGCTGACTGCGGAAGAGGTCTGCGCTACGCCCGATGTTGTGGCAGGTATGTTGTAATTCATGTAATTATTTTAATGTCGAGATGTTATGCTTATGTTATTATATGCGTAGGTACTTTTCTTGTGAACTCTGTGCCTGCCTTAGTGTTATTTGACTCGGGTGCGAGTAGGTCCTTTGTGTCCTTAGCCTTTAGTCAGCATATCAGCGTCAGTCGTGAGTCGTTGAGTCGACCTTTGAGAGTTTCTATAGCTGACGAGAAAGTGATTTGTGCCACGAAGGTTTTTCGGGGATGTGCATTAGAGATTTTCGGGGTGGAATTCCTGATTGACCTAATCCCTATTGCGATGGGTGATGTTTGTGTCATCGTAGGCATGGACTGGTTGAGCCGATTCGGCGCTGTCATCGACTGTGAGCGTCAGCTGGTGACCATACGAGACCATAGTGGGGGAGTCCTTTCGGTGTACGCGAGGGTACCCGTTCGGGATCAGCTTTTTGTTCGGCCGCTAGGGCGAGGCAGTGTCTACAGCAGGGCTGTAAGGGTTTTGTGGCGTATGTGATGGATACGCGGGAGGTTCCCGAGAGGCCGAAATCAGTTGAGGAGGTCCCTGTGGTGCGTGAATTTCCAGATGTTTTCCCCGAGGAGCTGCCGGGAGTACCTCCTGTGAGGCAAGTAGAGTTTGGTATCGATCTGGTTCCGGGGGCTGCGCCTATTGCTAAGGTGCCTTATCGTCTTGCACCTCCAGAGATGCAAGAGTTGTCCTCGCAACTCCAGGAACTGTTGGGGAAGGGATTCATTCGGCCGAGCAGCTCGCCGTGGGGAGCACCTATTCTGTTCGTCAAGAAGAAGGATGGTTCACACCGGATGTGTATTGATTACCGGGAGTTGAACAAGTTGACGGTCAAGAACCGTTACCTGTTACCGAGGATCGATGATTTATTCGATCAGTTGCAGGGAGCGTCTTGGTTTTCCAAAATCGATCTGAGGTCGGGGTACCATCAGGTGAGAGTGCGGGAGGAGGATGTCCAGAAGACAGCGTTTAGGACGCGATATGGGCATTATGAGTTTGTGGTGATGCCTTTCGGACTCACCAATGCCCCGGCGGTGTTCATGGATCTCATGAACAGGGTATGCAGACCGATGTTGGATCGGTCAGTGATTGTATTCATCGACGACATTCTGGTGTATTCTAGATCTAGAGAGCAGCATGAGGAGCATTTGAAGGAGGTCCTTGAGGTGTTGAGGTCGGAGAAGCTTTATGCAAAGTTCTCAAAATGTGACTTCTGGCTGCGAGAGGTCCAATTTCTAGGACATGTTGTCAATCAGAAAGGGATATTGGTCGATCCGGCCAAGGTTGAGGCGGTGATGAGTTGGGAGGTGCCGAAGTCACCTTCTGAGATCAGGAGCTTCCTTGGGTTGGCAGGGTATTACCGGAGATTCATCAAGGATTTCTCCAAGATCGCAGTGCCACTCACCAGATTGACCCGGAAGGGTGTTGCATTCTCATGGGGGCCAGAGCAGCAGACCTCCTTCGAGACACTCCGCCAGAGGTTGTGCGAAGCCCCGGTATTAGCTCTTCCAGAAGGGATGGAAGATTTTGTGGTATATTGCGACGCATCGATTTCGGGATTGGGTGCAGTGTTGATGCAGAGGGGTCATGTGATAGCTTATGCGTCGAGGCAGCTGAAGCCTCATGAGGCGAGATACCCTACGCATGATTTAGAGTTGGGAGCAGTAGTGTTCGCTCTCAAGATTTGGCGTCACTACCTGTATGGGGTTCGATGTACGATCTATACGGATCATAAGAGCTTGAAGTATTTGATGGATCAGCCCAACCTAAATATGCGTCAGAGGAGGTGGTTGGATGTGGTCAAGGATTACGATTGTGAGATCCTGTACCACCCAGGCAAGGCTAATGTGGTAGCCGATGCGTTGAGCCGCAGGGCGGAGAGCGCTCCGTTGCGAGATGTATGCTTGAGACTGACTGTGATGACTCCAGTATTGGATGCTATTCGTGGGGCACAGGCAGAGGCTATGCGACCAGAAATGCAGAAGAAAGAGCGGGTTGTGGAGTTAATTTCAGAGTTTGTTAAGGATAGTCGAGGGCTTATGACGTTTCAGGGGCGGATCTGGGTACCGTTCGTGGGCGGTACGCGTATCACTTTGTTGGAAGAGGCTCATAGGTCGAAATTCTCGATCCATCCCGGTGCTACGAAGATGTATTTGGATTTGAGGAAGGAGTATTGGTGGCCCTGTATGAAGAGGGACGTGGCATGGTTCGTTGAGAGGTGCTTGACCTGCCGTAGGGTTAAGGCCGAGCACCAGAGACCGCATGGCAAGTTACAGCCATTGGAGATCCCCGAGTGGAAGTGGGAACAGATCACTATGGATTTTATCACCAAATTGCCAAGGACTGCCAGGGGAGTTGATGCAATTTGGGTGATTGTGGATAGATTGACGAAGAGTGCACACTTCCTTGCCATCAGCGAGAGTTCTTCAGCGGAGAAGTTGGCAGAGATATATGTGAGAGAAGTGGTATCTCGGCATGGGGTGCCGATCTCAATTGTGTCAGACCGTGATGTGCGCTTCACTTCCAGATTCTGGAAGAAATTCCACGAGGAGTTGGGTACTAAATTGCATTTTAGTACCGCATACCATCCCCAGACAGACGGTCAGAGCGAGCGGACGATTCAGACGCTGGAAGACATGCTTCGAGCGTGTGTGTTAGACTTCGGGGGTAGCTGGGATGCATATTTACCCTTAGCAGAGTTTTCCTACAACAACAGCCATCATTCGAGCATTGGTATGCCACCCTTTGAGCTGTTGTATGGTAGGAGGTGTCGGACCCCCATTTGCTGGGGAGAGGTGGGACAGAGAGTAATGGGCAACACGGAGATCGTGCTTCAGACGACAGAGCAGATTCAGCAAGTTAGACAGAGGTTATTGACCGCCCAGAGCCGACAGAAGAGTTATGCTGACAGGCGCCGATCCGAGCTTGAGTTTCAAGTCGGCGACTTCGTTCTCCTGAAGGTCTCTCCTTGGAAAGGAGTGATTCGATTCAGGAAAAGGGGCAAATTGGGGCCCCGGTATATTGGGCCATTTCGTGTGATTGCAAGGATAGGCCGGGTAGCCTATCGGTTGGAGTTGCCAGCGGAGTTGGGTCAGATCCACGACACTTTTCATGTGTCGCAGTTGAGAAAGTGCATAGCCGATGAGTCGGCAGTGGTTCCATTGGAGGATATTCAGGTGGATGCGAGCCTGAATTACGCGGAGAGACCAGTGGCTATCAGAGATCGAAAGATCAAGGTTCTGAGGAACAAGGAGGTACCTCTGGTGTTGGTTCAATGGCAACACCGTAAGGGATCGGAAATGACTTGGGAACCGGAACGCGAGATGCGGGAGCAGCATCCGGAACTATTTGCAGAGTGAGACTTCGAGGGCGAAGTCTAATCCAAGTGGGGGAGAGTTGTAACAGCCCGAAATCTCAGGTATTGTTTAATTATGTTTTTAGGGTGAGTTAAGAGGGGACTCGGCGAGTCGGAGCCTAGACTCGCCGAGTAGGATCGCAGACTTGGTCGCGGGTCCGCGACTGGACTCGACGAGTCCAGATATGGACTCGGCGAGTCGACGCTGTTCAGCAGAAACCCTAACCGTTCGGTTTTGGATCGTATATAATGCTCTTATATGCCGTCATTGTCCGTCTTTAGTCGATTGAGAGGAACCCTAAACGGCTGTGGGCATCTAGAGCAAGATTGGAGGATATTAGGGTTTGAAGAGATTGTTGGGCAAAGAGGAGAAGGGTTTTGGCTAAAGGAACAGCAAGGGATTCGAGTTCTGCGGTTTGGAGACTCAGAAAGGGCATATTCCAGGTAATATTTCGGATTCCAATTCTGTTATTTGATGTGTATGCGAAATTAGGGTTTATGAAACCCATTTAGTGATTAGATGGGTTATTATGTTATTACCCGAACGTTTATACCCCAGTAATAAGATGTTTAGAAGTCCAGAAAGTCCCATGATTGGATATCTCGGGATCATACGTAATTTAGAAAGCAGTTACTCGTCTGCATGGCATGGACTCGCCGAGTTGTTCTTCAGACTCGGCGAGTAGCTTGAAGATTTACTGGGACTCGCCGAGTGTTCTTCAGACTCGGCGAGTGGAGTCGGGGTGGCCCCGCGATTCTTCCAGGGGTAACTCGTCGGGTCGAGGAGGATACTCGACGAGTAGATAATGAATCTCAGAAAGTTGGAGGACGTCTAGACTCGCCGAGTCGCCATGGTACTCGCCGAGTCCGGTCAAGTTGACCGTTGACCGTTGACCAGAGTTGACCTAAGTCTGACTTCTTAGGGATAGTCACACTTAGAAGATATAAGTATTAATGAGATATGTGATGTTATAGGGAGGGTGTAGCTCGTCGGATTGTACACGAGTGATTTCAGGATTTGCTAGCTTTCAGCTTTTACGAGGTGAGTCTTCTCACTATACTGTACCCGGAAGGGTTTGACTGTGTGACCGGAAGGTCGGATATGATATGTGATATGTATGCTATATGTGGTAAGTTATTTGTTATATGTGCTATGTATGTTATGGGCCGGAAGGCGATTATATTATGGGCCGGAAGGCAATATGTTATGGGCCGGAAGGCGATATGTTGTGTGATGGACCGGAAGGTCGGCGTGGGTAGGACCGGAAGGTTTACCCAGCAGGGACGGAAGTCCCCTGAGACACATGGACCGGAAGGTCGGGCCTGGAAAGGCGTATGTGCGTAAGTTGTATATTGGGGAACTCACTAAGCATTTATGCTTACAGTTGTTGTACATGAATTTCAGGTACTAGCGAGGACCGTGGGAAGGCGCCGGCGTGATCGATACACACTGAAGACTACTTTTATGATCTTGGGATTTTGGTTATTTGTATTTGACAGAATACTTAAACTATTTATGCCTTGTTTTGAATGGAAATAAATACATTTTTAAAATGAAAAATTTGTTTGAAAATTTGAGTTGTTACAATTGGTATCAGAGCCTTGGTTTGAGGGATTCGGGTGCACCTTCGGGAGTAACTGAACTCAAACCGAGGATTTGAGGAAAACTTTTTAAATAAAGGCATAAACTTTTGTAAATGGTTTTGTGGTAAGCAAGAAAGAAGCAGTGTGTACGATCAGTCAGCGCCCGAACGGTAAAGATCCCCAAAATACCTTACAATATTATATGATATGAATTGTTATGCATGCTAGAAGACTAGGTATCCATGATAGTGTTGGGTTTTTGAGCATTCTAACACTTCCTAAGTGTACATGCAACCCTAAATACCTTGGATCTATGTTTTCTCTATTATACATGCAAATAAGAACTTCCAAGGTATTATCCTAATCTAGCATACAAAACAATGACTATAGCAAGATAGAATACATACCTCTTTGGTGTAGAATGTCTTCATGAAGTTTGAGTGCCTAGTGCCCCAAGTGTGACACCTCAAATGGAATCACAATCATCAAAACACTTAGAATAACTTGAGAGAATTCTTACAACTCATGAAATCGGCTAGCCCTCTCTAGAATAATACTAGTGCCGATTTTGCCAAGAATAATATCTTTATATAGTGTTACAATTAGGGTAAACTCTTAATTGTCATGGCTTTCCATTTCCTTGGATCCATGGGTTCAAATACACCATGGAGCATCCATGAACCATCTTATGGGTTTTAGCCCAACTTGATTATCCATGGAGCATTAGCCCACTATACAAGTATGGATGATTTACACAATCAACCCATATATTTAATTAGTCTTCTTTTGATCACTTAATTAATCCTAGATTAATTCTTGATCAATACTAATTAAATAATCTCATTATTCTTATTATTAATATACTAGAACTTATAATATATTAATAACCATAAGTGTCTTATTTCTCTCATTATAGTCTATCCAAGTGCATGATGGTATGCAACCCAAATGGACCATGCCGGGTCGGGTCAAGTCTTACCAATTATAGTTATGGACTTAGACATTAATCCAACAGTCTCCCACTTGGATAAGTCTAAAACTATTATTGCGTATGACTTCAGGAACCAACCGGCAATCGTAGCTCTCAAAAGCTTCTGTCGAACTCTGACCTTGTCGATGAACTCTGACCTTTGTCAATGACTTGTCCATTAGATAAGGGATCATATATTCCTCCATTCTAGATATCATATGGACTGAGACATGGATTATAATCATTCTCTCTGTCCATTTGTTGTTTCCCGATTTCCGATTTATGACGACTGACTAATTGAACAAATCAAATCAGTCCTGGCCCGGCCGAGCACTTCCATTTGTCATCATCAAATCATCGAGGGGCCCACAGATATCGCTTTTATCCCGAAGGTAAAAGGAACGGATAAACTTCGACTCATATGGCTTGTTCTACTACTTGTTGAATCACACACAAAGGCACGTTTTATAGCACAGAGTTACCAAATGCGGTTTCGTGCAATCAATGTACTATCAACTCATAGTAACAACTCATATCTCTAGGTTTGAAGAATATAAGATATTATCGTCTCATGATCACTCGTGATAAAATCCATGAAGTGATTCCAATGAGCGCGGGTTGAATCCAATACTCAGAACTTATGAGCACTCATGATTGTTGTAGCCTTGTCCAACACCTTAGACCTCTACAACCCATCATGACAGTCTTGATTCATATCTACTTCCAACATATGACCGACTGTGGATAGTTTGAATAACTTAGTCATTCCGAAAGAATAACCTAGTTTATTCGGGAAGTCAAAACATGCAAAATGAAACACAAGAATAATTGAATCCAATATGGTCTCAGAACTTATGAATATAAATAAAACACCTTTTATTTATCACCATATGATTACACATTATTCATTGTATACTGTTTCAGCTATCAACTTTAATCTTGAATTTAAAACAACAGTTGTCCCATGCTCCAAGCATGTACACTATGTTTTCTAAACACTAGTCATGCCACACACTAAGTATGCATACTATGTTTGTCTATGATCTTTACTTTGTGAACTAGATCCATTGAACATAACTTCAATGATTCTCTTTTCACACTCCCAAATCCTTACTGCAAATGCAAGAATTCCAAATTCATGCCATTTACTGGAATCTGTCAGATTCTAGACTTATATGCATTGATCCTCTTGTAATGATTATGCACAAAGTCATAAAGACTTGACAATAAACATTACAGATCATTCCAAAGGAGATCAACTCCTTGGAACCATCCTTCTTGCATTAAGTTTCCTTAATCTTACACAGAGTGAAAATTCTAACTTTGAAACATTTCCAGATTCCATTTTGACTATCACTTCTGAACAAGAGTTGCCTCCTTACAGATTATGTCAATATGGTCCTTCCAGAATTATCACTATACTTCCAACTGTCCTTGAGCAACCAATCTTTGGTAAACCTTAGATTGTCCTCGACAATTGTTTAATCCTTTTAGTCATATCCAGTTCTAAACCTTTTCCATTCTTAATGCCCCAGGCATTTGGAAAATTTTAGAACGGATGATTATAGCACATGTAATCGATCCTATATCCGAAGCATATGGGACACGATTCATGATGTCTAACATAAAGACTAAACCAGTCTTTTGCTATAACATTTCCATTTCAATTTGCCAAGTTCTCATAATTCAGATTATGAAAAGGGATGCCGTAATCATAATCGAATTTTAGAACGCAAATAATGGACTCATATACAGAATTTCCTTATGTTGAGCCATTCCAACATGAAATTCATATATATATCCTTGACTAAATGATTAAAACCTCAGATCTAAACCTTATAGATTTGATATGAAGTATAATTTCCTCTCCCTTAATTATAGCAAAACAACTTTTTCCCAATTGAAATTTTTTGTTTTCTATAATTAACATTGCTAACTTGCAATACTTATCATAATTATCATGCTCCCACTAACATGATGATTATTAGCATAACACTTATGCTCCCACTAGCTTTGACATGTACCCAGAAATCAGCTGACTTTCTTACCAAAGTTCAGATTTCTGATACTAGATTGTTTTGATAAGTCTTTATCAAAATCATACACCTTCCCTTAGATAGCACACTTGTGTATCTAAACAATTATGAAGAGGGATGCCGTAATCATAATGTTTAGACCTTTTTGCCACTTCTCACAAGTCCAAATTAGTGTGCCGGTTAACCACACGCGCTCCACTAACGACTTTGAGAATGCAAATATCACAATTGCTATCTAGCTAAAATCTACTTAGTGAAAGTGTTTCCTCACCATCATTTTCATGAATCAGAGAGAAACCTTATGACACTTAGATTTAATGGCGTATGTGTTCTTATCCATGTGAATTGTCAAAACCATAGTCACAAGACAAGGATAATGACAAATCCAAACTCATATGGATTGAACTCAATCTTAACTTCTTGCCACCTGGCAGCTCAAGGGCCTGCCATTGCTTCCAAGTTGTTGTGCAACAAATTGAGAACTCTAAGAACTCAAATGCAAAACCAACTTTAACTGGAATGGGCACAGAATATGTCAACACGATAGGTTATAAACCTCAAGTCGTGTGCTAGTGAAGAACTTCAGGTTTTACTCTTGATTAGTTCTTGAGACTTTCAAGACCTTTAAGACTCCCACTGTCCTCTTGACATATAAGACTCCCTTGTCAAATATCCAAGAGATAGTGAGGATTCTAATCAAGACAAACACTTCACACAATTGGCCTAAGTTGGTCTTTGTTTTATCCAAAACATCACAACTTACCAATTTCAAATGTACAAGAGTAGAAAAACTTTTACTCTTACATTTGACAAGTGTTTTAACCTTCTTTTGAGACATGTCACTCAAATTACAATCTTGGAGTATGACTCTAAGACTTGTATTGGAACGAAGTATGACTCATCTTCTTGATTTAACCACTTCAACAATTCAAGATCCCTCTTCTTAGTCATAAGAATGCACTAAGATTTCCTTAGAGAACTAATTGTGCTATGGTTTCTTAATCATTAAGATGATCACAAAAATGATACTAAAGTACTCTCCCATTTTTTTCAGATTTGAGAAACTTTTATCCTTCTGCCTAAATTGATTCTTCTTATTCGCTCTGCCTTACATTGGAACCTTTTCCAATGTCTCAGAGTTACACTTAAGCTTGTAAGTATAATCATATTTACTGAACTTAAGTAAATCATGACGAATAGTCTTATCAAACTTTTTGTGGTGGACTTGACCAGTGCACAAGAATGTGTACTCGATCCCTTAGTCCTTTACTTGATTCACACATCCATGTGAACAAGTAATTAGTCTTAATTTTCCAAAACTTGAAAGTTCTCATTCATCATGCTATACAACTTGCATGATTCCAAGTTTCGGTCCAATTGAAACTTGGGTGATGAGAATCTTTCCTTATTTGGTAAATCTAGACATTACCACAAATGAAAGAATCAATTTCATATTTCCACTCTTGCTGTTAATGGAATCTTATAAGCAACAATTTTTCCTCAAATGCCATTGTAAGGATATTTTAAAATAAATAAAATAAAAATTTTCTTTTATTTTAAAACTTTTGCGGAAAACTTATCCTTACAATCCATATGAAAACTTGTTGTTATCTATTCCTAGGCAATATCTCATAACTCCTAAGAAGTAGCTCAAGAATCCGATTTTTCAAACTATGCGATAGAAATCCATCTACGCGATCAGATTCAGCATATTCTTTCTTTAAGTTTCTTCACTTTTTTTTTCCTTTGATTCTTAAAACATCGCCATGTGACCCAGTCACATCATGTATCAAGAATCTCAGAATAGAAACTTATAAGAGTTAGATAGTGGAATTTACCTGAAGTAGAGTCAAACTTATTGACTTTAACATCCTTAGGTAAATTTGGCAGCTTCGTGACCAATGCCCCTTCCTTTGGCAATATAAACATATGGACCCTTTGATAATGGTACACGGGACTATCACAGACTTAGCTTTTTCTCTTTACCATTTGGTCAACCGAGTTGACTCTGGCCGATCCCTTTCCATTGGGAAGAGAATGCTTTACTGGATATCCAATGTCATCATTGTCAATGTCCACAAAGTTTTAGGAAGTTGATCTTAACAAATAGATAAGATCATTAAGGGTCTTGTCATAGTCTTTTTCATAGGTGTTCCAAAAGAACTCACTATATGACTTAGAAAGTAGTTGAACCACCAACTTTCTCAAGACTTTGACACCCAACTCTCCCGGCTTGTCAATATGTGACTACATCTCCAAGATGTGATCACACCTAGACCTTGCCTTGCCAATAGGGCTTGAGTGACCTTAAACTTTTCAAGAACTTGTGGGTTGGGGAGAATAATTGGAGGAGGAGAAAGAAGTATGATATCCATGGGACATCATCTTCATTAGGAAACCTTGTTTCAAGAGATTTGGGAAGATCATAGGTGTCTAAACCAGACATCTTTTGGGAGATATTCAAGATAGTTGATTTAAAGTCCTTAATATGACACCCAATATGAAATATTAAGGCTAGGACCCAACAAACTATTGTATAACTTAGAAGAGGTATGTCGTAATCCAAGTTATAAAATATTTGAAGGTAGGTGAATGACGATTCACCAATTTCCACCAAGATAAACGAAATGTATTATTAGGTTTTGAAACTCCTAGATCTTTGAGATTCATTGAACTTTTCAAAGGCATGTTTCAATCTCGAGTGTGCCCTTCAGGTTTTGTGACTGGGATGCCGAGGATCACAAAACAAGGTGTGAAGTAACCATGCAAATCACTTGGTACCCTTAATAAATTACCCCTCAATCGATGTGCCGGTTAACCACACACGCTCCATCGATACTATGATAAATATTAAGTCACCCTTTACCTACCTTGTTAAGTCCAAGTTAGTGTGCCGGTTAACCACACACGCTCCACTAACGACTTAGACAAAGTGTAAAGTGTAATTTCATGGGTTAGCACCTTATTCACATTTTTCCTAAGTAACTAAGATTGGGTATTATTAAGAGTTTAGTTACTTAGTATTTTTCATTAATACTTTTAATGAAAGGAGAATTCTAGTCCTGTCAAACCCGTTCGGCTAACGACCCTCCACCAGTCAAGCAAGCGGTGGGTGAGAGTGGACACCCATTAAGTTGCCATTTTATAGGCAACAACCTTATACCCACCTTATAGACCGGCTTCGTGAATGAGGCGTACTAGCGGTAAGACTGACTTTACTCTTATACATATATATATTATTTTTTATTTATTTTATTAAATGAAGAGACTCTTGGTCCTCCCTAACTTGAGGACAAGTTATGGAGTCATAAAACCATTTAATTAGAATTAGACTCTTCATTTTTGTAACCTTTGCCAATTTTTATGAGTTTTATGATTCTTAAATGTGACTTTTCATATAACTTGAGGACAAGTTACAAAAACACATTTTAGAATCAATTCTTAGATTAATTTGGATTAAAACCAACTATCACATAATTTTATTCATTAATCTAAATTCACTCATAAAATAAGGTAACACAAAAAACTTTTGGTGATCCATAACTTATTCTTAAGTTATGGAATCCTTTAAAATATTAACACCAAATTTTGTAACTCCAAAAAAAAACTTTGAATCAATTTTTTTTTTTTAAAACCTTTTCATATCCATAACTTATGGAGGTTTCAAAAAATAAAACTCTTTAGATCAAACTTTTAAAACTAATAAAATAATCATATTATTTTATCTTTTATTAAATTTGACCTAATTCAACTCATAAAGCAAATTATTCAAATTTTACAAATAATTAGTTTTTCACAAGAACAAGTAATTATCTTAAAATTTGACAAACTTCATGTTTTTTTTTTCAACTTTGAAAATAAAATATTTGCATCAATATAACAGAAAATAACCCGTGGCTCTGATACCACTGTTGGGTTTTTGAGCATTCTAACACTTCCTAAGTGTACATGCAACCCTAAATACCTTGGATCTATGTTTTCTCTATTATACATGCAAATAAGAACTTCCAAGGTATTATCCTAATCTAGCATACAAAACAATGACTATAGCAAGATAGAATACATACCTCTTTGGTGTAGAATGTCTTCATGAAGTTTGAGTGCCTAGTGCCCCAAGTGTGACACCTCAAATGGAATCACAATCATCAAAACACTTAGAATAACTTGAGAGAATTCTTACAACTCATGAAATCGTCTAGCCCTCTCTAGAATAATACTAGTGCCGATTTTGCCAAGAATAATATCTTTATATAGTGTTACAATTAGGGTAAACTCTTAATTGTCATGGCTTTCCATTTCCTTGGATCCATGGGTTCAAATACACCATGGAGCATCCATGAACCATCTTATGGGTTTTAGCCCAACTTGATTATCCATGGAGCATTAGCCCACTATACAAGTATGGATGATTTACACAATCAACCCATATATTTAATTAGTCTTCTTTTGATCACTTAATTAATCCTAGATTAATTCTTGATCAATACTAATTAAATAATCTCATTATTCTTATTATTAATATACTAGAACTTATAATATATTAATAACCATAAGTGTCTTATTTCTCTCATTATAGTCTATCCAAGTGCATGATGGTATGCAACCCAAATGGACCATGCCGGGTCGGGTCAAGTCTTACCAATTATAGTTATGGACTTAGACATTAATCCAACAGATAGGACTAGAGTGGCCTGATTTGTGATGCCTTAGTCTAGGGAAATTTGCCTATATGAGATGTGTTGCTAGCATGCGGGTAGATAGTGCATATCAGCAGTAGAGTACTCACTATCCGGAGTTTGGGGAGGAGGACTTGGGATGAACACTGATGCGGTGTGGTCGGTAGTATTGGGCCCGTACTACCGAGGACACCGGGTTAGTGGGAGACCCAAGTAAGAATCCCTGGACATCGGGGACTGAGTAGGGTTGCGTATCGAGTACAATTATACTCGGGGGAGTCTCTGATAGTTTTATGTTGTATTTCAGAGACATCATGGTTAGACCGCGCCACGGAGCGAGTACGAGCGGTGTGAGTGACGAGGATATTCGTCAGATGATTCACGAGGAGGTGGCGGCAGCGATCCGGGCTGAGATCCCGGAGATGTTTGGGTCTATTAAGACCACCCTGATGGAGACATTCGATGAGCGGTACGCCGCATTGACTGAGGCTGCAACCGCTGCAGCTACCGCAGCTGTGGCCGCTGCTAGGCCACAGGGAGGTGACTCGTTGCTGTTCCGAGAGTTCAGCAACACGAAGCCACCGGAGTTCGATGGGACGCAGGATCTGATTGCTGCGATGAGGTGGATCGCGGACATAGAAGGGTGCTTCTACACGTGTTCATGCCCGGAGCACCTGAGAGTACGGTTCGCATTGAACCAGCTCCGCCTGGGAGCGAAGTACTGGTGGAAGTTCGTGACGGCGAACTTCACTTTGGCAGAGACTACAGCGGTGACATGGGAGGGATTTACTGCCATGTTCAGGGATGAGTACGTTCCCCCGGTGGAGAGGGAACGATTGGTGCAGGAGTTCTTAACCCTCAAGCAGGGTACTGATTCTGTTGCGGTGATTACGCGGAAGTTTCATGAGAGGGCAATGTTTTGCCCCGAGCTGGTGTCCACTGATCAGGCTCGGATGAGCCGGTACTTGGGAGTGTTGAGGAGGGATATCCGAGAGTTTGTGTCAAACTCCACCTACCATACTTTTGCTGAGCTTCAGGCGAATGCCAGGAAGCGCGAGATCGAGTTGGAGACCCAGGCCAGGGAGGAGGCCGAGTCTCAGCGGGTGGACCGGCGACCGGCTCAGTTCCAGCCGGCAGCCAAGCGGACTAAGTCCGCTGATGCGAGGACAGGAGGTTCGAAGAGCCGCACTTGCGGAAAGTGCGGCAAGGGTCATGAGGGGGCATGTCGATCTGGTGCTTGCTACAAGTGTGGCAAGGATGGGCACATTGCTAGGGAGTGTCCCAAGGGATTTACGGTTTGCTTTCATTGCAACCAGACTGGCCATAGGAAGGCCGAGTGCCCTCAGCTTCTTCAGGGATCTGCACCTGCTGCCGGAACTACTGCGACTCGACCGGTGAAGGCCGAGGCCCCGAGGGCTCGGGGGAGAGCCTTTCAGCTGACTGCGGAAGAGGTCTGCGCTACGCCCGATGTTGTGGCAGGTATGTTGTAATTCATGTAATTATTTTAATGTCGAGATGTTATGCTTATGTTATTATATGCGTAGGTACTTTTCTTGTGAACTCTGTGCCTGCCTTAGTGTTATTTGACTCGGGTGCGAGTAGGTCCTTTGTGTCCTTAGCCTTTAGTCAGCATATCAGCGTCAGTCGTGAGTCGTTGAGTCGACCTTTGAGAGTTTCTATAGCTGACGAGAAAGTGATTTGTGCCACGAAGGTTTTTCGGGGATGTGCATTAGAGATTTTCGGGGTGGAATTCCTGATTGACCTAATCCCTATTGCGATGGGTGATGTTTGTGTCATCGTAGGCATGGACTGGTTGAGCCGATTCGGCGCTGTCATCGACTGTGAGCGTCAGCTGGTGACCATACGAGACCATAGTGGGGGAGTCCTTTCGGTGTACGCGAGGGTACCCGTTCGGGATCAGCTTTTTGTTCGGCCGCTAGGGCGAGGCAGTGTCTACAGCAGGGCTGTAAGGGTTTTGTGGCGTATGTGATGGATACGCGGGAGGTTCCCGAGAGGCCGAAATCAGTTGAGGAGGTCCCTGTGGTGCGTGAATTTCCAGATGTTTTCCCCGAGGAGCTGCCGGGAGTACCTCCTGTGAGGCAAGTAGAGTTTGGTATCGATCTGGTTCCGGGGGCTGCGCCTATTGCTAAGGTGCCTTATCGTCTTGCACCTCCAGAGATGCAAGAGTTGTCCTCGCAACTCCAGGAACTGTTGGGGAAGGGATTCATTCGGCCGAGCAGCTCGCCGTGGGGAGCACCTATTCTGTTCGTCAAGAAGAAGGATGGTTCACACCGGATGTGTATTGATTACCGGGAGTTGAACAAGTTGACGGTCAAGAACCGTTACCTGTTACCGAGGATCGATGATTTATTCGATCAGTTGCAGGGAGCGTCTTGGTTTTCCAAAATCGATCTGAGGTCGGGGTACCATCAGGTGAGAGTGCGGGAGGAGGATGTCCAGAAGACAGCGTTTAGGACGCGATATGGGCATTATGAGTTTGTGGTGATGCCTTTCGGACTCACCAATGCCCCGGCGGTGTTCATGGATCTCATGAACAGGGTATGCAGACCGATGTTGGATCGGTCAGTGATTGTATTCATCGACGACATTCTGGTGTATTCTAGATCTAGAGAGCAGCATGAGGAGCATTTGAAGGAGGTCCTTGAGGTGTTGAGGTCGGAGAAGCTTTATGCAAAGTTCTCAAAATGTGACTTCTGGCTGCGAGAGGTCCAATTTCTAGGACATGTTGTCAATCAGAAAGGGATATTGGTCGATCCGGCCAAGGTTGAGGCGGTGATGAGTTGGGAGGTGCCGAAGTCACCTTCTGAGATCAGGAGCTTCCTTGGGTTGGCAGGGTATTACCGGAGATTCATCAAGGATTTCTCCAAGATCGCAGTGCCACTCACCAGATTGACCCGGAAGGGTGTTGCATTCTCATGGGGGCCAGAGCAGCAGACCTCCTTCGAGACACTCCGCCAGAGGTTGTGCGAAGCCCCGGTATTAGCTCTTCCAGAAGGGATGGAAGATTTTGTGGTATATTGCGACGCATCGATTTCGGGATTGGGTGCAGTGTTGATGCAGAGGGGTCATGTGATAGCTTATGCGTCGAGGCAGCTGAAGCCTCATGAGGCGAGATACCCTACGCATGATTTAGAGTTGGGAGCAGTAGTGTTCGCTCTCAAGATTTGGCGTCACTACCTGTATGGGGTTCGATGTACGATCTATACGGATCATAAGAGCTTGAAGTATTTGATGGATCAGCCCAACCTAAATATGCGTCAGAGGAGGTGGTTGGATGTGGTCAAGGATTACGATTGTGAGATCCTGTACCACCCAGGCAAGGCTAATGTGGTAGCCGATGCGTTGAGCCGCAGGGCGGAGAGCGCTCCGTTGCGAGATGTATGCTTGAGACTGACTGTGATGACTCCAGTATTGGATGCTATTCGTGGGGCACAGGCAGAGGCTATGCGACCAGAAATGCAGAAGAAAGAGCGGGTTGTGGAGTTAATTTCAGAGTTTGTTAAGGATAGTCGAGGGCTTATGACGTTTCAGGGGCGGATCTGGGTACCGTTCGTGGGCGGTACGCGTATCACTTTGTTGGAAGAGGCTCATAGGTCGAAATTCTCGATCCATCCCGGTGCTACGAAGATGTATTTGGATTTGAGGAAGGAGTATTGGTGGCCCTGTATGAAGAGGGACGTGGCATGGTTCGTTGAGAGGTGCTTGACCTGCCGTAGGGTTAAGGCCGAGCACCAGAGACCGCATGGCAAGTTACAGCCATTGGAGATCCCCGAGTGGAAGTGGGAACAGATCACTATGGATTTTATCACCAAATTGCCAAGGACTGCCAGGGGAGTTGATGCAATTTGGGTGATTGTGGATAGATTGACGAAGAGTGCACACTTCCTTGCCATCAGCGAGAGTTCTTCAGCGGAGAAGTTGGCAGAGATATATGTGAGAGAAGTGGTATCTCGGCATGGGGTGCCGATCTCAATTGTGTCAGACCGTGATGTGCGCTTCACTTCCAGATTCTGGAAGAAATTCCACGAGGAGTTGGGTACTAAATTGCATTTTAGTACCGCATACCATCCCCAGACAGACGGTCAGAGCGAGCGGACGATTCAGACGCTGGAAGACATGCTTCGAGCGTGTGTGTTAGACTTCGGGGGTAGCTGGGATGCATATTTACCCTTAGCAGAGTTTTCCTACAACAACAGCCATCATTCGAGCATTGGTATGCCACCCTTTGAGCTGTTGTATGGTAGGAGGTGTCGGACCCCCATTTGCTGGGGAGAGGTGGGACAGAGAGTAATGGGCAACACGGAGATCGTGCTTCAGACGACAGAGCAGATTCAGCAAGTTAGACAGAGGTTATTGACCGCCCAGAGCCGACAGAAGAGTTATGCTGACAGGCGCCGATCCGAGCTTGAGTTTCAAGTCGGCGACTTCGTTCTCCTGAAGGTCTCTCCTTGGAAAGGAGTGATTCGATTCAGGAAAAGGGGCAAATTGGGGCCCCGGTATATTGGGCCATTTCGTGTGATTGCAAGGATAGGCCGGGTAGCCTATCGGTTGGAGTTGCCAGCGGAGTTGGGTCAGATCCACGACACTTTTCATGTGTCGCAGTTGAGAAAGTGCATAGCCGATGAGTCGGCAGTGGTTCCATTGGAGGATATTCAGGTGGATGCGAGCCTGAATTACGCGGAGAGACCAGTGGCTATCAGAGATCGAAAGATCAAGGTTCTGAGGAACAAGGAGGTACCTCTGGTGTTGGTTCAATGGCAACACCGTAAGGGATCGGAAATGACTTGGGAACCGGAACGCGAGATGCGGGAGCAGCATCCGGAACTATTTGCAGAGTGAGACTTCGAGGGCGAAGTCTAATCCAAGTGGGGGAGAGTTGTAACAGCCCGAAATCTCAGGTATTGTTTAATTATGTTTTTAGGGTGAGTTAAGAGGGGACTCGGCGAGTCGGAGCCTAGACTCGCCGAGTAGGATCGCAGACTTGGTCGCGGGTCCGCGACTGGACTCGACGAGTCCAGATATGGACTCGGCGAGTCGACGCTGTTCAGCAGAAACCCTAACCGTTCGGTTTTGGATCGTATATAATGCTCTTATATGCCGTCATTGTCCGTCTTTAGTCGATTGAGAGGAACCCTAAACGGCTGTGGGCATCTAGAGCAAGATTGGAGGATATTAGGGTTTGAAGAGATTGTTGGGCAAAGAGGAGAAGGGTTTTGGCTAAAGGAACAGCAAGGGATTCGAGTTCTGCGGTTTGGAGACTCAGAAAGGGCATATTCCAGGTAATATTTCGGATTCCAATTCTGTTATTTGATGTGTATGCGAAATTAGGGTTTATGAAACCCATTTAGTGATTAGATGGGTTATTATGTTATTACCCGAACGTTTATACCCCAGTAATAAGATGTTTAGAAGTCCAGAAAGTCCCATGATTGGATATCTCGGGATCATACGTAATTTAGAAAGCAGTTACTCGTCTGCATGGCATGGACTCGCCGAGTTGTTCTTCAGACTCGGCGAGTAGCTTGAAGATTTACTGGGACTCGCCGAGTGTTCTTCAGACTCGGCGAGTGGAGTCGGGGTGGCCCCGCGATTCTTCCAGGGGTAACTCGTCGGGTCGAGGAGGATACTCGACGAGTAGATAATGAATCTCAGAAAGTTGGAGGACGTCTAGACTCGCCGAGTCGCCATGGTACTCGCCGAGTCCGGTCAAGTTGACCGTTGACCGTTGACCAGAGTTGACCTAAGTCTGACTTCTTAGGGATAGTCACACTTAGAAGATATAAGTATTAATGAGATATGTGATGTTATAGGGAGGGTGTAGCTCGTCGGATTGTACACGAGTGATTTCAGGATTTGCTAGCTTTCAGCTTTTACGAGGTGAGTCTTCTCACTATACTGTACCCGGAAGGGTTTGACTGTGTGACCGGAAGGTCGGATATGATATGTGATATGTATGCTATATGTGGTAAGTTATTTGTTATATGTGCTATGTATGTTATGGGCCGGAAGGCGATTATATTATGGGCCGGAAGGCAATATGTTATGGGCCGGAAGGCGATATGTTGTGTGATGGACCGGAAAGTCGGCGTGGGTAGGACCGGAAGGTTTACCCAGCAGGGACGGAAGTCCCCTGAGACACATGGACCGGAAGGTCGGGCCTGGAAAGGCGTATGTGCGTAAGTTGTATATTGGGGAACTCACTAAGCATTTATGCTTACAGTTGTTGTACATGAATTTCAGGTACTAGCGAGGACCGTGGGAAGGCGCCGGCGTGATCGATACACACTGAAGACTACTTTTATGATCTTGGGATTTTGGTTATTTGTATTTGACAGAATACTTAAACTATTTATGCCTTGTTTTGAATGGAAATAAATACATTTTTAAAATGAAAAATTTGTTTGAAAATTTGAGTTGTTACATATACCTTGAAAAGGTCTGAAATGAAGCAACAATCCCATATCTACACCTTCTCCTTTGAACCACCACCTTGTTTCAACCTTCACTTCCTTAGAGAATGGATCTAAACACCAAGAATGCTCTCAAGAGGCCTTCCAAACACAAAATCACACAATATCTAAATCAGGGTTTCGTGGGAGCTGCTTGAGGATGAGATGGAGGCTGGTCCCTAAGACATAATGTTCTTTATATAGTGCTCAACCCTAACAATTAGGGTTCTGGGCATCCCGAACGTACGTTGGGCGTACTTCCTGTACGTTGGGCGTATGTCTCCCAACCCACGTTCCACTTTCCATTCCTACGTTGGGCGTACTTACGCGTATGGCACCTTTACATGTATGGCCGAAGTGCAAGCTTTTCCCACCAAGGACCAAATCTACCAATAACTTCAAAATATCATAACTCCCTCATCCTAGGTCCGTTTCCAACGAACCTTATATCCACGAAAAGGTGGTGAGAATCCCTACACTCCTAACAACACACCCAAGCCTTAAAATCTCCCAAGCAAAACCCTAAATTCATAAAAGACCGAGATATCAAATTACGATTATACCCTTGGCTTCCGGAGACACAATCGAATACTTGGATCACTTATACCATGACACCCACATCCGAAATGGGCCAAATACTTCCTTACCCAAAGCCCTAAGCATTGTGACAACTAATGACTGGGCTGCAACCCCAAGCAACGGAGCAAATTCGAAACCGAGTGTTACAACTTTCCCCCACTTAAATTAGATTTCGTCCTCAAAATCTCTCCTTATAAATGTAACTTATCCCAATACAATTTCTACAATAATATGACACATGACATGTTTGACACCATTTCTCACATATTTCCCCATTTTGCCATATTTTCAAGGTTCTTGCATATATATAACTATTTTGGTCCTATACTTTTAGGACTTAAAGCTTCTAATATACTTGTTATATTTGCATTTAGGCTAATTAAGTCTTAAATCATATGTTTTCTTCTTTATATTATAATTATGTAAAAAAATTGTTTTTGTATTGCTTCTAGACACAATAGTAATATGTTATGTCATTTTTACGGTTTATTGCACTAGTTTCAACATATAAATATCATTCTTGAGTATACCATGACTTGTTACGTCGATATGAATATCATTTTAAAATACATAAATGATAAAAAAATTGGTACAATAACTTTAAAAAATAAATTAAAATCGAATTAAAAAATCAAAACCATCAATTAATCAGTTATATGTCTATGTTTTAGAGCATAAAAACAATAAACGTTGTAATAATTGGTTTTATTTTTAAATAAAATCTAAAGTAAAATATTAACAAATAATTAAAACCATTGTTAATGCATAATGCCCATGAAATTTTCAAAGATTTTTTTTGTAGGCGTTCGCATGTATAATGATTTTTAGAGCATAAAAATGATGAATTCTGTTATACTTGTTTTTATTAATAAAAAATAAATTCACTATTTTAAATATTTTGCATATTCATCAACACCGCTTTTGGGGTAATATGAAAAAAAATCGACCGACTTTAAAAGATATGTGTTGAAATTGTAAATTACCATAAATAGGGGAGAAAATCGACAACCCCTAAAATTAGATGTCAAAAGTGTACAACGAAAAAAAGGGACATTGGTCGATAAAATCCAAAAATGTTATGACAATAATGTTAAAGTTGTCAAAGTTGGGAAAATATGATAACAAAATTTTAAAAGATGTTTTTTGTGTTTTTTATGTCAAAATGTAAAAGTTTTGACTACAAGGACGAAAAATTTCAAATTCATTAAAGATTTGTGGCAAAAACACCAAAATATAAAACCTTTGACTGCAAGACCTAAAAGTGTCAAAGTCATTAAAGATTTGTGGCAAAAACCTTAAGGCGCCAAAAGTTAATCAAAAGACAAAAATGTAAATTTTTTGATTTTAGGGACTAAAAGTGTCAGATTCAGCAAACTTTTGTGGCAAAAACCTAAAGCCAAAAAAGTACTATTCCTAAGCTCATTTGGATTATATATATATATATATATATATATATATATATATATATATATATATATATATATATATATATATATATATATATATATATATATATATATATATAGGGGATAGGGAATATACATTACAGCCTCACCTAAGCTTAGGTACTAAACTTCTAAAATATTTCGTTTTAACATGCTAGATATACCCGGTTTGGTTTCACTTGGTAAATATATCATCCTCCACAACATTTCTTTCTTTCATTATCGTTTTACCATCCATGTTTTCTTTCCTCAATCATCGTTTATTACTTTACCCAAGTGAACATTACTAAACCATAAACCCTAAACCCTAAACCCTAAACCCTAAACCTAAACCTAAACACTAAACCCTAAATCTAAACCCTAAACCCTAAACATAAACCTAATCCCTAAACCCTAAATCTAAACCTTGAACCCTAAACCCTAAACCTTATTGTGTCGATCTTGAATTTACATCTTGAAGTATTAATCGTGAATCCATTAACCGTAATTTTTATATAGTAAAACAATGTATTTTCAAGAGGTTTAGTACCTAAGCTTAGGTGGACTGTAATGTATATTCCATTTTCCTATATATATATATATATATATATATATATATATATATATATATATATATATATATATATATATATATATATATATATTATTGCAGCCCAATAGCGACTAGTTGGGTACTTGGGTCCGTTAAACTTTTCATCTGGCATCATACATTCATACCTTACCCGGGCTTTTATACTAATTAGTACATACTTAGGAATTAGGATGAATAAATAGCCCATACCCAAAGTTTTGAATACGATTTGGTGTCCAACAACTACTAAATAATCTAAGTTCACTTCACATTTCTCAAGGCTCTTCCACATGAATATTACAAAGAGCTGAAGGAGACTCTTGTTTTGGAAATGTCTAGTAATTTAAGAGGTTGGGGTAAGTAAAACTTTGTGTAGGTGACCCATGTGACATTTCGTTGTTGTTTTATATGTCGACTTGTTTGTTAATTTCACGTGAAAGAACGTACACGCATAACGTACCCTTCAATACATGGATTGGTACTTAAACGTGTCACCTCTGGAACTATATTTATCGTTGCGCAATCAAATCAATTACTTATAATAATAGACATTTATTTGGTTAAATCTATTAGTACCTCCTAATTGTTTGTTGTACCATATGCGTATTTTTTATGTGATTTGAGTGAGTGGTACATATAGTAAAATCTTATTGACTTAATTATTTATAAAGTAAAATATTAAATTTGTCTATTTTGTGAAAAATACGTGTTTTGTCTTTAATTATATTGTATATTGGATACACTTTTTATGTTGTAATTTTGTTGTGTTTATTGTTCCTACTATAAATGAAAATACTATATTTCAATTATTTATTTATTTATTATTAATCATTAACTAAAAGAATTTTTAAGTAAAATATATCACCTCATACCCACCACTATTGTCATCGGCCACAACCACCAATACTATTGTCGTTGACCATCGACCACTACCACCAACACTTATGATGTTGACCACTACCACCACCACTTTCATCGAATAAATTTTCCACTAACACCACATCTGCAATAAAATCAATACCTAAATCTTAACTGAAATTAGAACCCCATATTGAAATCAAATCCTAAACTCAAATCAAAATTAAATATTGAAAATCAAAACCTTACCTGCAACTCAAATCATAACCTTAAATCAAAACCTAAAACTAGGGAAAATGACATAAAAGCCCTTAAATTTTCACAAAAAATATCTGTTTTACCCTTGGACGTGTTTTAAGTCCAGTAAAATCGGATGTTTTGTTTTATTTATTCATTTAACCCTTTTAGCTGGTTTCCAATGCCAACGAAACCCTTAAGTTTTCAAAAATTATCGGATTTACCCTTAAGTTATAATTTTTTTTTTTTGGATTTACCCTTACCTTGATTGTTATTTTGATTATTTTGATTGTTATTTTGATTATTATTATTATTATTATTATTATTATTATTATTATTATTATTATTATTATTACACTTTTAAATGTATAAAAATATTTTATACATACAATTTTAAATGTATATTTTTTTATTAACTCAAATATATTTTTAAAAATATATATACTTGTATTTAGTATTTATATACATTTGAGAGCCTATGTATTCCTTTAAAAATGTATTTATTTGTATTTAGCAAGTATAAATATCTATTTATTTCATATAAAAATATATTGTGTAAATATAAAAATAAAAATACATATTTATAAGGTTTATATTGTATAAAAGATATAACTATATGTATTTGTACATATTACTAAGTATAAATATGTATTTATTGCATATTTATATGCATACGATGGTTTTTATACAAAATAAATACATATTTATATCCAGTAAATAAAAATAAAAATATTTTTAAATGTATAAATACATTTTTGTTTGTATTTAATAGATATATTTATTTGTATTAAATTGTATTTAATAGATATAAAAATTTATATATTTTGTATAAAAACTATTGTATACATATAAATATGAAATAAATATATATTTATACTTAGTAAGCAAACACCATTTTTTTGGTTGATGAATCATCTTAAGAATTAAAAAAAAAATATTTTGTTTATATGTATTTTACCATATAAATATGTATAAATACATATCATATATATATATATATATATATATATATATATATATATATATATATATATATATATATATATATATATATACATATTTGTACTTAGTAATAAGTACAAATACATATATTTATATCTTTTTATTCAATATAAACCTTATAAATAGATATTTTGATATTTATATGTATACAATATACTTTTATATGAAATACATATATATTAATACCCACTAAATACAAATAAATATAGTTTTAATATATAAATACGTTTTTAAAGGCATACATTAGCTTTCAAATGTATATAAATACTAAATAGAAGTAAATATATTTTTAAATACTAAATACAAGTAAATATGTATTTAAATCTATAAAAATATTGTTATACATTTAAAAACATATTTAATAATATGCGTATAAAATATTTTTATACATTTAAAAACCTATTAAACATATACAATCAAAATAGGGTAAATCCGAACATTTTGAAAACTTAAGGGTATAATTATCATAAATGTTGGTGATTTGTTTCACTAATTTGATTTAAGTGTAATGAGATTACTTTTGTTGACCAAAAGTGATCTTGATAAATATTAAACAAGTAAGGAAGGTGTGGAGTGCACACTTGTTTAAGTTTATTCAAGATTAAAAGTAGACTGTCATTTAGGGGCGAAGCCCCTGAATGAACGGGGGTCCGGGGGCAGCGCCCCTGGAAGCGGGGTCCAAGGGGCGGCAGCCCCTGGCGGGGTCCAAGGGGTAGAGCCCCTGGATGGTATATTTAGAATATTTGACCCGTTTTTGACTTGGTATTAATTCTTATAGAAAACCCGGATTTATGACAGTTTGTTGACTGTTGCCAAACTGTTTTATGACAGTTTTGACAGTTTTCAGACAAAGAAGGTATTTAACCGATTTTGGTCAGTTTTTTCTGGTACTTACGAAAATTCATATACTCATTCTCTGTTATTTTCTCTTTTGAGTCTTATCCAATCAAAGATTAGGGAGTACCACCCCAATACTTTGATTTGATAGTGAAATCACAATTCTCAGAATTTCAAGTCTATTTTATCCTTATTATCTTACAATAAATGCAGTCACAATGCAATAATCGACATTTAATGATCAAAATAAGTTTGCAAATTGACATTTTTACTTTTTTATGAACAATATCTTAAACCTAACTAATTTCAAACTAAAAACGTTAAAAAATTGATTCGATGACTATAATACATGAAATAAATACAAATACGAGTGTTTAATCATCGAAAAAAGATTGACAAATTGAAGATCTTTACCTTTTGATAGAAAGAACAATTAGACCTAACTTCTTTGTAGAATAGATGAAATTCCTTCTTCTATAAGAATCGACGAACAAAACACAGACGATTTAGGAAAAAAATCGGAGAAATAGCTGAGATTTAGAAGCAATTCCATAAAGATCGTAAGAAATCAATATGTTCTCAATGTATACTGTCAACCATAGATACGTTGAAAGACGGAAAGAAAATCAGATGAAATCTCGTTCATAAGAGCAAAGTTACAAAAATACCCCTGAAAGAGGAACACGCGTGTTTTACAGCTCCTAAGCTCAAAAAATGTTCTCATTTTAGAAAATGTATGTTCTCAATGTATACTGTCGACCATATCGAAAGACGGAAGGAAAATCAGATGAAATCTCGTTCATAAGAGCAAAGTTACAAAAATACCATTGAAACAGAAACACGTGTTTTACGGCTCCTAAGCTAAAAAAATGTTCTCAAATGTTCTCAAATGTTCTCATTTGAATATATATATATATATATATATATATATATATATATATATATATATATATATATATATATATATATATATATATATATATATATATATATATATATATATATATATATATATATATATATATATATATATATATATATATATATATATATATACACACACTTTTTATGTGGTAAATTCTTTCGGAATTCGTCATTGCAAAAGGATCAATATTATATGTTAGTGTATGGAATGAATTGTAGTTTTGTTATGATTAATGCCTACATGTGAGTGATATAGGGAGGTGAGGGTTTGAAGGGTATGTACATGATTTGTCCGGAAGGAATGGAGACAATTGCTGTAAATTGGACGCAAACGATGAAGGCGGCAAAGATTGTAGGCAGCTAGCAAAATTGCCAATTTTACAAGAAAGCATATATATAGACTAATTTATCTGTATACAACTTTTATAACATATGTTATTCTTTGATTTAAAATAATTAAAATTATATTAATTTTAAACCAATATAATTTTTGAAATAATTTTACTAGTTACTATAATTGTAAAGTCTTTTATTTATGATTTAGTAGGACTTTAGTTGTTAACTCCTTTATTTATAATTGATTTTTTTTAATAGGAATTTAATTTTAAATCTAATTTAATAATTGAATAGTACTAACAAATTTAGTCTAATAAAGTTTTCAAAAATATTATATTATAATAAGAAACCAATAATATGATATTGTAATATAAAAATAAATAACAGATAAAACAATACACTGTCATTTTCTTATTTAGGCCTTTAGATGTTTGGCCACTAGTCTCAGCTGTTCAAAGAAAAAAAATGTTTGGCCACTAGTTCTATTTTTTTTTATTTTTGTTTATTTGGTTATATAAATATCAATATTGAAAAAAAGATAATCCTTCATTTCTGTGTAGACGTTGTGTGTGGGGGTGGGAGGGTTGTTTGTTTGTTGGCATCATCTCTTTATTAAGAGTTATCTTCATAAATGGTTATCATTGTTTAGGGATATCAAGTTTATTATCTGATTTTTACGGTCTTATAAAAAGTTGTCATGATTTTATGTTGATCTTTCATTCACATGAAAATACTTATTTATCATTTTTAATTTATTTGAGATATCTTTTAACTGAAACTAACTTTTTTTAATCTCCAACCCTAACCGATAAGGCAGTCACATTCATCTCCATACACACACATCTCACTTCTTTCTTCTTCAAAAAAACATCGTTAGCGCTTGGTGCACTGGAGGACTGTCGTGTACCCTTGCTGATGGATGGGGGTATTACATGTGGCTGATAGGGGTGGGAAGGGTGGCCGTTAGTGGTCATTTGAAGGTGTTGAAAGGAAGAATAAGGATGATATTTGGTTGTTTGTGTTGTGGGTTGAAACTAATGCCAAAGAAGGTGAAGAAGGTTGGTGAAGATGACGTTAGTAGTGGTTGTAATTCCCGAGGTGCTCTATTAACAGCGGAAGTTCGACAACGGCAACGTTGACCGACGGCGGCCCTCTCTTGAAGATGAGCATTGTAAGATAGGAGTGGGGGTGGCGGTAGGGGTAGGGGTAGTATTTATATTTTGTTTTTTTAATTGTGCAATATAAAGAATGTACGAACCACAATAAAATTGAAACTGCAGTGACCATTTATGAAGATTTGTAATGTCCCAAAAGTTAAAAAGAGATTTTTCATTTTTAAAATAGAATAAAGAGTTAAACATTTGCTTCAAAAACCATTATGTAACATTCATTTTATTGAAGTCATCCAATATCAGGGTTAAGTTTACAAAACTACGGAAATGAACATCTTTGATGCGTGTGTACAGTCACGCCGATCTCTTCTTACGAACGACCTGCGAAATGTTTAATCCACAACCGTAAGCATAAAACTTAGTGAGTTCCCTAATATACCACATATTCCATTAGTCATACAATGCATCCACACAAGAGTTCGACTCTAGCGCCGAACAACAAAATCTCATATTTACATAAACATACGTAACAAACATACATGAAGCAATCGGTCTGTGTGACAACTGGAAAACTTGGAGTCGAACTAAGACAAAAGATGTGCCATGTATGAGTGAAACCACTTCTTAACTTTGTTGCATTGTATCAGCTATAGCCATGAGGGCATGTTTTATAAAGTTAATAAATATGTGCATATTGAAACCCATGTTGATTTAAGTTAATATAAGTCAACATATGTAACACCTGGTTCCTGATATGCTTTTAACTCTTTAATTTATTTATTTTGGAAGTGTAACTCGACGAGTTGGTGGCCCTAACTCGTCGAGTAGAGGGCAAATTATGCGTGGGGTTTAAGCTATCCACTCGATGAGTCAAGAGCCCTCGACTCGATTAGTAGATTGGCCAGAATGAAACCCTAATTTCAGGGTTTTGCTGTGACATCCCCATTTTCACGGCCAGAAAAGACCGATGTTGTTTATGCTTTATAAAAATCAAAGTACTTCATTTTATAAAAATGTTGCGGAATTTGTTCCCAGAAAAACATGGTAAATACGTTATTAAAACATTTTCGAAGAAACGTATTTATTTCATTTTAAAACGTTTGGGATGTCATCGTTAATACAGAAACATAAGCATAAACAGAACTTACAATTATTTACACTAGTGATCTACATCTCTTTAAATCTCTCAGTGTAGTGTCACTTCATATCAACACCTGTGATATAAATAAACTGAGTGGGTCAGGTTGGGAAACCTGGTGAGTACATAGGGTTTTCAACCCACAATAATATAATTATTATGTTTAAACAATCAAATAATCAACCCAATTACCCATCCCCATTATCTTCTTTATTCTTAAGGATCTACCCTAAGAATCAGCTATTTCTCATTCATTCATTCCTAAGGATCATCCTAAGGAAACAACATGAAGTCCATTGTTGCCAATGACACTTTGGTCAAGCGCAGCTGCTAATCTTGTCACTTAGGCACAGCTGCCAGAATTGGGACATTTCCTATGAGGCGCTTCTGCCGGTATTGACCTTTTAACGCCACTGTCATGGTCATAAGGCTCCCTATTAGGCACAGCTGTTGATATTGTCCTTAGAGCGCAGCTGCTAGGACGTTTACCGTAGATCTAAAACATCTACGGGTTGTGGCGCAGCTGCCAGTGCTCATCTATAGGGTACTTGGTCCACTGCTGCCAATGTATTACCTATAGGGCACTAGGTCCGTACTACTAATGTTCCTCTATTTCAGCTTTTAGCCCTCATCATTCATCTACCCATGTTTTACGCAACATATTTTGTAGATATAAAATACTTTATACAGTTTAAATCATTTAAAACATGTATAAAAATCTTTCACCAGCATAGACAGCAAGTATTAAGACAATATGCACACATAACACGTAATTTATATTAAAATACTTCATATCTATGTGTAAGATGAAAGGGACCATGCACTCACTTGAGAAGGTGGTGACTCGGTACTCGGACAGCGCTTCGTTTACTTTAAAATAATTTCCTTCGACGAAACCTAGTATTATTACCACTAGATTTTAGTCTAAGATTTACCGTGACTAATTATTAGTCTTATTATTATTATTATTATATAAGCGTTTAAACAATACTTTCCAACCACTATGTACAGACAGGGGCCAGACATAAAACACCGGAGGGCAGGACCATTTTGGCATATAGCACTTCTGAAATCCAACAACCCTATGCGGCCCTTTAAACCAGATTCCCCGTACCGCGAGTAGTTAAAAAGATATTATAACGACACTTATATAATTCATAATAATAGCTCAAATATTTATTATAAATTTATAATAACAATACTAATTTTAAATATAAACTATATTTAAAATAGGATAAGCATAACTTACTTACAAGGGGATTTTAGCTAGGAGTCGGGCTCTGTAGGGGCAGAACTTCGTCGCTGAATCTTTCTAAGAAAGATTCGTGCAGCGCTTCAGCGCTCACCTTACTATACTAAAACTACAGAAAGAGAAGTCGAATCACGAGGGACCGAAATGCTCGGGGGATAAGGAGAGAAAGACTCTTGAATCAAGAGAGTGGTGCAAGAAATATGAGAGCCCAAGCCTCTTATTTATAGTAATTGAATTTACAAAAACTACCCTCCATAATTACTTAATGACCTTATAGTTATATAAACAACTAAACACCCCTTTATAATACTATTTTAAATAGATTTAATGATATTTGCACTAAACTAATGTCGAAAGAACTCAACATTAGTCTTATAATGACCGCATCGTCGATACCTTTCTAATGATATATACATATGTATATATATGTGTACGTATATATGATTTATACTTTATTTTAATACGTAAATATGCTATTATAATTTGTAACTCGTTCATACGAACTCCGTTTTTGACGTTATTTATATCCACGCGTAGGTGGAGACGTACTCTACAACTTTCGTTTAGACTCTGTCGGCTAATTTTGACTTTATTTTTAAAGTTATATTTTTAACAGGTCGAGACAGGATTGGTCTGTTAAAATCTCATAACTTCTTCATCCGATGTCCATTTTCGTCTGTCTTTTTATTGTTACACTAATAATAATGAGATCTTCAATTCTCGTTTAGGTTGTGTCGGCTAAAAATCGCTCGATCTAATATTCGAATTTCGGACTGTACACTGCTAATCCGAAACTTCGAAAAATCGTAACTTCTTCATACGAAGTCGGATTTGGGCGTTCTTTTTATCGAAGTTCTTAGTTTAACATATTATACGACTTTCGTTTAGAGCGCTAAATCTAAATCTCGCTCTATCATAAATTTACTATTTACGCTTCTCGGCGCCGTGCCGGTTCCGACGCGAAACTTCGACGGGTCATAACTTCTTCGTTATAACTCGGATTTCGGCTTTCTTTATATGTACGGAAACCCTGTGACATATTATACAACTTGGTTAAGATTATTTATTCTAAATAATCTTTTTGTCGAAAAGTCGTTTTCGACCCCTATTGCCTCTAAATTGACTAGCCCGGATCTGCAGGCGTTACAATTATCTCCCCCTTTGGATGATTACGTCCCGGAATCATCAACGAAACAGGGTCATATAATGACTCCATACGTCATCTCTTCATCCTAGGTAATAATTATAACTTCTATATTCCTTCAATTCTATCTCTTAAACTCATTGACTGTAAGAGTACTCGATCGTGCACCTGCTCTCTACCTCAGGTTAGACTCCAAATTATGACCTTCAAGTCACAATCTCGATCCTTGCTGGATACGGACTTGAGATAAGTTCTTTTATTACTACTATAGATCGATGTGTCATATTCTAATGACCTATCATCGTATGTTGCAACACTTAGACTTAGGTCTCTTAGAGTTAAATTCTAAAACAGACTATGCATTCCTTCATGTTCTAATGTGATATAATCACACTTTAACATTAGGAATTTCTAGCCACCAACTTCCTTAACAACGAGTGTGATACTTCTATTGATCGCTTTGATTTCAACCGTTTGGTTTAAGTCGGACGCTACATCAAACTTGGTTCTCTGAACCACACAACATACTCATCGTAGTCGGACTCGATTCGATACGACCACTAGGGTCGGAATATCAACAATCTTCTTAGTCATTACCGAAACGATGGTAACAACACACACGAAACCAATTACTAGCTTCTTGGTAACCTTGTGACTTTCCCTGATCCAAGTGTGAGTCCTGTGCTTCCGGTAGTATAGGCCTCTACTACCATTCACACCTACTCATACTCGTCTCAGGTATTGTCCCATAGTTTTCCAAGTCACCACACAAGAAAATCATATAACAGCTTAACACATCAGATATCAAAACGAAGGTTTTTATTATTCCTTGAAACTATTACATAGGTGTTCAAGTTCACCCTAGAATATGCCTCTAACAGGCTACATCATACGATTCTATGGCTACCTCATAACTCGATCTTTGGATGTCAAGTTGTCACTCCTGAATCCTCGCATTGTTATCTGCTTCGTCAAGGATCATTTGAAATGCTCTCGCCTTTGGCTTTGGCGGCACATTTGGCTTTGTAGCCCCCTCTCTCTTTGGGCAATCTTGCTTGAAGTGTCCTTCCTCATTACATTCGTAACACACCCTTTTATTGAATTTACACTCGTTGGCATAATGCCCATGCTTCCCACACTTGAAACAAGTTACTTCCTCACTGCATTTTCCAGAGTGTTTCTTTTTGCACTTCTCGCACCATCTTTCTTCACTCCCTCCTCCTCTAAACTTCCTGGTACTTGATTTGCTTCTCTCATCGGGCTTCGTAGACCCCTCAAACTTCCTCTTTTCGCCAACCTCGGTCTTGTTGGCGGCTCTTCCCTTTATCATCTCCTCAACCGACTTGGCAGCCCAGATAGCTGCCTCCAAAGTAGGTGCCTGACACACTGGCACTGCATATTCCCATGGAAGTCCTTTTGCGTACTTGTCAATTTTTGTCAGCTCATCCGGAACAAGACGTAAGGCGAACTCCATCTTCTCTGTGAAGTTGTTGGTGTATTCATCAATAGACATGCTTCCTTTCTTTAAGGTAAGGAATTGGTTTTCTAGCTCGAGCAGATTTTGGGCTGAGCAGTACCTACGTTTGAAATGCACCAAAAATTCTGCCCATGTCAGTTGCAGGGGCTCATTGGGGCTCAGCGTCTTTCCCAAGGTATTCCACCATCGTACAGCGCCTCCTCGAAACTGACGCACTGCAAACGTGGTCTGTTGTTTTCCCTTGCAACCGCACGTTATGAAAGCTAATTCCATCTCCGAGATCCAATCCATGACCCCGATCGGATCCTCCTTTCCAGTGAAAGTCGATGGCTTGCAAGTCAGAAAATCCTTGTACTTGCATCCATTCCTCTCGACTTCGTCATCTTGGTTGTTTTGTCGAACTATTGGTGGGTTGACTTGACCAACAGTCCCACTGTAGTTTCCTTCCTCAGTCTGCCCTTCGTTCAACTTGGGCCGTTCGATCTGAATTGTCGCTTCCTCACGATTTTGCTGGAGCAAACGTCTGGTTTCTTCCATTTGACGATCCAACATTGCTTGGATCATCGCTTGCACTCCTGCCATCGTTATTGGCTCAGCAGCGGCTACCACAACCGGTATTTGCTCAATCGATGGGGGTTGATCTCGGTTCCCATTTGCATTCACGTTTTCGCTACGGGTTCTTGCCATCTTGATCTATACGCCGAATAAGGTGAATCTAGACCTTTACTTAGGATTGACGTTTAAATCATTCTTATCACTCCAAAACGTTTATATGCTAGTTCTAATATCGTAGTTAAACGCTTAGAATCCTAAACACATAAGGTTTCCAGATCCGGTCGGCAACAAACCATAGATCCGAACAAATAACAGCATATCAGGCACAAGCATTTAGCACATAAAAGCATTTTAGGCACAATTCCTAAAATAAGCTAGTGCTCACACCTCACAATCATCGCTTAGCATTCTAAGTTTAAGTCTAGAAATAAATCCATATTCCTAGTTCGCTTAAACTAATGCTCTGATACCAACTGTGACATCCCCATTTTCACGGCCAGAAAAGACCGATGTTGTTTATGCTTTATAAAAATCAGAGTACTTCATTTTATAAAAATGTTGCGGAATTTGTTCCCAGAAAAACATGGTAAATACGTTATTAAAACATTTTCGAAGAAACGTATTTATTTCATTTTAAAACGTTTGGGATGTCATCGTTAATACAGAAACATAAGCATAAACAAAACTTACAATTATTTACACTAGTGATCTACATCTCTTTAAATCTCTCAGTGTAGTGTCACTTCATATCAACACCTGTGATATAAATAAACTGAGTGGGTCAGGTTGGGAAACCTGGTGAGTACATAGGGTTTTCAACCCACAATAATATAATTATTATGTTTAAACAATCAAATAATCAACCCAATTACCCATCCCCATTATCTTCTTTATTCTTAAGGATCTACCCTAAGAATCAGCTATTTCTCATTCATTCATTCCTAAGGATCATCCTAAGGAAACAACATGAAGTCCATTGTTGCCAATGACACTTTGGTCAAGCGCAGCTGCTAATCTTGTCACTTAGGCACAGCTGCCAGAATTGGGACATTTCCTATGAGGCGCTTCTGCCGGTATTGACCTTTTAACGCCACTGTCATGGTCATAAGGCTCCCTATTAGGCACAGCTGTTGATATTGTCCTTAGAGCGCAGCTGCTAGGACGTTTACCGTAGATCTAAAAAATCTACGGGTTGTGGCGCAGCTGCCAGTGCTCATCTATAGGGTACTTGGTCCACTGCTGCCAATGTATTACCTATAGGGCACTAGGTCCGTACTACTAATGTTCCTCTATTTCAGCTTTTAGCCCTCATCATTCATCTACCCATGTTTTACGCAACATATTTTGTAGATATAAAATACTTTATACAGTTTAAATCATTTAAAACATGTATAAAAATCTTTCACCAGCATAGACAGCAAGTATTAAGACAATATGCACACATAACACGTAATTTATATTAAAATACTTCATATCTATGTGTAAGATGAAAGGGACCATGCACTCACTTGAGAAGGTGGTGACTCGGTACTCGGACAGCGCTTCGTTTACTTTAAAATAATTTCCTTCGACGAAACCTAGTATTATTACCACTAGATTTTAGTCTAAGATTTACCGTGACTAATTATTAGTCTTATTATTATTATTATTATATAAGCGTTTAAACAATACTTTCCAACCACTATGTACAGACAGGGGCCAGACATAAAACACCGGAGGGCAGGACCATTTTGGCATATAGCACTTCTGAAATCCAACAACCCTATGCGGCCCTTTAAACCAGATTCCCCGTACCGCGAGTAGTTAAAAAGATATTATAACGACACTTATATAATTCATAATAATAGCTCAAATATTTATTATAAATTTATAATAACAATACTAATTTTAAATATAAACTATATTTAAAATAGGATAAGCATAACTTACTTACAAGGGGATTTTAGCTAGGAGTCGGGCTCTGTAGGGGCAGAACTTCGTCGCTGAATCTTTCTAAGAAAGATTCGTGCAGCGCTTCAGCGCTCACCTTACTATACTAAAACTACAGAAAGAGAAGTCGAATCACGAGGGACCGAAATGCTCGGGGGATAAGGAGAGAAAGACTCTTGAATCAAGAGAGTGGTGCAAGAAATATGAGAGCCCAAGCCTCTTATTTATAGTAATTGAATTTACAAAAACTACCCTCCATAATTACTTAATGACCTTATAGTTATATAAACAACTAAACACCCCTTTATAATACTATTTTAAATAGATTTAATGATATTTGCACTAAACTAATGTCGAAAGAACTCAACATTAGTCTTATAATGACCGCATCGTCGATACCTTTCTAATGATATATACATATGTATATATATGTGTACGTATATATGATTTATACTTTATTTTAATACGTAAATATGCTATTATAATTTGTAACTCGTTCATACGAACTCCGTTTTTGACGTTATTTATATCCACGCGTAGGTGGAGACGTACTCTACAACTTTCGTTTAGACTCTGTCGGCTAATTTTGACTTTATTTTTAAAGTTATATTTTTAACAGGTCGAGACAGGATTGGTCTGTTAAAATCTCATAACTTCTTCATCCGATGTCCATTTTCGTCCGTCTTTTTATTGTTACACTAATAATAATGAGATCTTCAATTCTCGTTTAGGTTGTGTCGGCTAAAAATCGCTCGATCTAATATTCGAATTTCGGACTGTACACTGCTAATCCGAAACTTCGAAAAATCGTAACTTCTTCATACGAAGTCGGATTTGGGCGTTCTTTTTATCGAAGTTCTTAGTTTAACATATTATACGACTTTCGTTTAGAGCGCTAAATCTAAATCTCGCTCTATCATAAATTTACTATTTACGCTTCTCGGCGCCGTGCCGGTTCCGACGCGAAACTTCGACGGGTCATAACTTCTTCGTTATAACTCGGATTTCGGCGTTCTTTATATGTACGGAAACCCTGTGACATATTCTACAACTTGGTTAAGATTATTTATTCTAAATAATCTTTTTGTCGAAAAGTCGTTTTCGACCCCTATTGCCTCTAAATTGACTAGCCCGGATCTGCAGGCGTTACATTTGCACCCTATTTAAACTCCTTAACCCCACCCCTTGGCCTCGTTTCTAGCCTCTTTGTCCCAAACCCTAATCCACGAAACCCTAAAGTTTTCTTTGAAAGTGTGAGCCATTTTGAGTGGTATTTGTGTGATTTTGAAGCTTGTGGAGGAAGAAGAAGATATAGGGCTCAAGGGGGGGAAAGAGTAGATCTAGAAGCTACACTCTATTTGCTACATTTTATGGTAATCAGGTTTCTATCTTGGCTATTGGTTCATTAGATCTCTTTATGTGGGTTTTTGGTCCAAGATTGATAGCTTTTGGAAAATGATCGACCCAAGTGGGTATTCTTCCAGATCTAGGACCTACAGGGGCTGTTATGACATAAAGGTGAAAAATTTATGCCATTGGAGCCCCCATGCAAGCCATAGAGTGTCATATTGGCCTTTTTAGCCCAAAAGGCCATGCATGTGGGGAAAAGTGGGAACTTTACGTGTCCAAGTAGTGTTAGGGGTTTTTAAGGACCAAGTTCTAGGTCCCAAAGAATTAGGGTTTGAGCTAAACCCTTTAAGAAGTGGTATTAATGGGTAAAGTCAGAAACTTTACCCTTAAAAGGACATTTTTAGGGTTTATGTGATGTATGAAGCTTGGATTTGAAATGTAGTGGCTTAATCCATCAAGATAGCCCAAACAGACAAGGGAACTCGACGAGTCCAGAAAGGGAATCGATGAGGTAAAGTCGGGTTGTCCCGATTCTATGCTAGGTAGAACTTGACGAGTTTGTGAAGGGACTCGACGAGTTGACTCGGTTGGCCACGAGTCTGAGTAGTATAGGAACTCGCCGAGTTAGGAAGTAACTCGACGAGTTGAGTTGACTGAGAGTTGACCTTGACTTTGACTTTGACCAGGGGTAAATTGGTCATTTTACCCTAAGAAGGATTATCAGATTTTTGATTAAGTGTTATTGTGAAATTGATAGTCGGGGAGTCATTGGAGCAACCATCAAAGATTCCTCACACGAGATTTCACCGCTAGTATAAGAGGTGAGTTTTCCTCCAGTAGGAACAGGTCTAAGGCACCAAGACCGGACCGTTTAGCCAGTAGTAGTTTCGGACTATGGTCCGATGTCGTGTGGGGCCCGATGTAGGTTTATATGCTTTTCCGGATTTCGATCCGATGCGGGGGTGGTCCCGAGGAATGCTTGCATGCTTGTATGCTTGATGTCTTTGTGATTCTTGCATGTGTTTGTATTGTATCTTTTTGGACTGCGGTCCGATGTCGGGGGCGGTCCCAAGGAATGTTAGCATGTTACCGGATTACGGTCCGATGCCGGGTGGGGCCCGAGGAATGTTTAAAGGTTAATGTTATATGCTTAGGTTTATGTGTATTACTGATTATGCTCATATGTATTCCGAGATGTGCTCGATGCCGGGCGGGGCCCGATGTCGAATAGGGTTCGATGTCGAGAAATCCGATGCCGAGCTTGACTCGATGTAGTAGGGGCGGGGCCCAAGATATGTTTATGTGTTATGTGTATGGTATGCGGTAGTTGGGGAGACTCACTAAGCTCCGTGCTTACAGTTTTCAGTTTTGGTTTCAGGTACTTCCTTTAGTAAGGGGAAGAACTCGGGATGACTGCGTGACACACACCACTGTTTTTAGCCTGGGAGGATTTACTCTGATTTTTGATACATGGTTTTGATACATTGTTAGATATGATGATATTTTGAGATACATGATTATGATTTTTACGTGATGGATAATATTGATGGTTTTATTACTGATTTAAAATGAAATTTTTAGTCCATATTTTTGGGATGTTTCAACATAAGTCAAATAGTTAGTTCTTAAGGCATGAATTATACTATGTATGGAGGGGTTTTCGTTTTTTAGGCCCAGTACCAATGAGTTTTCGGTCACATAGGACCGAAATCATCTTCATGGAAGTACACCATGACCGAAAACACTAGTTTAAGGCCCATTAAGGCCGAAATCCCTTCAACATGGACCGAAATCTCATTCCTGGATTATACTAGGACTGAAAACAACATTATGATGAGTATACAAGGGGATTTCGGTCATGCCTTGATCGGAATCACCCCCCATTTTGGCCGAAATCACCCAAAAGGTGGCCAAGTGGTACCACTTGATTGATTAAATTAGCTTCCCAATGTGATAATTCCATTTACAAATGTAAACATCAACTCACTGTTACTTCATTATCTCTTAATACCCTCCTATATAAAACACGACTTAGGACTCCTCCCCCCTTCACAATTCAAAAACCCATTCACAGTTAAAGATATTTCGAATTTAGTTTTCTCTCAAGATCAAACATTCTTAGGAGATCATATTCCTTCAAGCGTTGTCCTTAAGGATTTTGGTAAGTATTTTTATATATAACCTAGTATTTCACATTCTTTAATATTAGTTTCATATTATTCACACATTATTATGTGTTAAAAACTCTTAGGATTCAACCATTTTCAAGTGTTCGTAACTTAAAGATCGTCACCGTCATCTCGTTATCAAACCGCAACCACACATAAGGTGAGTTCATACCCCTACATTTTTCAAGACTTGTTCTATTTTTTATGGCTGGGGGGGGGGGGGGGGTACAAGAAACACATCAGAAAATTTACATTAAAACGCAAACATTTAAATACGTTACTTTACTATTTTTACGAAAAGTGTTAAATACGCGAAACGGTTTTACTACCGACCTATATATTTTTACGTACAATGTTTTGGATAAAAACGTAAAGATATGAAAACTGGTTACAAAATACACTACATTATTCTTATATATATATATATATATATATATATATATATATATATATATATATATATATATATATATATATATATATATTAATTACAAAAAGTCCATTTCATTAAACTATATAAATATAGTTTACGAAACTTTACCCCCTTTATAATCCGTTGAGCAAAGGGTAAAATTAAATAAAGTGCATATATAATTGTTTTACGGCATATTCAATATTATCCTGGAAAGAAGGGATAATTTCATATACAAACGTTTTCATTTCAAGAACACGTACATTCGTTGAATAAATTTGTGAGACATTGTCTTCATCGTACCTAACTGAGGTATATACACGACAGTCCTGCATTATAACCGGAATCTCCGATACAAGAGCGTGATACTTGTGTATAGATTGATACGGGACTGATGATCCCACACTCTGACTACTACATACAGTCAAACCGACAGGTTATGGGTGACAAATGTCATAAACTTTCAACGCCTGAAGAACGTTGAGCGGGCAAATTCACTTTAGCACGGTTATGAAAACTCACATGGGGAAACGACGATACGTTTATTTTACACGAAAACACATTCCTTCAAACAGTTTTATATACGAATAAAACTACATATTACTACTTTAAGTATGGAAAACACTAGTACATTTCGGTCTTGGAACCTTTAAGACTAAAACTCATTTCTACTAGAAAATATTGGATTTTCTGGAATAAACACTATCATTTTACAAGTGAATGACTTACATCTCATTTGTTAGAAAATATTGGATTTTCTGGGAACAAATACAATATCTTTTCACGGAAAGGCTTACTATTTTTCATATAAACTCTTATGAATTCACCAACTTAATTATTGACACTTTTTCAAACAACTTGTATTCCCAGGGAATCAGTAAAACAGGTAACCAATAACTTTTGAGGATGGGACGCTAAGGGGTCAAACAAATCTTTTGTCATCATATTGTAATTGACTTTTGAAACATGTAACACTTACAATGATGTAAAATTTTCAATTATTTATATGATGGTTATGTTTGCTTTCTTTACTATTATTCAATTATTATGATACAATACATGAAAGTCATCCACCCCCGGACGTTTCTGCCATCTTGGTTTGGGGGTGTGACAGTCTGCTCTAAGCCCAGGTGAATTCTATGGGTCAAACCATAGTCTTATATCTTTCTATGGGTTACCCCCACGGTCTCTCTTTGCAATGTCATGGGGTACCCCTATGGTCTCACATGAAAGTGTCATGGGCTACCCGATTGGTCTTTCCATGCAATGCCATGGGCTACCCTCATTGTATTATAAGCAAGTGTCATGGGATACCCTCATGGTCTTTCCCTAAAACGCACAAAGTCATATGTAGTAAGGGATCAGATAGACAGTCGAACATATGATCCACCCGAGAGAAAACAATCAAACAAGAACATCACAATTAGGCATTAGACCAAGAGTTCTCAGGCTATCCCACTTGGACTACATAGAACCCAAGTTATCACTACCACATAACTAAATAACATAAAATCATATCATAGACTAACATAGTACACTCATTTGGCAACTTGCCTTCCCTAGTTAGCCTACCATTGACCACCTCTCAATTAGGTCCTTTGTTGGTCAGTCATACATAATCCTGATAACTGTCATACCCAAGTTACCCTAACCAATCATAACTCTTAACATTACCATATGATTAATAGGGAAGACCCTAGCAGTCTAGCATACCAAGACGCCAAGTGTCCTAAACTGCACAAACATACAAAGGAGTTATTCTAGCCACTAACATACTTGTGCTATAACATCAACTCTATCCTAACATGCAAAGGATATACAAAGATATATGTGGAATAGTGAGAAACTCGCTTGAATCACCAAACTAGAGAACCACAACACTCAGACTCCTGCAGTGATCAATCCATCGATTCGACTAAAACTAAGACGGATAAATCCTCAATCAGCAACCCAAATCTTCCAAATTTAAACCTAAGTCACACTGGTTAACAATTAGTGGTTAAAGGTCTAAAAAGTCAATGCTCAACTTAGCCAAAGTCAACGCCACGTCGTGACAATCCATGTTACACGTCGTGAGAGAGCAAGTTCAAAAACGTCCTTATTCCATGCACCGCCACGTCGTGGTAAAACCTAGGCCACGTCGTGGCTTCTGGCAAAAGTTCAAAATCTCTATTAAGTTCTTAATTCCTTAATCAAAGCCCATAACTTCAGATCTAGTTCTTTTTACTCAGTTAATGGATAAAGCTTACAACATTATCCATTAGGACTCCATCCCAAAACTAGATCTACAACCGTAAGTCCTTAGTATCATAAAACTTTTCCCAAAACATGCATAGCGTCAAGAACAAAATCAAGATGCAAACTTTCCCAATCCAACAAGATTATGAGATGATAAAATAAGCTTAAGAGGGGCTAAATTTCACTCAACTCTATAGCACAAGCTCACAATGACCAAAAGGGACATATATGATCAAAATACAGGATCTAGAAAACTAAAGATCAATATGGAAGCTTTTTACTCACAATGGTCTAGAAATGAAGTCCCTTTGCTATATCTACACTTGAGCACTTCACCAAAACACTTTTCAAGAACTTGGTCCTCAAGCTCCACACCAAAATAAGAGAAACGATCCTTCTAATGGCTAAGAACACGAAGAACACTCAAAGGGGATAGGGTTTTCGAAATGGATAGGTTAGTGGATGAAAAGGATACCCTAACTTGAAGTTATTGTGCTTAAATATGGAGAAAACCCTAAGAAATTATGGTCTTGCGATGCAACATTCACCATGTCGTGACACCTTTCATGTCACGTCTTGGTGACTACCCGAAAAACGCATCCTTCTTTTGGCTTGTTGTAAGAACCGAATCTTGAAGTTGTGATATTTTATTTAAATTTGCAAGTTTTGGAAGGCAACGACATGGTGGAGTCACCATCACGACGTAGCATGGCCTGGATGATCACATATTCCATTTAACTTCTCATGAAGTGACAATGTTTTGGTCACGTCGGGAGGACTGTTTTGGGCCAAAACCTTAATTCTCGGGGTAGGTGCTCTATTTAAGGGCACTAACTTCTACGGTCGCCTCATTTGGTAGCCCATATTCTCTGAGAAGCAATCCCCACCCCAAACCCAAGCCTCCTCAAATCATTTTGAGTGTGTGAAGGTTATAAGGAAGAAGGAGTCCATCAAGTTGTGCGTTAGCTCGATTTCAACTTCAACCCAACATTCTCGTCTTATTTATGACAATTTGGAGGTATCGAGTTTCTACCCTAATCATTATATTGCTAGATCTTGTTTTAGGACCTTTTTATGAGCTTGTTGGTCCCATTCTTCTTGTTCCTTGAGTTTGAGTGGTATCTAAAACCTTTGAGCACATTATTTGGCTTTTAGGTCATAAGTTTAGTTTGAAAGTGACATTGCTAAGATTACCCTCATGTTCAAGCATTTGGTGTATCTATTACGATCTTAGGATTAGAGTTATTGTCTTATTGGGATGTCTTAATGGATAAAGTTGGAAACTTTATCCATCAAGGCCTTGGGAAGGATTAGATCTGAGCTTTAGAGATCTTAAAGTTGAAGGATAACAACTTAATGCATTAAGCCGTGGAGACTCAATTCCCACTATGTGACGCTTAGGCCGTCACGACGTGACGACTCGGGGATGTCCGTTTGTTTTGTCTTTATTCTACCACAACATGTATAGTAGGAGGCCACGACGTGGTGACTCGCTGATGTTGACTTGGACATTGGAATTTGACTGTTGAATTTTTGACTTGGTTGACTTTGGTCAATTTACTAGTTTTAGAAGGTGGACTAAGGGTTCACTCCATGTGTTTTATTAGGTGGTGTGTAGCACCGGTTATTTATCTATGAGAGTCTGTTAGTTGTTTACGACACTTCTGAGGTGAGTCTTCTCACTATACTGTGTAGGATGCAAGTTGTCTTTGTGATACTTGTATTGAATACCATGGGGGTAACCCATGGTAACTGTATGAAAGACCATGGGGGTAGCCCATGACAATTGTATGAAAGACCATGGGGGTATCCCAAGGTAATTTCATGAAAGACCATGGGGGTAGCCCAAGGCACTTGGATGTAAGACCATGGTTGTAGCCCAAGGAATAACAGAGAAAAGACCATGGGGTAGCCCAAGGAAAATGTATGTATGTTATGTGGTATTTTGGGGATTGTGCTTATAGTTTTATGTATAAATGTTTTTAGGTACTTTTAGTTCCAACGGGAAGGGTCAGACATGATTGCATCGCATCCACTAGAGATTCTACACTTTTGGTTTTACCGTTACTGTGATGTTGTTTAGAAACACTTTTGATACTTGAATACCTTTTGGAAGTAATGAACGAATGTGTTTGTTGAATTCAAAATGAAAATTTTAGTTAGTATTTTTGGAACGTTATAAGATAGTATCAGAGCCTTGGTTTGGGGAATTCAGGCACACTATCGGGTGTGTCTGAACTCAAACTAAGGAATTGATAATCTTTGTCAAAGGAAATATTTTTTTAAGGATTTTTACAAAGAAAAGGATATGATGCATGCAATTAGTCGGGCTCAAGTAAGTGATTACTAGAATACCAATACATAATTGATATGTCATATGTGTTATAGAATGCCTAGTATGCTAGATGTTAGCATAACGATCTATTCACGATTGCATTCTAGATTGCCTATTAGGAGAGAGATTTCTATTACGAAAGATGCTTTCTAATTTTGTGTTGCCTATAGAATTTTACAGCTCGATACTTTTTTGCTCTGTGATTTGTAGAGCTCTTATCAATGCAAGTTAACTATTAAATGAATACGTTAAGTTACATGCTGCAAAGGTTAAATTGATGGGTTTTGGTATAATACAACATCCTATGGTGCACATACAACCCTAAATACCTTCTCTCAAGAGTCCATCCTAACAAATTTTCCTGGTGTTATGCAACCCAAATGAACCATGCTACTCTCGGGTCGAGTACATACCAATAATAGTTACAGGCTTAGACATCTAATCCAACAATCTGCCACTTGGATAAGTCTAAAACTATTATTGCAAGTATGACTCCAAAACCCGACTAGTTATCGTAGCTCTTAAAAACTGATGTCGAACTCTGACCTAGTCAATGACTTATCCATTAGATAAGGGATCATATATTCCTCCATTATAGATACCATATGGATTGAGACATGGATCATAATCATTCTCTCTATCCAGTTGTTGTTTCCCGATTTGCGATTTATGACAGCTGACTAATTGAACAAATCAAATTAGTCCAGGCCCGACCGAGCACTTACGTTTGTCATCACTAAATCATTGAGGGCCCACAGATATCGCTTTTATCCCTCTAAGGGTAAAAGGAATGGATAAACTTCGACTCATATGCTTGCTCTATATACGCACCAAATCACACACAAAAATTCGTTTTATAACACCAGGTTATTGGTGCGTTTTCACATAATCAATGTGTAACCGACTTGTAGACTGAAATTCATATCTCTTGGTTTGAAGAATATAAGATATTATCGTCTCATGGTCTCTCGTGATAAAATCCATGAAGTGATTCAAATGAGTGTGGGTTTAATCCAATACTCGAATCTCATTCCAGGAGCACTCATGAATGTTGCAGCAACTTTGCTATGTCTAAACACTTTAGACATCTACAAACCCAATTCATGACAGTCTTACTTTAATACATACTTCAAACGTATTATTGACTATGGATGGTTTGAATAACTTAAACATTCGGAAAGAATAACCTACTTATTCTGGAAGTCAAAACATGCAAAGTGAAACACAAGAATAATCGAATCCAATATGGTCTCCAAACTTATGAATATAAATAAAACACCTTTTATTTATCACCATATTGATTACACATTCTTCATTGTATAGTGTTTCGATTTATCAACCTAATACTTGAATTAAAACAATAGTCATGCCATGCTCCAAGCATGCACACTATGTTTGTCCAAACAATAGCTATGCCATACTCCAAGTATGCACACTATGTTTGTCTATGATCCTTACTTTGTGAAATAGCCAATTGAACATAATTTCAATGATGCTCATTTCACAATCCCAAATCCTTCCTGCAAATGTAATAATACCAAAATCTTGCCATTTATTGTAACCTATTAGATTCTAAACTTATATGCCATGATCCTCTTGTAATGACTATGTACAAAAGTCACAAAGACCTGGCAATAGACATTACAAAGCATTCCAATTGAGAGCAACTCCATGGAAACGAAGTCTCAAATTCAAAGTACATTCCTTTGAACATCCTTCTTGCATTAAGTTTTCTAATCTTACACAGATTTAAAGAATAACTTCCACCTATGGAAGCATTTCCACATTCCATTTTGACTATCACTTCTGAACAAGAGTTGCCTCCTTTCAGAATATGTCAATATGGTCCTCCCAAAATTAACACTATACTTCCAATTTTCCATGAGCAACCAATCTTTGGTAAATATCAGATTTTCCTCGACAATTGCTTAATCATTTTAGTCATATCCAATTCTAGTACTTTTTCCCTCTAAATGCCATAGGCATTTGGAAAATTTTAGAACAAATGAATATTACAACACATGCAGTTCTATTACTTTTCCCCTCTTAATGCCCTAGGCATTTGGAAAAATTTAGAACAAATGAATATTACAACACATGTAATTGATCCTATATCCGAAGCATATGGGACATGATGCATGATGTCTCACATTAAGACATGATAATATACCATTCTTTTGCAATAATATTTCTATTTCTATTTTCCATGTTCTCATAATTCAGATTATGAAAAGGGATGTGTAACAATGTAAATATTTTAAAACAAATTTTCATTTCCAAACATAATAATTTCATAAAACAATTTCCAAAACTCATTGTATCAAATGTTATCTTAGAAAACATGTCCCAGAATATCAAACACATAAATCTCTATCAGTCGGATCATGCCGGCGCCTTCCCGCGATCCTCGTTGGTACCTAAAACACATATCACACAACACAGTAAGCAAAAAATGCTTAGTGAGTTCCCCAAGATACCACATACGCACATACGCCACTCAAGGCTATAACTCTACAATACCTTTCGGTCAATGTGTCTCAGGGGACTTCTGTCCCATAATCCTGGTAGACCTTCCGGCCCATACACTGTTGACCTTCCGGTCCATATCATACTACTCATAACATAACATAGCACATACATATCATATAACAACATACATCACATACTCATCATAGCACAGAGGACCTTCTGGTCACACATAATTACCACTCTAGGTAAAGTATAGTGAGAAGACTCACCTCGTATAATGTCGGATAACCTCTCGTGCTCAATAACCCGACCTAGCCTCCTCCTATCAAAATGATAACACCTCTAATCAATACTTTCCTTTGTCTTCATCACTAAAGAATGGGTAGAAGACCATTCTACCCTTCCCTGACCTCTCTCGAATCAGCTTGACAAAAACCCTAAGGTCAACTGAAGTCAACTCTAGTCAACGATTAAACTTTGACCAGACTCATCGAGTTCACTCGGGTGACTCGGCGAGTCCATGTGTGTTCTCAGAATCCCCCTAAGGCCTCACTCGACTCATCGAGTTAGCCTTTCACTCGACGGGTTACCACTGGTCATGAATCGTGGGGCAACCCGACTCGACTCGTTGAGTCCCCTTATGAACTCAGCGAGTTCCCTCCATGGCAACACTTAAATGACCTTTTGAGGTCAGATCTGCTTCTCTAACTTATAGATCTGACCTCCTAACACCCAAAAATCACGTAAAGGTTCAATCTTTAAGCTTATGCAACACTCATATGTCCTTATTTGATGAAATAGCTCCTAAAATGGCAACCAAGGTCCACAACTCCAAAGGGATTGCATAAAGCTGGAAGGTTGGAACTCTCTGGACCTCTTAAGGTCTAGATCTAATGCCTATTCCACATTGGGACTTCATATACTCAAAAATCCTTTGAAGACAAGGGTTAAGAAACCCTGGATTCATGCACTCTACAACATACATAAAAAGAGGGCCGCTTAGTTACCTCAAAGTGAAGCTCCTTGCTCCAAAATCTCAGAATGACTACCTCCTTTGGTCCTTCTTGATGAAACCCTTCTTTTCCTTTGCAAAAACACACCAATAAAGCTCAAGATGGCTCTTCTCTCACTCTCTATGCTCTCTGGTTCGATGGGATCTCTTAAGGGTGAAGGTGGCCGCCAATGAAGACCATAAGGACACTTGAATAGGGCCAAGACCAAATATTTAGGGTTTCTGTCCACAACATGGACTCGTCGAGTCGTCTTGCCGACTCATCGAGTCCATTCATTAATCTGAGGCATCAGTCGCGTTCCTACTCGACGAGTTTAGGCGTCAACTCGTCGAGTCCCTCTTCTTAATTCAAAAATAAATAATTAAATTATGATACCTAGAAATCCGGATGTTACAATTCTCCCCCACTAGAATCAAACTTCGCCCTCGAAGTCTCACTCTACAAACAGCTCTGGATACTGCTCCTGCATCTCCGCCTCCGGCTCCCAAGTCAGCTCGGACCCTCTCCGATGTTGCCAACGGACCTGAACCAGGGGCACCTCTTTGTTCCTCAAAACCTGGATCTTCCGATCCAATATCGCAATCGGCCTTTGAACATAATTCAGGCTCACATCCACCTGAATATCCTCTAGCGGTACCACCGCCGTTTCATCGACTACACACTTCCTCAACTGAGTCACGTGGAAGGTATCATGTATCTGGCTCAACTCCGCAGGTAGCTCCAAATGGTATGATACCTTGCCCACCCTCGCGGTCACCCTAAAAGGACCAATGTACCGGGGCCCCAGCTTTCCCCTTTTCCTGAATCGGATTACTCCTTTCGAAGGGGACACCTTCAGGAGTAGGAAGTCTCCCACCTGGAACTTGAGCTCAGATCGTCGCCTATCCGCATAACTCTTCTGGCGACTCTGGGCTGTCAGCAACCTCTGTCTGACATGTTGTATCTGCTCAGTCGTATGAAGCACTATCGCAGTGCTACCCATCACTCACTGTCCTACCTCCCCCTAACAGATGGGTGTCCGGCACCTCCTCCCATACAAAAGCTCAAAGGGAGGCATACCAATACTCACATGGTCGCTGTTGTTGTAGGAGAACTCAGCCAAAGGTAGGTACGTATCCCAAATTCCACCGAAATCCAAAACACATGCCCGAAGCATGTCCTCGAGCGTCTGAATTATCCACTCACTCTGCCCATCCGTCTGTGGGTGGTATGCAGTACTGAAGTGCAATCTCGTACCCAACTCCTCATGAAACTTCTTCCAGAACCTGGAAGTGAAACGTACGTCTCGGTCCGACACAATCGAGATCAGCACCCCATGCCGCGACACCACCTCCCTCACATATAACTCTGCCAGCCTCTCAGCAGAAGAGCTTTCACTGATAGCAAGGAAGTGAGCACTCTTCGTAAGTCGATCCATAATCACCCAAATTGCATCAACACCCCTCGTGGTCCTTGGCAATTTGGTGATGAAATCCATTGAAATATGTTCCCACTTCCACTGGGGAGCCACTAATGGCTGTAAATTGCCATGCGGACGCTGGTGCTTGACCTTAACCCGGTGACAGTTCAAGCACCTTTCTACAACCCACGCAACATCCCTCTTCATACAGGGCCACCAATAATCTCTCTTTAGGTCCAAATACGTCTTAGTGACCCCGGGATGGATCAAGAACCTTGATCTGTGAGCCTCATCCATCAATATGCTACGTGCCCCGCCCATAAATGGTACCTAAATCCGACCATGAAAGGTCATAAGCCCTCGACTATCGGTAACGAACTCGGATACTTGCCCAATCACCCGCTCTCTCTTGCGGTTCTCCGGCCTCAACGCCTCCGCTTGGGCCTCTCGGATGGTATCCAATACCGGAGTCATCACCGTCATCCTCATGCATGTATCTCGAATCGGGGCACTCTCTGCTCTGCTAATCAGAGCATCGACTACCGCGTTAGCCTTGCTCGGGTGGTACAGGGTCTCACAATCATAATCCTTTATCACATCCAACCATCTCCTCTTGCGCATGTTCAGGTTGGGCTGATCCATCAGATATTTCAAACTCTTGTGGTCCATGTATATGGTACACCGAACCCCATACAAATAATGGCGCCATATTGTGAGGGCGAACACCACTGCCCCTGATATGAGTATATTTAGTTATAAAATTCATGCATTATCTTAATACTTTATGTTAATTTTATCTCAAATAATGAAACAAAGGTGCTTAATTAGCTTAAATATTTGACTTTCAGTAAAAAGGACATGATCGGGTGGAAAATGAAGCGGAACTAGCGATTGGACGCATGGATCTTGGATTTTGAAGAAAGAAGGACGTTGTTGGACAGCTTTGACCCCTCGTTAGTGTTTTGGCCATATCTCATGAACCGTAACTCCGATTGATGAGATTCAAAATGTTCTGAAAACTACACACAATTTCGGACGACTTTTGTGTTTTGAGAAAATGCTGATTCCAAACGTACTCAGCGAGTAGGCCATCAACTCACCGAGTTGGTCAGAAGTTTGGTGATTCTAGACGCGCTGACTTGCCGTACACGGGTTTGAAGTGACGGACTCGCCGAGTAGCCTCTGTTTTGTGAAAATCTATATAAAGGGACTTTCAGATCGATACCCTAATATGGAGAGAAACCCTAGGAGACTGAGAAACGATTGGAAGTGCTGCTAGGTCGTGAGGAACTGAAGAATCAACCCTACATTCAATTGTGAAGAGAATCAAGACAATTTTGGTTTATTCTTAGTAACTTTTTGATTTGAATCATGTTTACATACTTTGATTTCGTTTTTGAGTTTATGTTTACTGCAATCATGAGCTAAAAACTTATTCTTCTGTTAGGGTAGACAATTTTGTGAACATGGATTGATTATTTGAGTAGGATTAATTTTAATTGGTAACTATGTTTTGTTAAGCTTGTTAAAGAACCTTATTTGTTGACAATAACTACTCTTCTGTTAATAAATCAGTAATTAAGTTGTATGAACATCTCTTAGTTATTAATTTCATATGATTTATTGTGACCACATAGTTGTATGTCTAGGAATAACGAACGTGAAACTATAATTAACTAGAAGATAGGTAAGTTAATGTGTAAGCTTGTTGGATGAACATCGACAAGAGGTTGATTGAAGGGCCAATTTAGTTAACCACTACAAGTCTTACTTAACCCGAATCAATAATCTAGGAAACCCATTAATTTAGACAACTGGCCATTGCTTGAGTTAATTTGTTTTCTAAGAATTAGGAATAGCGAACATGAACCTAATTATTTTAATCGGTAGCCAATGAAGAATTAATCCGATACATTAAAATCATCCATGGGAACAAATGATTCGTACCTAAACAGAAGTCCTCTTTACTATTGAATTTAGTTGGTAACTAATTGTTTTAGTTGCTAGTTAGTTAATTTGTGTGTTGGTTATTCTAATTAAGTTTCTAGTCTTGTAAACTAGAGAAAACCCCATTTTTGTTATTTGTTTTATTTAGATAATATTAGCATTTATTTTAATTGTTTACCGTTCCCTGTGTTCGATACCCTACTTGCTTGAACTATATTACTAATCGATAGGTACACTGCCTTTCGTGTGTTTATTTTGTGTCTAAGTTAGTAGGATTAAAACTAGTTGGTTTTACACACATCAGCCCCAACTCCAAATCGTGGGTGGGATACCTCGCCTCATGAGGCTTTAGCTTCCTCGATGCGTATGCTATCACATGCCCTCTCTGCATAAGCACCCACCCAACCCTGATATCGACGCGTCACAGAACACCAGAAAATCCTCCAGTCCCTTTGGAAGAGCTAACACTGGGGCTTCGCAGAGCCTCTGGTGAAGAGTCTCAAACGAGGTCTGCTACTCGGGACCCCAAGCAAAAGCAACACCCTTTCGGGTCAATCTGGTGAGGGGAACGACAATCTTGGAGAAATCCTTGATAAATCTCCGGTAGTAGCCATCCAACCCCAGAAAACTCCTGATCTCGGTGGGGAACTAATTATGATAATTAGTTATATTTATATGTGTTGGGCTTATGATCCAAGTTGGACCAAGTTTATGTATGGGTACATAAAGAGTTAGGCCACATGAACCATGGATCATAAAACCTATGGGTATGGATTTGGGTTATACCCATGACTCTTGAAATACCATACATACAAATACATGCATCATGACCTAAAAATGCCACTTGTGGTTACACATGAAGTTCTTGGAGTTCATGGGTGTTTTTGGGTGCATGGAATTCTCTTTCAAGTTCCACCTTTGTCCATGGTGTGTTGTGATTCCACTTGAGGCTTCCACACTATTGGGGCTAAGCTCTTAAGGCCAAATACATCAAGACTTCAAGCCACATGAAAGGTATGTTACCCTAACTAGTATCTTCTATAGTTTATGTCAAATGCATGCTAGTTATAGGTTTAATGCCTTGGAAACCATTTGCGTGTATAATTAGTGAAAACATAGATCCAAGGTATTTAGGGTTGTATGTGCACTATAGGATGTTGTATTATACCAAAACCCAACAGTGGTATCAGAGCCATGGGTTGTTTTCTATTATACTTGATGCAAATGTATTTTTTTTCAAAGTTGAAGAAAAAAAAAAGAAAAAAAAAGATGAAGTTTGTCAAATTTTAAGATAATTACTTGATTTTATGAAAAACTAATTATTTGTAAAATTTGAGTCACTTTACTACAAGAGTTGAATTAGGTCAATTTATTAGAAGATAGAATGATATGATTATTTTATTTGTTTTAAAAGTTTGATCTAAATGTTTTTAAGGAGATATTAATTTTGTCATAATATTTTGGAACTCAAAAGTCTTTTTCTTAAAGTTATGATCTTAAGAGTTTTGAAACTTCCATAAGTTATGGATGTGAAATGTCTCATTCATTAACTATGTAGGTTATGAATTCCAAGAGTCTTCAAAGGATAATTGTCAAAGTTTCAAGATTTGTATTAGTTTATATGATTATCTAATTTCTTGAAAATTGTTGATGTGAATTATCTTTACTTATGAGTTTAATCTAGATCATAAAAAAATTATTTGATTATTGTGGTAATTGGAATATTTGATCATAATGGTTTTTATGAACTCCATAACTTGTCCTCAAGTTATGGAAAGTGAAGAGTTTTTTTTTAAAGTGTCATTAAGTCTCATAGGTTATGAAAATGGAAGAGTCTCTATTTTTAATGTCATCATAAAATAATTTAATGTCTTCCATAACTTGTCCTCAAGTTATGGAACTTGAAAAGTTTTTCATTAAACCTTAATTAAACTCATAAGTTATGAAAATCCAAGAGTTTTTACAAGTTTCAACATTTGTCCTCAAGTTTTGGAATTTGTAAAGTTACCCCCCATGTATACTTTAATTCCAAACTGGACCTTAGAATTTTAAAAGTTTAAAATTCAACCCTTATACTATTATTATAATTTTAATTATATAAATATGTATAAGATAAAGTCAATCTTACCGTTAGTAGGCCTCATTCATGAAGCCGGTCTATAAGAGGGGGGGGTATAAGGTTACTGCCTATAAAATAGCAGTTTAATGGGTGTCCACTCTCACCCACCGCTTCCTTGACTGGTGGAGGGTCGTTAGCCGAACGGGTAGGACAAGGACTAGAATTCTCCCTTCATTAAAAGTATTAATGATAAATATAAAGTAACTAAACCTTTTATAAATTCCCAATCTTAGTAACTTTAGGAAAATGTGAATTTGGTGCTAACCCATGAAATTACACTTTGCACTTTGCTTAAGTCGGTTAGTGGAGCACGTGTAGTTAACCGACACACTAGCTTGATTTAACAAGGTAGGCAAAGGGTAACTTAATGTTTATCATAGTATCGATGAAGCGCGTGTGGTTAACCGACACATCGATTGAGGGGTAAATATTAAGGGTACCAAGTATATTTGCATGGTTATTCACACCTTGTATTGTGGTCCTCGGCATCCCAGTCACAAAACCTGAGAGGGCACAATCGAGATTGAAACATGCCATTGAAAAGTTAAATGAATCTAAAAAGATCTAAGAGTTTCAAATCCAATTAAAACCTAATAAATTATTTCGTTTTTTCATGGTGGAAATTGGTGAATCGTCATTTGCATACCTTCAAATATTCTATAGCTTAGATTACGACATCCCTCTTCCAAGTTATAAAATATTGTGTTGGGTCCTAGCCTTAATATTTCATATTGGGTGTGATATTAAGGACTTTAAATCAACTATCTTGAATATCTCCTAAAAGATGTCTGGTTCAGACAGCTATGATCTTCCCAAAAATCTCTTGGAACAAAGTTTTCCTAATGAAGATGATGTCCCAGAAACCATTCTTCACTCCCTCCACCTCCTCCAATTATTCTCCGTAACCCACAAGTTCAAGGTCACTCAAGCCCTATTGGCAAGCAAGGTCTACGTATACTCACATCTTGGAGATGAAGTCACATATTGACAAGCCGGGAGAGTTGGGTGTTAAAGTCTTGAGGAAGTTGGATGTTGACTAATCACTTCCTAAGACACATAGTGAGTTCTTTATGGACTACTATGTAAAAGACTATGACATGACCCTTAATGATCTTATCTATTTGCTTTATGCTGCTGAATCAGCAATGATTTGGAGCACTAGTAGAGCAAATTTGATTAGAAGACCAACTTCCCAAACTTTCATGGACTTTAAAAATGGTAACATTGGATATCCAAAAAAGCTTTCTCTTCCCAATGGAAAGGGATTGGCCATAGTCAACTCGGTTGACCAAATGGTAAAGAGAAAGGCAAGTCTGAGATAGTCCAGTGCACCATTCCCGAAGGGCCCATATGTGTTTGTTGCCAAAGAAAGGGGCATTGGTTGCGAAGCTGCCTTAACTACCTGAAAGATCTAAGAGAAGGTCTAGTAAAAAAGCTTGACTCTGCTTCAGGTAAGTCCACTATCTAACTCTCTTAAGTTCCTACATGAAGATTCTTAATACATTTTTTAATGTATGGCACGATCAAGCAAAGGGATGGGAACTTAGAAAAAGAGTATGTTGAATCTGATCACGAAGATGGATTTCAATCGTATGGTTCGAAGATCGGATTCTTGAGCTACTACTTAGAGAGTTATGATAGATTGCTAGGAAATATGTAATAGTATAGTTTCCACTTAACATTTCATTATAGGGAAAGTTTTCCGCATTTGATAAATAAGTACAATTTTTGTTTTATTTTATATGTCCTTGCAATGGCAATTATGGAAGATTGATGTTTTTATATTTCTATCAATAATGGAAATATGAATTTGATTCTTTCATTTGTGGTAGTGGCTAAATTTACCAAATAAGGAAAGATTCTCATCACCCAAGTTTTCAGATGGATAGAAACTTGGAATCATACAAGTTGTATAGTATGATGAATGAGAATGTTCATCTTTGGAAAATTAAGATTAATTCATTATTCACATTTATATGTGAGTCAAGTAAAGGACTAAGGGATCGAGTACACATTCTTGTGCACTTGTCAAGTCCACCACAAAAAATTGATAAGACGATTTGTCATGATTTACTAAAGTTTAGTAAATATGGTTATGCTTATCATTTTAAGTATATTTCTGAAACATTGGAAAAGTTTCGATGTATAGCAGAACGAATGAGAATAATAAAATTTGGCAAAAAGATAAAAGTTTCTCAAATTTGAAAAGATGGGAGAGTACTTTAGTATCAGGTTTTGTGATCATCTTAATGATTTAGAGACCATATCACAATTCATCCTCTAAGTACATCTTAGTGCATTATTATGGCTAAGAGGAGGATTCATGAATTGTTGAAATGGTTAAATCAAGAAGATGAGTCATACTTCGTTCCAAAACAATTCTTAGAGTCATACTCCAATATTGTAACTTGAATGACATATCTTAAAGAAAGGTTTATAACACTTGTCAAATGTAAGAGTAAAATGTGTCCTACTCTTGTACATTTGAAATTGGTAAGTTGTGATGTTTTGGATAAAACAAAGACCAACTAAGGCCAATTGTATGAAGTGTTTGTCTTGATAAAGAATCCGCACTATCTCATGAATATTTGGCAAGAGAGTCTTATATGTTAAGAGGACAGTGGGAGTCTAAAAGATCCTGAAAGAGTCTAATCCAGAATAAAAACCTATAGTTTATCACTAGCATACAACTTGAGGTTTATAACCTGTCGTGTTGACATATTTCTATTTTTTTGCCCATTCCAGTGAAAGTTGGCTTTGCATATGAGTTCTGAGAGTTCTCAAATGGTTGCATAACAACTTGGAAGCAATGACAGGCCCTTGTGCTACCAGGTGGCAAGAAGTTAAGACTGCACAAGTTCAATCCATATGAGTTTGGATTTGTCATTAACCGTGTTTTGTGATTATGGTTTTGACAAATTCACATGGATAGGAACACATACACCATAAAATCTAAGTGTCGTAAGGTTTCTCTCTGATTCATGAAAATGATGGTGAGGAAATGCTTTCACTAAGTAGATTTTAGGTAGATAGCAAATGTGATATTTGCATTCTCAAATTCGTTAGTGGAGCGTGTGTGGTTAACCGTCACACTAACATGGACTTGTGAGAAATGGCAAAGGTCTAAACAATTGAGACTATGATTACGACATCCCTTTTCATAGTTCTAAAATTGTTTAGACACACATGTGTGCTATCTAAGGAAAGGTGTATGATTTTGATAAAGTTTTTATAAAAGCTATTCGTATAAGAAGTCTGAACTTTGGTAAGAAAGTCAATAAAGTATTGATTTCTAGAAGTCCAGGTGATTTCTGAGTACATCTCAAAGCTAGTGGGAGCATAAGTGTTCTGCTAATAATTTTCATGTTAGTGGGAGCATGATAATTATGATAAGTATTGCAAGTTAGCAATGTTAATTATAGAAAATAAAGTTTCAATTCTTGAAGTTGCAGGGGTTGAAAAAGTTGTTTGCTATAATTAAGGGAGAGGATATACTTCATTTCAATTCTAAAAGCTTAGATTGAGATTTTAATCACCTTTAGTCAAGGATATATATATATATATATATATATATATATATATATATATATATATATATATATATATATATATATATATATATATGAATTTTATGTTGGAATGGTTCAACATAAGAAAATTCTATATATTGCGTTCTCGAAATTCGATTATGATTACGGCATCCCGCCTCATAGTCAAATTTTAAGAACAAGGTAAATAAAAATTTTATAGCATGAATCGTGTCCCATATGCTTCGGGTATAGGATCGATTACATGTGCTATAATATTTATCCTTTCTAAATTTTCCAAATGCCTGGGGCATTAAGAAGGGAAAAGGTCTAGAATTGGATATGACTAAAATGATTAAACAATTGTCGAGGACAATCTAAGGTTTACCAAAGATTGGTTGCTCAGGGATAGTTGTAAGTATAATGTTAATTTTGGAAGGACCATATTGACATATTCTGAAAAGAGGCAACTCTTGTTCAGAAGTGATAGTCAAAATGGGATTATGGAAATATTCTCATAGGTGGAAGTTATTCATTGTGTGTAAGATTAGAAAACTTGATGCAAGAAGGATGTTCAAAGTAATGTGCTTTGAATATGAGACTTCGTTTCCATGAAGTTGATCTCAATTGGAATACTTTGTAATGTCTGGTGACAAGTCTTTGTGACTTTGTGCATAATCATTACAGAGGATCATTACATATAAGTTTAGAATCTAACAGATTACAATAAATGGCAAGAGTTTTGTATTCTTACATTTACAAAAAAGGATTTGGATTGTGAAATGAGAATCATTGGAGTCATGTTCAATTGATCTATTTCACAAAAGAAAGGACCATATGTAAACATAGTGTGCATGCTTGGTGCATGACATGAATATTGTTTTAATTCAAGTATAAAGTTGATAAAATCAAAACAATGAATAATGAGTAATCAATATGGTGCTTAGATAAAAAGGTTTTTATTTACACTCAAGAGTTTGGGGCCCTATAGGATTAGTATTAATATTGTGTTTCACTTTGCATGTTTTAACTTCTAGAATAATTAGGTCATTCTTCCTGAATGAATAAGTTATTCAAACCATCCACAGTCGGTTATATGTTGGAAGTAGATATGAATCAAGACTGTCATGAAACTGGTTTGTAGATGTCCAAGGTAGTGGACATAGCAAGAGTTGCTGCAACATTCATGAGTGCTCATAAGTTCTGAGTATTGGATTAAACCCACTCTCATTTGAATCACTTCATGGATTTTATCATGAGTGATCATGAGAAGATAACATCTTATATTCCTTAAACCTAGAGATATGACTTGTTACCTATGAGTTGGTTATGCATTGATTGTACGAAAACGCATTGGTAACTCGATGTCATAAAACGTGCCTTTGTGTATGATTCAACAAGTAGTAGAGCAAGCATATGAGTCGAAGTTTAACCATTCCTTTTACCCTTGAAGGGATAAAAGCCATATATGTGGGCCTCTCGATGATTTAATGATGACACTTGTGAGTGCTTGGCCAAGCCAGGACTGATTTGATTTGTTCCATCAGTTAGTCGTCATAAATCGAAAATCGGGAAGCAACAAATGGACAGAGTGTATCAGTCCATATGATATCTAGAATGGAGGAATATATGATCCCTTATCTAATGGACGCGTCATTGATTTGTTCAGAGTTCGACAACGGCTTTAAGAGCTACGATTGCTAGTCGGGTTATGAAGTCATACTTTCAATAATAGTTTTAGACTTATCCAAGTGGGAGAATGTTGGATTAGATGTCTAAGCCCATAAATATTATTGGTATGTACTCGACCCGAGTGTAGCATGGTCCATTTGGGTTGCATATCATCAGGACAATTTGTTAGGATGGACTTTTGAGAGAAGGTGATTTATGGTTTATTAATATATTATAAGTTATAATATATTAATATGAAATCATATGTTTTAATTAGTATTGATCAAGAATTAATTTAGTGATCAAAAGAGACTAATTAAATCTATGGGGACTAATTATGATAATTAGTTATATTTATGTGTTGGGCTTATGATCCATGTTGGACCAAGTTTATGTATAGATACATAAAGAGTTGGTCCACATGAACCATGGATCATAAAAATCTATGGGTATGGATTTGGGTTATACCCATGACTCTTGAAATACCACACATATAAATACATGCATCATGACCTAAAAACGCCACTTGTGGTTACACATGAAGTTCTTGGAGTTCATGGGTGTTTTTGGGTGCATGGAATTCTCTCTTAAGTTCCACCTTTGTCCATGGTGTGTTGTGATTCCACTTGAGGCTTACACACTATTAGGCTAAGCTCTTAAGGCCAAATACATCAAGACTTCAAGCCACATGAAAGGTATGTTACCCTAACTAGTATCTTCTATGGTTTATGTCAAATGCATGCTAGTTATAGGTTTAATGCCTTGGAAACCATTTGCATGTACAATTAGTGAAAACATAGATCCAAGGTATTTAGGGTTGTATGTGCACCATATGATGTTGTATTATACCAAAACCCAACACACAGCTCCAAAGGAAGGTTAGGACTCTCTGGACCTCTTAAGGTCCAGATCTAATGCCTATTCCACATTGGGACTTCATATACTTCAAAATCCTTTGAAGACAAGGGTCAAGAAACCCTAGATTCATGCAATCTACACCATACATAAAGAGAGGGTCGATTAGTTACCTCAAAGTGAAGCTCCTTGCTCCAAAATCTCAGAATGACAACCTCCTTTGGTCCTTCTTGCTGAAACCCTTCTTTCCCTTTGCAAAAACACACCAATAAAGCTCAAGATGGCTCTTCTCTCACTCTTTATGCTCTGTGGTTCGAAGGGATCTCTCAAGGGTGAAGGTGGCTGCCAATGAAGGCCATAAGGACCCTTAAATAGGGCACATGCCCAAAGATTTAGGGTTTCTGTCCACAACACGGACTCGTCGAGTCCATTCATTAATCCGAGTCATCAGTCGCGTTCCTACTCGACGAGTTTAGGCGTCAACTCGTCGAGTCTCTCTTCTTAATTAAAAAATAAATACTTAAATTATGATACCTGGAAATCCGAATGTTACAGGATGTCGTAATCATAATCGAATTTTAGAACACAAATAATGTAATCGTGACTAAATTTGATCAAAATCTCACAATCTAAGCTGTTAGAATTGAACTGAAGTATAATTTCCTCTACCTTAATTATAGCAAAACAACCTTTTCAACCCCTGCAACCTCATGAATTGAAGCTTTTGTTTTCTATAATTAACATTGCTCACTTGCAATATTTACCATAACTAATTATGCTCCCACTAGCATAATAATTATTATCTTACTAGCATAACACTTATGCTCCCATTAGCTCTGACATGTATCCAGAAATCAGCTGGACTTCTAAAAATCAATACTTTATTGACTTCTTACCAAAGTTCAGATTTTTGATACGAGATGATTTGATAAAACTTTATCAAAATCATACACCTTTCCTTAGATAGCTCACATGTGTGTCTAAACAATTTTTAGAACTATGAAAACGGATGCCATAATCATAGTCTCAATTGTTTAGACCTTTGCCATTTCTCACAAGTCCATGTTAGTGTGACGGTTAACCACACACGCTCCACTAACGACTTTGAGAATGCAAATATCACATTTGCTATCTACCTAAAATCTACTTAGTGAAAGTGTTTCCTCACCATCATTTTCATGAATCGAAGAGAAACCTTACGATACTTAGATTTTATGGTGTATATGTTCCTATCCATGTGAATTTGTCAAAACCATAATCACAAAACATGGTTAATGGCAAATCCAAACTCATATGGATTGAACTTGTGCATTCTTAGCTTCTTGCCACCTGGAAGCACAAGGGCCTACCATTGCTTTGTTATGCAAACAATTGAGAACTCATAGAACTCATATGCATAGTCAACTTTAACTGGAATGGGCACATAAACAAGAATGTATCAACACGATAGGTTGCAAACCTCAAGTCGTGTGCTAGTGATAAAAAATAGGTTTCGACCTTGATTAGTTCTTGAGACTTTCAGGACCTTTAAGACACCCACTATCCTCTTGACATATAAGACTCTGTTGTCAAGAATCATTCCTTGGCAAACAAATATTCAAGAGTTAGTGTGGATTCTTTATCAAGACAAACACTTTACACAATTGGTCACAGTTGGTCTTTGTCTTATCCAAGACATCACAACTTGCCAATTTCAAATGTACAAAAGTAAGAAAAAATTTTACTTTGCATTTGACAAGTGTTATAAACCTTCTCAAGATTATGTCACTCAAGTTACAATCTTGGAGTATTACTCTAAGACTCGATTTTGGAACGAAGTATGACTTATCTTTTTGATTTAACCAATTCAACAAATCACGATTCCTCTTCTTAGTCAAACAAATGCACTAATATGTCCTTAGAGAATCAATTGTGATATGGTTTCATAATCACTAAGATAATCATAAAACAAAATACTCAACTACTCTCCCATCTTTCAGATTGGAGAAACTTTTATCTTTCTACCTAATTTGATTCTTCTTATTCGTTATGCCTTACATTGAAACTTTTCCAATGTACCAGAATTACACTTAAACTTGTAAGTATAACCATATTCACTAAACTTTAGTAAATCATGACGAATAGCCTTATCGATTTTTGTGGTGGAATTGACCAACGCACAACCAAGTGTACCCGATCTCCTAGTCCTTCACTTGACTCACATATACATGTGCACAAGGAATTAGTCTTAATTTCCCAATGATGAAAATTCTCATTCATCATACAATACAAGTTGCATGACTCCAAGTTTCTATCCAACTGAAACTTGGGTGATAAGAATCTTTCCTTATTTGGTAAATTATGACACTACCACAAACGAAAGAATCAAATCTATTTTCCAATATTGCTATCAATGGAAACATATAAACAACAATTATTCACAAATGTCATTGTAAGGATACTTAAAATAAATAAAATAAAAAATTTTCTTTTATTTTAAAACTTGCGGATAAACTTATCCTTATAATGCAAATGCATATGAAAAACTATGTTGTTATGAATTCCTAAGCAATCTATCACAACTCTTTAAGCAACAACTCAAAATTCTGATCATCGAACCATGCGATCAAAATCCATCTCTTCGTGATCAGAATCAACTTACTCTTCCTTTAAGCCTCCTCTCTTTTCTTTGATTCTACAAAACATCAAAATGTGATCTAGTCACATCATGTAACAAGAATCTCCAAATAGGAACTTAATAGAGTTAGATAGTGGACTTTACCGGAAGCATAGTCAAACACTCTGAATTTACCATCCTTATGATCTTTCAGGTAAATAGGGCAGCGTCGCAACCAATGTCCCTTCCTTTGGCAATAGAAACATATGGACTCTTTAGTAATCGTACACGGGACTATCTCAGACTTAGCCTTTCTCTTTACCATTTGGTCAACCGGGTTGACTATGGCCGATCCCTTTCCATTGGGAAGAGAAAACTTTTCTGGATTTCCAATGTTACCATTGTCAATGTTCATAGAATTTTGGGAAGTAGATATTCCAACCAAATTTGCTTTACCAGTGCTCCAAATCATTGCTGACTCAGCAGCAACAAGCAAATATGTAAGATCATTAAGGGTCGTGTCATGGTCTGTCATATAGTAGTCTAAAAGGAACTCACTATGTGACTTAGGAAGTAATTGAGGACCTAGTCAACAAACAACTTCCTCAAGATGTGAGTACACCCAACTCTCCCGACTTGTCAATATGTGACTTCATCTCCAAGATGTGAGTACACATAGACACTGCTTGCCAATAGGGATTGAGTGACCTTGAACTTGTGGGTTAGGGAGAATAATTGGAGGATGTGGAGGAAGAGAAGTATGATTTCCATGATCCAATCATGGGACATCATCTTCATTAGGAAAGCTTGCTTCAAGGAATTTGGGAAGATCATAGCTGTCTTAACCAGACATCTACAATGGGAGAAATTCAAGTTAGTTGAGTTAAGTCCTTAATATAACACCCAATATGAAATATTAACGCTAGGACCCAACACAATATTTTATAACTTGGAAGAGGGATTTCGTAAACCAAGCTATAAAATATTTGAAGGTAGGCAAATGTCGATTTACCAATTTCCACCACAAAAAAACGAAAAAGAATTTTAGGTATTAAGTGAATTTGAAACTCCTAGATCCTTTGAGATTAATTGAACTATTCAATGGCATGTTTAAATCTCGATTTTGCCCTTCAAGTTTTATGACTGGGATGTCGAGGATCACAAAACAAGGTGTGAATAACCATGCGAATTAACTTGGTACCCTTAATTTTATCACCTAATCGATGTGCCGGTTAACCACACGCGCTCCACCGATCTATGATAAACATTAAGTTACCCTTCACCACTCTTACTAGTCCATGTTAGTGTTCTGGTTAACCACACACGCTCCACTAACGACTTGGTAAGGTACAAAGTGCAAATTTCATGGGTTAGAACCAAATTCACATTTTCCTAAGTAACTAAGATTGGGAATTTATAAGGGTTTAGTTACTTAGTATTTATCATTATACTTTTAATGAAGGGAAAATTATAGTCCTGTCATACCCGTTCGGCTAACGACCCTCCACCAGTCAAGGAAGCAGTAGGTATGAGTGGACACCTATTAAACTACCATTTTATAGGCAGTAACCTTATACCCCCCTTATAGACCGACTTCGTGAATGAGGTCTACTAACGGTAAGACTAAATATGTTCTTATACATATATATAATTATTAACTATTAATATTATAATAGTATAAGAGTTAAATTTTAACATTTAAAAATTCTAAGGGTCTAACTTGGAATTAAAGTATTCATGGGGAGAAACTTTACAAATTCCAAAACTTGAGGGAAAGTTTTGAACAATTCAAAAAATCTTTTGGTTTCCATAACTTATGAGTTTAAAGTAGTTTTAATGAAAAAACTCTTTAAGTTCCATAACTTGAGGACAAGTTATGGAAGACTTTAAAACATTTAAAAATGAGACTATTCATTTTCATAACTTATGGAAATCTTATGAGTTTAAAAATCATAAATGTGACCTTTCATATAACTTGAGGACAAGTTACAAAAACACATTTTATGAACAACTTTTAGATCAATTTGGATTGAAAATAAATTATCACATAATTTTTCTATTAATCTAAACTAACTCATAAGAACTAGATAATTCAAATCATCAATCTTCAAGAAATTAGCATGAACATATAAACTAATACAAATCTTGAAATTATGACAATTATCTTTGAAATTGGATTAGCATGAACATTACCACATCAAAAAAAAAGGTTTATAAGCTCAAAAACAGCTTAGGGTAATGTTCCTAGTCCAATTCCAGCCAAAAAAACTCGAAAATATGTTGTCAGGGGGTCCAACTCGCCGAGTGTAGGAACAAACTTGACGATTTGGATGAGTTTGTACATGGACTTGTCGAGTCCCTTAATGGACTTGTCGAGTTCCCTGTCCAGACAGCACACAAACTTCGTTTTTCAGCCTTTTGCATCAAGTATAATTGAAAACAAGCCTTAGCTCGGATACCACTGATGATTTTTGGTATAATACAACATCCTATGGTGCACATACAACCCTAAATACCTTGGATCTATGTTTTCACTAATTGTACATGCAAAGGAGTTTCCAAGGCATTAAACCTATAACTAGCATTCAATTTTTCATAAACAATACAAGATACTAGTTAGAGTAACATACCTTTTATGTGGCTTGAAGTCTTGATGCATTTGGTGTTGCTTGAAACACTTTGGCCTTTAAGAACTTAGTGCCCCAAGTGTTGCACCTCAAAGGGATCCACAACTCACCTAGGACAAAGGTGACTCTTGAGAGAGAAACTCCACGCACCAAAACCACCATGAACTCCAAGAACTTCATGTAGAACTACAAGTATGATTTTGAGCAATGCACTACATATTTATATGTGGGATTTCAAGGGTCATGGGTATAACCCAAATCCATACCCATGGGTTTTATGATCCATGGTTCGTGTGGCCCAACTCTTTATGTATCCATACATAAATTTGGTCTAACATGGATCATAAGCCCAACACATATAAATATAACTAATTACCATAATTAGTCCCCATAGGTTTAATTAGTCTCCTTTTGATCACTAAATTAATTCCAAATTAATTCTTGATCAATAATAATTAAAACATATGATTTCATATTAATATATTAGAACTTGTAATATATTAATAAATCATATATAACCTTCTCTCAAGAGTCCATCCTAACAAATTGTCTTGGTGTTATGCAACCCAAATGAACCATGCTACTCTTGGGTTGAGTACATACCAATAATAGTTATGGGCTTTTTCATCTAATACAACATAAATAACCTTAGAATGATTGATTTGGCCCTATTGCATTGATCTTGTCTGAGTCCAACTATTGTAGGGCTGGGTCTTTTGGTCGAAAGATTATTTAGATTTTGTTGCATGTAATTGTATTCATGAAATAGTTAGCAAACATTGGTAGGGTTTTTTAGCAGTTGATGGTAGGGTGAAGTAGGAACCCTAGGAGAGCCTAAGGAGTACTTTAGTGCGAATGGTACGATGTATAGTGGGTTTTGGGAGTATAATTATAAGGAGGAGACATAGAAGATTTGGTATGATTCTTGATGAAAGTACGGATAGGTGTGGAAGGTAGTATTGACCCTGTACTACTGGAAGCACATGATCTGTACTCGAATCATTGAGAGTCATGAGGATTCTAAGGAGCATGTAGAGTTAGGAACTCTTCATGTATATTCTGATCATTTATATGTTTACATTTCAGTATGGTGATGGTTACTCGACATGGTGGCAGTTATGGTGATGGTTCTGGTTCCGGTTCAGGTGTTAGCACTGAACCGATAGATGAGAAGATATGGGAGTTCATCTAGTGAGAGATCAATCACGGTATTATGAAGCAAAATCTTGTGATCTTCAGTACTATCAAAGAGGACATAATGGGGATTTTGGATGAGTGTTTGTGTGCCTTCCATATTGGGATCTTGGCTACTATGGGTGCACACACTCTTACCTTCTAAGAGTTCCGTGCATGTGGGGCTCCTGAGTTCTTCGGGAAGAAGGACCCCGTAGTTAGCAGGCGATGGTTATCGGATATGGTGAATGCTTTTCGGATGAGCTTTTTCCCGAGGGGTCGAATGTTAGGTTCGCATCTTGTCTACTGAAGGACAAAGCTCATGATTGGTGGGTGGAGGTTGATCATGCTTTGGGATGAGAGGCATTTAAAATGATGACATGGGATGATTTTATGATAAGATTTAGGGCAAATTTTGCACCCATGATTGAGGTACAACAGTTGGCGAGGGAGTTTTAGGACATTTATCAGACGACCGAGACTGTGGCATAGATCACTACCATGTTCAGAGAGAGGGCTTTTCTAGTTCTGCAGTATGTTACGGATGAGGAGACGAAGAAGAAGAAATATCAAGATATGACGGGGGATGACATTAGGGAGTTTGTAAGCATATCCAACTACAGGACCTTGGAGGATATAATCGCCAAAGCCCAGGAATAGGATATTGATTTAGAGCTTCTAAGGAAGTGAAAGCCAGTTCAAACACAAACATAGGAGGACTCAACGAAGAAGCCTAAGAATTGTAATTCACGATCCAAAGGCTAACAAGGCCGGAGCCATTGCGACAAGTGTGCGAAACCGCACGAGGGAGTGTGCTGCGTGGGTGGTTCGGGCTGCTATAGGTACGATAAGACTAGTCAAATTAGCAGGGGTTGTACCCATGTATCGAGTCTGATTTGTTTCCATTGCAATAAGACGGGCCACAAGATGGCTGGTTCTTTGAGGTTAACAGGAGGAGCGATTGCAACACCCATTCCAACTACATTGAGGATCACTGATGGATGCCAGGATAGGGTGCAGAAGATACATACCGGTAACCACATCAGGTGCCGCACATGCCTCCTCATCTAATAGCTGAAACGCTCTTTACTACACATGCCTCCTCATTCGATAGCCGAAATGCTCTTTATTGTTTTATTGTTTATGCTTATGTGTTATGTGATTGTATTTAGGGATGTTCCTAGTGAACGAATTATCAACTTTGGTTCTTTTTGATTCGGAAACTTCCCAATTATTTTCTGTTTCTTGCGCTCAATAAGAGGTTTAACGATGCTTCGGGAGAACTGTACTATCTATTGGATGTGGAGATCGCTGATGATCGTCCGATGAGAGTTTTGAGGGTTCATCGGGGTTGCATTCTTGAGATTTTTGGTGAGAGGTATTCGATTAATCTGGTTCATATTCCCTTGCGTGAGACCAATGGTTATTGTGGGTATGGCTTGGCTGAGTCCCAATAGGGCCATGATTGATTGCAAGCACCAGTTAGCGAGAGTTCGAACCCCAAGTAGGGGAGAACCGATTATTCATGGAGAGGGTGCTTAGTGAGGACTGACTATATGTTCAGTTACGAGAGCCCACATATATCTTAAACATGGATGTTGTGGATTTATGTACTATGTGACAGACTCAAGTTGAGGAGAAGAAGACTGTTGACGATGTGCCCATTGTTCGGGTGTATCCCAATATCTTTCTAGAGGAATTGTTGGGAGTGCCTCCTAAGAGGAAGATTGAGTTCCGGATTGATTTGATTTTGAGTGAGCCTATGATATCCAAAGCACCATACCGATTAGCGCCTCTAGAGATGCATGAGTTGTCTACGGAAGTGTAGGATCTGTTAGACAAGGGGTTTATCAGGTCGAGTAGTTCACCATAAGGAGCACCGATCCTGTTCGTAAAGAGGATGGATGGTTCTCACGGGATGTGCATTGATTATCAAGAGCTGAACAAGCTGAAAGTGAAGAACCGTTACCTACTCTCAGGGATTGATGATTTGTTTGATCAACTTCAGGTTGCATCTTGGTTCTCCAAAACTAATTTGAGGTTGGGCTACCATCAGATCAGGGTCAATGATGAGGATACACAGAAGACAAATTTCAAGACTCATTATGATCATTACGACTTTGTGCTGATGCCTTTCAGACTCACCAATGCTCCAACAACGTTCATGGATCTCATGAACCGAGTGTGTACACTGATGCTGAATTGGTCTGTGATTGTGTTTATTGATGATATTTTTATCTATTCTAACACCAAAGAGAAACATGAGGATCACTCGCGAGAGGTTTTGGAGATTTTGAGGAGGGAGAGGCTCTATGCCAAATTCTTCAAGTGTGAATTCTGGTTGCGTAAGGTGCAGTTTTTGGGACACCTTGTCAACCAGAAGGGTATATTGGTCGATTCGGCGAAGATTGAGGCAATGATGCAGTGGGAGGCTCCGATGTCTCCATATGAGAATCAAAGTTTCTTAGGATTTATGGGTTATAATCGGAGGTTCATTTAGGATTTCTCCAAAATTTACGTTCCTTTAACTCATATGACAAACAAGAAAGTTACCTTCTAGTAGGAGACTGAGCAACAGGCGATGTTTGAGACTCTGAGGTAGAAGTTATGCAAGGCTCCAATTCTGACCCTACCCGAGGGTGTAGATGATTTTGTGGTTTACTATGATACTTCAATCATAGGTTCGCGCGTGATGCTTATACACATAGGCCATGTGATCGTGTACGTTTCGAGGTAGTTGAAGCCTCACGAGGCGAATTATCCTACACATTTTTTGGAGATGGGGGATGTAGTTTTCGCCCTCATGATTTCGCGATATTATATTTATGGGATTTTTACACCATTTAGATGGACCACAAGAGTTTTAGGTACTTGATGGATCAACCAAATCTGAACATTAGGTAACGTAGGTGGCTTGATGTAGTAAAGGACTATGATTGTGAGATACTGCATCACAACGGGAAGGCCAATATGGTGGCCGCTATGATGAGTCGCATGGTGAGTAGTTCACTTATTCGAGATCTATGTCTGCGAATGACAGTTGTTACTCCACTTTTGGAGCAGATCAAAAGGGCCCAGGTAGAGGCCATAAAGGAGGAGCATTAGAAGAATGAAAGAGTCATGGGTCAGATCTCCTCCTTTGATTATGATAGCCGAGGTTTGTTGACTTTGCATAGGAGGATTTAGGTTCTTTATCTGGGTGGGTCGTGACAGACTTTGGTGGCCTTGCATGAAGTGGGATGTGGCTTGGTATGTGGAGAGGTGCTTGACTTGCAGAAAAATAAAGGCCGAACATTAGAGGTCGCATGCCATTGGACACTACCATGTGGATAGGTTGACAAAGAGTTCACATTTATTTCCTATCCAGGAGACTATCTCTGCGGAGAAGTTGGACGATATCTACATTCGTGAGGTGGTTGCGCATCATGAAGTACCGGTTTCAGTGATTTCGGATCGAGATGTTCGTTTCACTTCCAGGTTTTGGAGGAAATTTCTTGAGGATTTGGGTACTCAATTTCATTTCAGTACAATTTACCATCCCTTACTGACGGTCAGAGCGAGCGGACTACATAGATCCTTGAGGATACGCTTCGGGCATGCCTATTGGATTTTGGTGGGATTTGGGATGCGTATCTTCCATTGGCCGAGTTCTCCCACAACAACAGTTACCACACCAGTATCAATCGACATCCATTTAAGATACTTTATAGGAGGAAGTGCCAGACCCCAATTTGGTGGGGCGAGGTTGGGCAACAAGTGATAGGGAGTATTGAGGTAGTACTTAAGACCACCAAGTTGATTTAGCAGGTGTATGGGAGGCTGCAAACCGCACAGAGTCGTCATAATAGTTATGCAGATCGGGGACGTTTCGACCTTGAGTATCGAGTCAGAGATTTTATGCTTCTGAAAGTGTCACCTTGGAAGGGTGTCATCGAGTACCGGGCGGGCAATTAGATGTGCCCGTTGAATAAGAAGAAGAAGGTTTCTATTGTATTGATTCAATAAGCAAGCATCATCATCGACCTCTTGAGCATTCTTTGGGCTCTTATAAATAATCAAGTTTCCATCTTTTGGTGTTCCTCTCTCTAGATCTAGGTTGTATGTTATATTTTGGTCCCTTTCATTTGGTTTGTATGGTTGGAAGAGATAAAGGTTGCTACTTTATGGTTCTCTAAGTCCCAAGAGTATTATATCTCATAGATCTTGGAAGTGGTGGTGATTTGGGAGCCTTGCATGAAATCTAATCCATATTGCATATTTTGACTTAGATTTGGGAAAAGACATGCATGGAGTATGCATATCCATAAAGTTTACATTTTTAGGGTTCATTAGGATCCCTAAAGTGCTTATAGAAGTTTTGGGTTGAAGATATCTTGGATTAAGTACTTAATGGTCTAGTCCCATGCTTAAAGTTTCCTTGTTGGACTTTTAAATTTAGATCTAGACTTAAAGGGGTGTGTTAAGGGAGAAAGTTGGGAACTTTATCTATTAAGACCTTGGAAGGACCAGATTTGAGCTTTGGAGCTCTTAAAATCAAAAGAAAATAGATTAAGCTCGATTGAGTTGTTCAGACCAGTCCCCATGACATGATCTTAGGTTGCCACGACGTGGCAACAGGGGGTTCTCCGTCTGTTTTAGCATTTTGTGCCCACGACGTGGCCAAGGAAGACCACAACGTGGTTATCAGGTGCAAATTTTACTTTGAGGCCCACCATATCTTCAATACTTCAAAAATGATAATAAATTGTGGGTATAACAAGAGTTCCCTCCTAACCTCAAAGGGCATAGAAACTACAATGTTCAATACTTCTAGGAAAGAAAAGGATTATCCAATATAGGTTCTTTTTAAGGTATTGAAGGAAATTATTTCTAAAACACTATTCGTTTTTCCATCTCACACTTCCATTGTAAAAATTATCTGGCTCATATGTTGGTTCATATTGAAAACATTTAAAGCACTTGAAAAAATAATTCTTAAAATTGGTTGTACTGAGAATGTTATTTAAGGTAACTATCACACTTCATCTTAACAGAGCTATTGAATGTAAAAAGATAAAATACAGAAAAAAACTAAACTAACTAGAAATATTTTTTTTTTTGGGTTTTTTTAATGAATGCAAAAAATATAAAAACAGAAAATAAAATATTTTTGGATTTTCGAATTTTTTATATGCAAATGCAATACTATTAAATAAAACGCAAAAAGAAAATTAAAATTTGAAAAATTTAGCCCAAAAATAAAATTATTAAAACATAAAAAATGGCTGAAGGAAGGGTGTTTGGGGGGTGAACTCATGACCTCCGCCCCCTTAAATTATCAGCGTCTTAACCAATTGAGTTGAATGTTCACTTTGTTTATTCTTTCTTAAAACTAACTTATATAATAATAAAATCGTTAAAACATAAATAATAAATAAATTACAAAAAACAATTTTTTACATAACTTTTTTAAATAAAACAAAATGAATTTTATCGAATTATATAAATAAATTATTATATGTATTTTTATGTATTTGTTTTACGTAAAATATTTTTTGTATTTAAAATATACGTTTTGGAATAATATATTATTAGAGTAAATTACTGAAATCGTCCCTATGGTTTAGTCAAAATTACATGTTTGATCCCTAACTTTTATTTTGCACTCGGATCGTCCCCATGGTTTGATTTTGTTACGTTTTTCGTCCCTACAGTTTGGTCAAAATTGCACGTTTGGTCCCTAACTTTATGTATGTAAGGGACGAAAAACACAACAAAATCAAACCATAGGGACGATCCGAGTGCAAAAGAAAAGTTAGACACCAAACGTGCAATTTTGACCAAACCATAGAGACGATTTCAATAATTTACTCATGTTATTACGTTGTATTGGAAGGCAAAATCGAACGAATATGATTTTGGTTATATTTATTTAAAAAAACATAAAAAACTTATTCGGTTATATATCTTAATTAAAATACGTATTTCATCTTAATCGCAAGTTCTAAATCGTATGGTTAAAATGAAAATGAAAAGAAATAGTGATATATCTTTTTGTAATAACAATAATTAACACTACTCTTGACATAAAAAAAACGTATAAATTGTTTAGATACATAATAACATCGTTGTTAAGGTGTTTTTAATACATATGACGGAAAAAACGGTTTTAGAACTAACGACCCAAATATACATTTGTTTTTATCTCATTAGTAGTGTTAATTATTATTAATTCAAAAAGATATATCATTAACTCTTTCCATCTTCATTTTAAACATACAATTTAAAATTTGCGATTAAGGTTTAATACGTATTTTAAATAAGATATATAACCGAATATATATTTTTTTATGTTTTTTTTAATACATAAAACCGATAAACGGTCCGATTGGACCAAATCAAAAACATATTCGACCAATTTTGTCTTCCAATACAACGTAATAATATAATATACGAAAACATATTTTTTAAAGACATAAAAATATATTTTACTTAAAATAAATATATAAAAATACATACAAATTGTTTGTAAAAACTATTTTTTTTGTAATACGCTAAAATACATTTTGTTTTATTTAAAAAATTATGTTAAAAAATACTTTTTTTTTAATTTATTTATTGTTTATTTTTAATAATTTCGTTATTATATAAATTAGTTTTAGAAAATGCATAAACCAAGTGAGCATTCAGCTCAATTGGTTAAGGTGCTGAGAAATTAAGGGAGTAGAGGTCACGAGTTTGAGCCTTCCCCCTTCCTTCAGCTAACGACTGAATACTAACTGAAGTTGGTAAAAAGTACCATCTGTGCAAGTTTTGCAAATCATAAGGACCATTCACATTAAAAAAAAATTAATAAGGACTGACTTTATAACTTTTGGTAAACCACAAGGACCATTTCTATAAATTTGTCTTGATTATATTATACATATTGTTATATTATTGTTTAGTCTAGTATATTCCAATTTAGGGTCGTCGTTTATTGTATTGTGTACATATGTGTTACATTTTAGAAGCTGTCAATTAATGAAAAGAAATTACCTTCATAATAAAAACAAACATGTTTATATTTTATTTTATTTGGAATGAGACATTATATTTATTTCTTGGTTTTCTCGTGCCAAAACGCTACCAAGTTGTTTTCTAATGTTAAAACAATTGTGTTTCCCATTAGGCCGAGGGGTATGGCTATCATATTTCCTTATTTTTTCTATGTAACTTCATTGACACATTATTTTTCTCTTATTTACCTCTCATCTTCTCATTGATAGGAAATTATCACTTATCACCCCATACATTCTTTTTAATTAAGCATATAAAATTATAATTTAATAATTATATAAATATTTAATATAATAAAAGAAGAATATTTCATTAATTAAATAATAAAAAACATTACATAGATAAAAATTAAAATTAAACAAAAAAAGTCTAGTTCTAGCATTTTTTTTCATAAATTCTTTTTTTGCCGTTAAAACCGTAACGAGTTCGTCTCCCAAAAGATAGTCAACATTTTTATATAAAAATTTAATATCATTATTTTTCTTCGTGTGATTTTTGATTTTCTTCTCACGCTTTTTCTTTCTTAGTCAATTTATCTTTCTCGAACTGCAAACACGCATCAAAATTCAAATTATAAAAATTTGGAGTTCATTGCCTTCATAAGTATTTTATCACCTTTGTCAACTTCCAATGCACTAGCCGAAGACACTTTTTTGCCCTATCTCTACCTATTAGGCTTACTATTTCTTCGAGTTTAAGCCCGTTATCTTGGTTCAAGTGAAAACCCGAAACAAGCATATGATAAAGTTGTGTAATTTGTCTCAAATTCTTTTGTTCTTTTTGATTCAACTTCTTCTTTTTTAATAAGTATTTACATTTTCGGCGATTCTTCTTTTTCAAATAAGTATATACATTTCTGCAAGCAGATAAGAACTTCCAAATGTTGATATATTTGAACGGCCCCCTATTGTCGTCTTAAACATTTTTTGCGTTGTCTCGAAAACGTTTGTATCACTTTACCAACTTTTCCTTTGACTTTTCAAGTTGTTATAGCTCCCGTTTAACTTTGTAACAACCTTGTTCACATCATGAAACTTTGTAGTCGATTGTTGTTTTTAACGCTACACATCACGATCCATTTCATTGTGAAACCATTTGGTAATACGCAACCCAAAATGACTAGTTGCTTGTGTCTTTCCGTGCTAAAAATCCTCGGATATATCAGTCCATAATATTTTTTCTTTTTGTGGTGTCCATTGTTGAGGGGATACCTTTTATTTTTTAGCGGACGCTTTTCCTTTTCCTTTGGGTTGGATGGTCCGGGAATGGGCTCGGCTACGGTTTCGGGTGAGTTTGGTTGTGTTTCCCGACTAATCTCGCTTTCCGGCTCGGATGGGGGTTGACTTTCCGAAACGTATTTCGGGAGAGGGGAAAATTGTGAAATAAGGTTGGGTTTACGAGTGACATAGAGTAATAGTGTGATATATTTTGATAATTAAATTATTGGAGTTGAAAACATAGGAGGGTCTAGTTGTGGTCGATAAACGGACGTATCAAAAGCAAAAACATTTTGAATCAGTGTCGTTGAACATTTCAATGCGATTTGTTTTGATCGGATCTTGGGGTGTGATTGGTGAGAGAGTTGCTTGGATTCATTTTGCTAAATGGAGGTTTGAATAATGGTAGAAAATATTAGAAAGTTGAGTGAAATAAAGAGTAAAGATGTAATATTACAAGAGGGTGGTGGTGTTTACTACACCATCGCGGTTCCATGTCGCCTCTCTGTTGGTTGCGGGGCTAATACATCCAATGACCTTATAAGTATTCAAAAATATCAAGACAATCTATAAATAATTATTTGTATTTTGGAAACATTATTATTATTATATATGATATATGCGTATCATTAGTGTTATACTTTTTTTACCCTTCAATTCCAAACAAGAATCACGAGCTTATGATTCTTTTCCTCGTCAGTCCTCCCCGTGTTACCATTGTCGAGTCTTCCATATCCCTTCTTTTACTAATATGCCCTCGGTACTCTTTTCAAAATACCCAAATACTATTATTAATTAATCAAACATTATAATTATTTCCAACTAAGGATTAACATATATTAACCTATGTATATATAGGCAATAAACTTAACGTGAAGATTGTAAAGACTTGCATATTTAAAAAATAGTATAGCGAGGATAGGCATCATTAAATTTCTAACGACGAAAATAACATATTAAACACCAGGTATAAGTTATTTGTCAGTTCTGAAGCAGGAGTCAAGAAACAATTTGCAACGTTAATGTCGTGGTCCTCCTTGCATACCCTTATATTCACGCAATTCGATCGGCCAATGAGAGAATTTTAAATTCTAGATTAAACTTTCATATATTATTTGTCTATTAACACATATATATGTTATTCGAACTTAAAAGGTGTAGAATGAATAAAACCTAATGGGTCATGATCACCTTTTTTTTATTTTTGTATTTCTTGGGATTTACACAAAACCAAGTATAGTGTTAAAACTGAATAAAAAGTTGTAGGAATCCGAGGACCATAATTTGAGGGAGTATTTGGTATTTTAGTCCAAATTAAATAGAGCATAAAAGAGCCATGTGTGACTACTGATCAGTAGCAAACACGTCAGTGATCAATGATTCGAGGGCTCATCTTCTCTTTATAATAATAAGATTCAGAGATAGTTGCAGGTTCATACTTCATATTCAAAGGAGGCAATTAACTAAACATGGTGTCAAGAGAGCACAAGAAAGCCACACTGCATGAGAAGCTGCAACTTCTTCGTTCTATCACAAACTCTCATGCAGTAATTCTCTGATCCGTTCCATTCATTGGCTTATAAATTTTTTCATCTTCTTCAATCATGCATATATATGCACATAAAACCTTTGATTATCAAAAGGATTATTATATTTGTTCCCTATATATTATGTAGTTTTTGGATCATCTCTGGAATCTCTGTTCGATCTTTGATTGGTTCTATATGTGTGAAATCCGATTAAGTTAATTAGTTGAAACCCCTTTAAATTATATATAGCTTTTAATCATGTATATAATCTGAATTTTTAAAAATCTATTGTATATATACTTGTTGCAGAAGAACGATTCATCGATCATACTAGATGCATCCAAGTACATCGAAGAGCTCAAACACAAAGTACAAATACTAAATCAAGATATAGCAAGCGGACAAAGCTCAAGCTACCAGAATTCATGGCCCCTGGTACTATATATGTATTTTCATTAATTAATGTTGGATTCGTCATGTCCCTATCAATATTCTTATTTTATGAGTTTCAAGTTCATTAATTATACGAGTGTGACTCATAAGATGCATAATAAAGATTAGAGATGAAAGAAAATTAGGTAAGGAATGAATCTCCATATATAGTATACATCACTTGTCGTTATTCATCTTTTTCTTTAAGACACGCAACTTAAGCTGTATATATACATTCAATTCACGCGTTTTTTAATTTGTAACTGAATCCATCGATTTTGCATGTTTGTATACGTTAATGATCATGTTGTAATATCTGTTGCAGGTAACAGTTGAATCTGTAGAAAAAGGTATACGAGTAAATCTTTACTCAGAAAGAAGCTGTCCAGGTCTACTGGTCTTTGTTTTGAAAGTTTTTGAAGAACTGAGTCTTAATGTATTGGAAGCTAGGGTTTCTTGTACAGGCAGTTTTCACCTAGAAGCACTTGGAGATGAGGTACTTTAATTCATGCATGAACTTATATATCACTACTATACTTTTCAATATCACACACACACACACACAAACAAACATATGTAATAAAGCTAATAGGGAAAACCCCAACATGTACATTAATTACATGGTTAATTAGCCTTTTGTACTAATCTACACTAACTTAATTTCTGGAATTTTAATTAATGTATATGGGAATTTTGTCGTTTTCATGTGTGAATTTGAATCTTTAGCACTTCTTGATAAGTTTCGAGATTGGGGTTCTTCAAGTAGAACGATTATAACTAGAGGCCAATATATGTCTTTCCTTGATTTCTTAGTTTTCTATGAATACATAATTTGTGTTTTAAGAAGGTTTTGAATACACGAACTCAAATTAAGGGCTTACAATGTCATTTGAAGAAGCGAACTGATCAGAAGGACTGGTTTTTGTAGATTGACGAAAACGGTGAAAGCATAGACGCCCAGATGGTGAAACATGCAATCTCAAATGCCATTGAAAACTGGACCCAAAACAACCACCATCAAGGCTGATAAATCATGCATCTGGTTTGCTCTGGTTTCATAAATCTTGTTCATTTTTGTAGCTAGCTATGCTTGAATTAATTCCTCTATATATGTTCATAAACAGGTGTATCTTAAATCTCCATCGTATGTTTCAAAACAATGGTTTTATCATATAAACGAAAAGTGATAATTAACATGATTCTGTTGTTATAATAATTAAATACGTATAATATATAGTAATAGTATTATGACAACTAATTAATTGTAGCTCAAATATCACTTCTTCTGTTTTTGATATCCAAAAAGGAAGCCCTCGTTATCTGAACAGTCAGATGTGGGTTCTTGAGTGCAAACACATCAAATCTAGCTGCAAAAACTATATCCTCCATGTTCTTAACAACAAAACTCAATGCAGTCTCCTTAAGGTTGCGATTACAAGTAGTATCTGAAATCTCAAGAATGTCAAGTGCGTTATTCGTGTTAAGGATTTCAAGCATTCGGTTCTCACAAAATTTTTGTAAGAATGGGATTTCATATTTGTCAGCTGCTATTGATAGTGAATAGAGATGTTTTTCGAGCTTTTCTTTGGCCAAATCACCACTATAAAGGAATTCCAGTAAAGATTCGATTTCTTCATGGTTTAGTTCAGGGAGGGTAATAGTGTCATTTGGTGCAGCTTTGCATCCATCAGAATCTAACATGTTTCTAAATATGTTCGACCTCGTTGCCTGTACATGTTACAATAATACATCAAATCATGAAGTTAAAAAACGATATATATATATATATATATATATATATATATATATATATATATATATATATATATATATATATATATATATATATATATATATATATATATATATATATATATATATATATATATATATATAACGTGGATGGACAATTATTGTGCGAACATTTGGACAGTGCGATTTTATGATAATTATTAAGAGAATAAGTTGTTTAGTAATGCGAATACGTTCAACCTTACAAAAATATCGTCATTTTCATGCATTCTTATTAATTTTTATTCATTTTTGTTCTTAAAAATCGTTTTTCACTCATTTTCATTCTGACAAAATACGAGTTAATAAACATTCTGACAACATTCTGACAGAGTGAGAATAATAATAAAAAGTTTATAATAACCTTATAGACGATTTAATTAGTGAGAATTTGTGATCATGACAATAGTTATGTAATATTGAACATATTCATATTATCAAACAACATATTTTCTTTGTCATTCTAATAAAATATCATTGTCCACACGTCCGCACAATAAATGTTTATCCACATTTGAACCTAGTTCTCTCTCTCTCTCTCTCTCTCTCTCTCTCTATATATATATATATATATATATATATATATATATATATATATATATAATGAGTCATTTGTTATTTAAAAAAAGCTCTTACTAACAAACTTAATGATATCGAATTTAAATTACTAGCTCCTATGATTTAAGGCTTTAAACCCAAGATTAATGGGCCACAAACTCATATAGTTTAAGCCCAAATAGAAAAACTAAATATGTTTTTATTATTTTTTTCCTAATTATTTTTTTATTATTTTAGATGATGATAAATATAATAAAAATTTATTAATTTTATTAAATATGATAAATAATAAATAAGAAGATGATAGAAAAAAAAAGTAGACAGGTATTTTATTTTTGCCCATATACTAATACATTGCATAATTTCTTTCACACTCGGAAGCCCAAAAGAAAAGTTAATCTAGACTCTACAATCTTAAAGGTATTTAAAGAATAAGTTTATTTTTCTTGGTAAGATTTATTTCAAATATATTTATTTCTTCCTCAACAATTATTGCAAAATAATGACGTTGACTTTTGTTTTGAAATTATATCATTTTATTTTATTAATGAGTATTTAAAATTTTCTTATCGGGTTTTCTTATTTAAAAAAAGAAAAAAGAAAAAGAAAAGTAGTTCCTATACTCAACTTATAGAAACATATATCTTTGATTCTCTATATAGTATGTTTATGCAAATTCTTATTTAAATAATATATCAAATATTTAACGAATAATTAAATTGTAGACATGACAATCTGGAGCAGTTTACTTATGAATTGGTCAGTTTTGTATGCATATTGAATGATGATAAGTAATTTAGAAAAAGAGGAAGAGTAGTACCAACCAGTAATGCTCTATGTGCAGGTATGGAGGGAGCATCATTACCAGGCCTGATAAGAATGTCTGTATGAATCTGATCTCTAAATGCATCGATGAATCCACTTAAAAATCCCAACTTTTGATTCATTTCTTCTTCCATCTTCCTCATCTCCTTCAACCATTTCAATGAACTCGAGAAACCCTAAAACAATTTCAACATTTTCCTTAGTTTACACCGGTTAACTCTGCCATTTATTCACATGATTTTACAAGGACGATTTACACCCGTAACATGTTAGATTTTGAGCTTCGAATATCAATAATAACATTTAGACAATTCAAGAACGAGAACCAATACACCAATTATTTTTAACTTTTTGGTCGAATTGATCATTTAAAATCACTTTGCATGCTTATTGCTATAATCGTATTTAATAGTAAAATGATGATTAAGAAGCTAAAATTCTTGAATAATAATTAGGAGAATTGATTAACCAGTTAATTACCTTGGAAGAACCGGAGGCATCACCAGATGATTTCCCAGAAAGTTTATGATCATCAATCTTGTTTGTGATGGCGATAATAGTTTTGGCACCTTCATAACAAGCCACGCATATAGTGTTCCTTGGAGGCCTCAAATTATACGGCATCGTGCTACATACTGAGCAATCCATGTTCTTAATTATTTCCCTTATAAAAAGGCGCCAAATATATGTATATGTCAAGATTTTGAAACTAGCAGAAATCCTTATTAAGAACTGAAGAACAAAAAATAAAATGAAAATAATGAAGAAGGAGACGAAGATGAAGATGATCGAATGAAGTATTGTTTAAGAGATGATGTGTTGGAGGTTGCTTTTTGAAGTTATATATGGAAGAATCCACAAAAGGAAGCAATTAAAAAATTGCTTTAGTTATAAGCATATATTAATTAAATATTACATCAAAGTATATATATATATAATCATATATAATTAATTAATGTTTCCCTATTGGAAATATAATGCTGCCTTCCAAAAAGCCACGCTTTCTTTTGTTATATTTTTCTTCTTCCGAGTCATTATTTGGTTGAGAAATTAAATATATTCTTACAATTTACTACTATTTATCTTCTTATCCATATCAAATTGTAACAAGTGGATTAAAATATTATTAACGAAAATTAAATATAACACATATCATCATTTGACCCGGCAGGAAAAAATTATAGGAAAATATTTAATTTCTCTATTTTGTTTTGTATAAATTCAATAAAATGGAAATTACTAAAACACCCTTCTAGTGGAAAGGATTTTCTTTGCATCAATATTTATGATTTTTACAGAAATCTATATAACTATTGCACGTTTAAATTGAAGGGTAATATTGTTGACATTTAAAAAATAAAATAAAATATAGGGAAAACTAGTAAAGAATCAAACTTAGTATTATTTACAAAAACGTCTCAGTAACTCATTTATTTAAAAAAAGAATAAATAAATAAGATGCTCTACAAATAACTCCGTTTTATTTATGTAAACTATATATAATAAAAGTTCATTTTCGATTTCACTTGCGATTAATTTTATATTCAGGTTTTCAGGAAATTTAAATTATTTAACTTTTGATAAAATTTCAAGATATAGTTACATATTTGCTGATTAAGTATCACTTACTGACGTTGATAATGCAATTTTATCATTACAAGATATCTAGATCATAATTAAATAAACAAATATTCATATATTAAAGCAATGTCTATAACTAAACAATGCAATTATAGAAAGACAAACAAAAATAACATTATTGGTAGATTAATTCGATTTGATTAAACTATGGTTATTCAAAACACTTCATTTTCGTTGCATTTGTTTCCACAAAATTACCTTTTTTAAATATTCTTTACACTTGAATAAGTAACAAATCGAAATCACTTACATAGTTACATATCATTATTATAAAAAATATGTATATAAAGAGCAAAGGGAATAATAGTTGGTGGAGGGTATAATTGTCAAATACTATGAAAGATGTGGGGGTAGGGGTGGGGTACCAAAGTAGTGGTTAGAGAAGAGAACCCAAATATAAAAGACGAGGAAAGTGGAAAAAGACATCCCAGCCTTATAACAGCAAACATGTGGTAAGCCAAGCACGTCTTTCATTACCCCCTAAACATTTATAAATTTCAAAAACCAGTCCCTACCTTTAAAAATTATAAACATTTAAGTCCAGCCTGTCCACATCAACACAATTCCTGATGATTACACTAACTACAAGATTCTCTTTTTAATTATATAGATAGGACCCAATAACCTACTCTGTCTTCCCGTAGTGTTTTGTGAACCATGAGATTATGAAAGCACATATTTGTATTTATTTTTGTACATTAACTTAAAAATAAGATCGATTTGATTATCAAATAAGAGACATAAAGGAAAATAAAATGAACCCGATACAATTGAGATGAAACCAATGAACCAAACACAAGTGAGTTAATAGTTGAGATGTGGAAATCAATTAAAAAAACATACTATTCTCATATTAGGTCTTTAATTCTCACATATTAATATTCTTAAGCCCAATACATGAATATATGCAAATAAGCTTAAGCCCAACTGAAAGTTGACCATTAGCCCAATAGGCCGTAAAACTTTGGCCCAAAAACATAACCATATAAATTTGGCCCTATTAAACCATAGACCCTAGTCCAATAACTCTATATCAGATATATTACAATATAATATCATATATAGAAATTAAAACAATATCAGCAAGCTAATTTATTTTATAATGTTAAAATTACTATACAAAGCAAGGTAGGAATATTTGGGTGCATTATCGTAGAAACTATTATCGTTCTCCATTGGATTTAAGGCCATCGCCTATTCCTTATTTCGATTCATTCTGACGGTTGTGATCAGCTCCACTATTCTCGTAATGGTGGTACAGCGCCACACCAGATAACACTGCCAATGTTAAAGCTTGTGCATGCATCCTGTAGTAGAAAAACAAATACATATTAAAATAACCATAAAAATAAATATAAATTGTTTAAATGCTTCATTAAACATTTGTATAATTGTATAATTTATGGATTAAACCTGGCATGAATGAGCCTCAGGCTAGGCTTAATTGAAGCTCTCTTAGCACTTGTGTAAGCCATTGATGCTCCAACTGATGTTGCCCAAATTGTGCCTACATATATATTTATCAAAAACACTCCATTATATTTATCGGTTTGATTATTCAAAATATTAAATCTATCATTACATTGAATAATAAAAGTGAAAGTTTATAAATTAAACAAACCAATGCTGGTGAGCTTGTGGTTTGAGACCCAAGATTGTAAGCCTTCCATTTGAAAATTTGTTTGTTTTTGAGGTGAATGTTGCTAAGTGTGGAGTGGGGGTTGGTATATATAGAGGGAGGGGTTGTGAATGGGGGGTAATTAAGTAAATTACACTTTGAAATATAATATTTATATTCTGGCCCCTGGAGTTTGTGTACTGTGAAAGAACAGTGGAGGGAAAAAACCAGTGGCTGTTGAAGGACAAAATACATATGCTATTTATATTTTACATTTAACACCCCTGACTTCGACAAGTTTTTCATGAACTACCAAAAGTTTGAAGAAGAAACGGTGGGCTGTAGTAGTTGAAAAGATCCCCTTGTTTTAGTTTTTGGGTAAATGGGCCTCCTCATGGTTTCTCATACAATGGATGCTATCTTGGGATCCCACTTTTTCTGCTTTCGCTTTTCGGGAATCAGTGTGTGTAAATATTTAAGGGTAGCTTTTTCTCCCTTAAATCTTATTAAAACTTTGACGTTTGATTTACAATCTCATTTAAAACAGAATCGATATAAATCCATTTGATTTTTAGTTGTTTATAAATTTTCACGTGCTTGTCACATGCTTAGGCGGTTAAGTTAGTTAATATTCTATTAGAAGTTGATTATTTCTTTTAAATATTCTTCAATTCATGTATATTACATTCACACTCCAAAAGCAGTTAATATTCTATTAGAAGTTGGTTAGCTCTTTTTAATATTCTTCAATTCATGTATGTTACATTCACACTCCAAAAGTGGTGTTAATGCATTAGCTTCACTATCATACCACAAATCTAGAAAATAACTTGTACTCCATTCATCATATATATATATATATATATATATATATATATATATATATATATATATATATATATATATATATATATATATATATATATATATATATATATATATATATATACTAGGTGTAAGACCCGTATATTATACGGGTTAATTTAAAAATAAAAATTAAGCATCAAAGTGTAAGCAGTACATATTTTTTTATGTAAAACTTTAATAAGAAAGGAAGAAAACGTATCCATTGCAATTTAATTTCATATATATTATATTTAATACTTTATATATATATATATATATATATATATATATATATATATATATATATATATATATATATATATAAGTATATGATTTTAATTTTAAAATTTGAAACAAATCAGAATTTAACAAGTGGATAATATTTATTTTAAAAATACCATAAAATGACAAGTGTCAAAACTCATAAGAGATTGACAAGTGACAAAATTATTTTCATTTATATATATATATATATATATATATATATATATATATATATATATATATATATATATATATATATATATATTTCTTGATGTTATCATTTGAATCCATTTTTATTTTAAATATATGTTTGCAACTAATATATTTCTTACCTTTAGGAAACTCAATGAGATCACAAACATCATTGTCTTTCATTGACTTCATTTCATCATTCACATCATCGATCAATTATTGAGAGTTATAACAATGTATTCCTTTATTAAATTTGATATATGTATCTTCCGTTAAGCCAATGTCATCCTCATGTTCATGGAGAAAAAAAAGTGGCATGATCATTTTAAGTTACATTTCTCTTTTCAATAACATATCTCCTTAATGGCATTTCTTAAGGTTGTTGGGACTGCTTTATAGTTTAATGACACTTCTTAAGGTTGGTGAGACTGATTAATAGTTTGTTCTTGAGGAAGAATCTCATTGTTGTTTGATTTGAGATAATGTTAGGAATGGTGTCCTCTAAAAATTATGTCTTGTACTTGAAACATCCCAAAATTTAAGACCAAAAATTTTCTTTTTAATAAAACATTACTTTAACCAAAGACATCATTCCAAAACATAATCTGAGTATAGGTTTTCAAAACACATGTTTATTATCAGAGTAAACATTCCCAGGTTGACTATTCTATGGTGTGTGCCATGCGATCACCCCGAGCTCCTCCCTCCGCTACCGGAAGTACCTGAAAACAAAACTGAAAACCGTAAGCACGAAGCTTAGTGAGTTCCCCACCTTACCACATACCAAGCAAAACCACATACTGCACATACTGGGCCACGCCCGCTATCCTAGGCCTCGCCCTCTACTTCGGGCCTCGCCCGCTACAACGGCCCCGCCGCTCCAGGCCCCGCCTGGCTTCGAGCCCCGCTCGGATACAGATCTGTTTCACCTAGGCCTCGCCTGTCACAGGGCCTCGCCCTCTAACATATAATAGCACATAAACATATCACATAACATTACATAAACTAAACATATACTAACAACTCATGCTCTAAGGCCTCGCCTATCTCTGGGCCCCGCCCGTGTCCTGCTACTGATGAGTCATGGAACCTCGTCCATACTCCTGCTGATAGTGAGGTACGGGCCCAGCCCACCCTCACTCCTTTTCTAACTTGGGCCTCGCCCCTGCTCTGCTGCTACTGAGATGTGGAACACCATCCACACTCTGCTATTGGTGAGATACGGGACCTCGCCCACACGCACCTCCCTACCAGGCACATACAAGTATCACACAGACGACAAGTTTAAACTATCACATAAACTACTCCTTGGGCACCCGCCCTCTATCATTGGACCTCGTCCAAATATCATACTAGCATACTGTGCCTAGGGCTAACCCCCGGGTCTTCTACTCATAACTACATGGGCCGGCATTGTGGCCGTAGACCCATTCATACAAGGGAAACTCACCTGATACTGCTGAACTGCTGCTGCTAACCCCTTTGACCGCTACCTGACCACTGACTCCGAACTGCTGCTCCGCTAGCTCCCCGAGCTACCAGTATCAACATAACACTTAGTCTAACTGACCTTCAAAGGTCAACCAAGTCAACTCTGGTCAAGTTCAACCTTCCAGGTCAACCCTACTCGTCGAGTCGCCCTACTGACTCGCCGAGTTCATAATTCCAGAGTCTTTCCACTCGCGACTCTACTCGCCGAGTCAGCCCCTGACTCGCCGAGTCTACTGATTCCCGATTCCTGTCCTGACCAACTCACTGAGTCCTGGCTCGACTTGCTGACTCGAGTCTTAACTCGAAGGGTTTGGGACCACACGACCTGATTCGCCGAGTCTAAGAACAGACTCGCCGAGCACACGACAAACTTCATCCAACTCGACGAGTTGTTCATCCAACTCGCCGAGTTCATGCCCATCTTCATCCGACTCGACGAGCTGTTCATCCCACTCGTCGAGTTCCTCCTCATCTTCAAGCTACTCGCCGAGTCCACTCGAAGGACTCGTCGAGTCCACTAAGATCCACTTACATGCAGAGGACTTCCGAGTCATGCATGAGCTCCAAACTATAGATCTACCCTCCCCAATCCTATTTCCCACGTAAAGTTGCAACCTTTACGTGTAGAGAGTGAGATCTAGGCAAAATACACCCATAGCTAGGGTTTAGGACCAAGAGGCTCCAACTTCCACCCAATGGCTGATACTTTCTGGGGTTACAAACTAAAATAAACATGGATCTGAGGTAGCAACCTCAGATCTGGACCTCAAGCTCAAAATTGGTCTTAAACATGGCTTAAAAGCCCCAAAACTCATAACCAAGGAAAAATATGGAGGAGAGAAACGAATTGATACCTTCCAATGCTCTGAAATGCTTCCCAAACTTCAGATCCAAAGCCACTCCCTGATGCTTCAAGGATTCCCACTCCTTCTTCTTCCTTAAACCCACTCAAAAATGGCTAGAAGCTTGAATGAACACAATGGGGGCTTAAGGTGCGGCGTTCTGGGTGCAAGAGGCTGTAAAGGAGCCCTAGGAAGAAGATTAAGATGCTTAAATAGGCTCCAAGCCCCGGATTTAGGGTTTTCCTCGCACAGACCAGACTCGCCGAGTCCACTTGGCCGACTCGTCGAGTTGGTCACTTTCTTATCGACCCGGATCCCGCTCCGACTCGCCGAGTCCTTCCTTTGACTCGTCGAGTCCCTCTTAAATTTAGGGTTTCCTTTACTTTCTTGGCTTTCAAAATCCTGGGTGTTACAGTACTATTATAGGTATAAAACTTTGGCCATTGGCAATAACATATTCTTCTTCAAATACAACACCCTGATGTTTTCTTCTCCCAAAATTCCAAACTCAACATCCTTTAGAAAATTTTCATTTCACGTGTAAAACTTGTAGCCCTAAAAACGTTCAAGAGAGCCAACTGAACAACACTTAACAATTTAAGAGTCAAACTTTTCTTCACAATTCACATTGCATATAAGGTCCAATCACGGTTTGACAACCCCATTTGCATAAGCTCTTAATTCTCGGTCTTTTATTAATCCAAAGCTCATAATTTGTTTTGCTAACTGCTTTAATTGACTTCTTATCATGGATATAAGCCAATGTCTTCACAGTTTCTCCTTCACAAGAATACGAAAAGTAAGGAAGAATGACCAATCATACATCATGTCATATCTTATAAGAACAACTTTACGCTTATTAAAATAACGAAAACTATCCAACATTATTCACATGATCTATCATATATTCCATACTATTCAGTTATTCACCACTAGAGCCAAATTTGTCGGTCTTACTTATTTTTCCATACAAGAACTTCTAATACTTCATATAAATGATATTCACTTGGCTACACATCATGTTGTTGTTGTTCTAATAATTATTGTTATTGTTATTATTATTATTAGCTTATTATTATTTCTTTTATTTATTATTAGGATTATTATTTTAATTATTTGAAATACATTAATAATAAAATTAAAAAAATGGGCATTATTTTCATTATTCGCAAAATGGCATAATGTAGGTGTTTTTAAAAATTCATTTTTTTCATGTGGTTATTTTGATGATTTCCCAATATAGATTCACACATTCAAACAAATTATTCTCATAAATGATATCATGTTATTATTATTATTATTATTATTATTATTATTATTATTATTATTATTATTATTATTATTAGCTTATTATTATTTCTTTTATTTATTATTAGGATTATTATTTTAATTATTGGAAATACATTAATAATAAAATTAAAAAAATGGGTATTATTTTCATTATTCGTAAAATGGCATAATATCGGTGTTTTTAAAAATTCATTTTTTCATGTGGTTATTTTGATGATTTTCCAATATAAATTCACACATTCAAACAAATTAAATTGGATAAAGTTTTCATCTTGTTGTTAAAATTTGACTTACCAGTGTATTACATAATTTAAATATTTCATCAACAATATAATGTTTCAAATTATCGTATTATCGTCTAAAGGATAAAATAATAGAAAATGACAATGTAATTTTGTGGAAAAGGCCTTTAATTTATTGAAAAAAATGAAAACCAATAAACACTAAAAATATCATGTTGTTGAATAAAACTATTAAATAATAATAATAATAATAAAACTATTAAATAATAATAAACGAATGGTTTATGTGGTTTGGAGTACCGTGTACTTTTGTTCTTTTAACTTCTTTTTTAACTTGAATAGTCCCTTTGATTTGATTTTTTTTTTGTTTTTTCGGATTTAACTGGACTGGTTGACGTGAGGGGAGGATCTCTTTGAAGTCGCCGAGGATGTCATTTGTATTGGCATTGAGGTCAATATTAGTTCGCGCATTGGAAACGTCAAACGTACTAAAATTGTAAGATCTCTTTGATTGTGTCTCCGACAATGTTTGCGCTTTAATCCATTTTGAATCTTTTCTAACAATCTCTCATATTTTTTCATACTCGGAAGTGTGCCCCATTTCAACGTGATATTGCTCCCTTGCAGCTTTGAACACATCGAAATAATTCGTACCACTTTGCATTTGTGAAGATAGCCTCATGAAAATCCCATTAAACTTGATGCACCGAAGAATTATTGGAGTCCACTTGTGTGACAACCCCAAATCTAATTCTGTTACAAATCCCATTTTCACTAACGGAACGTGTCGCTATACGTTATTTTATGGAATATTGAAATCGTCAATATCCGAATATCTAAATTTATGCATGGCTTAATATTATCATAAGAAATATAACTCGTATGTGTTAACCCCGTTTAACCTAATAGAGTTGTTTTACATTTTCAACCACTTCACCCAGGTAAAAAGTTTTAACCCAGTTAACTTTAAACATCGGGTAGCCGTGTATCGGGTGCAATTCCCGAGACATATGCAATGGGTGTGCACAACATTTGAACACTCATTTGCTACACACCCACTCTCTCTCTCTCTCTACTTTCTCTCTCTAGACTCGAAATCGGCCCCGATTCCGCTAATTTCCGACTTCCAAACGTAAGTACTCATCCCCTATCTTATTCTAGACATGCTTCATTGAAATTGAGGGCCAAAAATCATAGGAATCAAGGTTCAAAGAGGAGTTTACGGCCTAAGAAGCTCCTTAGGCCGTAAACCCCCAAATCCAAGCCAAGGACCAAGTTTTTCCTTCTTGTATGTTAGTATACTAATTAAGGCTTATAACTAGAAAGGTTTGGACCTTAGAACACAAGAAAATGATGCTTGAAAAGGAGTTTACGACCCAAGCATGTGCTTAGGCCGTAAACACCTCAAACACCCTACAAATCCATGTTTTAAGCCCCAAAAACACTTCTAGGATGTTAGGTAAATTATACATGACTCCAAGGAACACTTAGATGCATCAAACAACTCCATTTGAGGCCAAAAAGAGGATTTTACGGCCTAGCTTAGGCTTGGGCCGTAAACACCCAAATTTTTGTGTCAAACAAGTCCCTAAACTACCCTAATGCATGAAAGGAATTTATCTAAGGCCTTTGGAAGTGTGTTGTACCATTAAACACCTCATTTTGACACCAAATGAAGAGTTTACGGCCAAGAATGTTCTTGGGCCGTAAACTCCCCAAAAATTGATGCCAAATTGTTCCAAACTCACTATAGGGCCTTCTAGGATTTTTCTAAGCCATTTGGGACCATGTTGTACAAGTAAAACCTTCGTCTTGAAGGACTTATAGGAGTTTACGGCCCAAGAACAAGTCTTGGCCGTAAACTCCCCAAAAATATCACAAATGAGGATGTTTAATCCTTCCCTCTTGGTCCAAAACACACACCACTAAATCAAGGAAGTGAGATAAGGCCCTAAACACACATTTTGGAGTGTCACAAGAGTTTACGGCCAAGCCTAGGGGGCTTACGGCCGTAAACTCCCAATGGGTGGCTTTTAGGACATAAACTCTAAAAGAGTAAACTCATGGACCCTCCCGTAAATCATTCATGGCCTTGTACCACTCCCGGGAACCCTTTCTAGGCCTTAAAACCCCGAAAACGACACTAGAATGTCCAAATACTATAATGAGAAGCATAAGATGATTAACTTCTTGTAAAATACATATTTCATATGACGTTAGGGTCCTAAAAGGTGCTCAAGTGGTTATTTGGTACCAAACGCTCAATCGACACCATTACCCGATTTACCCGATTCACCCGATTTCCGCGATTTCAGGTGAGTTCATACCCCTTTAATGAACCTTTCAAGTGTTTTACATGTTTTAGGGGGGAGATACAAGTTGCTTATAAATGTTTATGCAAAGTTTTACAGATCGATTTCCGAGTTTCAAGGATTAATCACATGTGATTCACTACCCTTAGTTCAAATCACATGTGATTTGTCCCTATGCCCTAAAAACGGGTTTACCCTTTTCAAACTATTTTTAAACAGTGAATCAGAATTTAAATGTTCTTTTGGAAAAATACTTTTATTTAATCAATTTGCTTATAAAATGTAACCACTCTGATATATTTATATAAATAAGACTTGGAGGGCTTAGGACCGATATCTCGCCTTATTTCCTGTTCTTGTTTGATTGTGGGCTTAGGGTAGTAGTTATCCGTCCGACGGTCGTTGATTTCTTACTTATATAAACTCTGTATATCAGTATGGGATACGAATATTACTGCTTTCACTTAATGCTAAAGTCACTAACGTGCTAAGAAACACCCCCACTAAGATAACCATAATAGGTATGGTTAGGGTCGCTACCGCTACTACTCGCTAAAGTTATTACCATCTACGCTATAATACTCACTATTACTAGACGATACACTGGTAAGAGAATACACTATGATCAACACTAAAAGATTTCTACACTATAACAACAGAGAAAACACTAAACAAACAACAATATACTAACCCACTATGAGATACTCTATTCGCTATCCACTACGCCCGGAGTTTTCCAGCAGGGAGACGACTCTACATGTATGGATCTATACGGGGCAGACGCTATTACATCCCGACTGTTAACTCAGTCCGTGCCGTACAGGCCCAGGGATGCCACTACTTCACTACACTGTGCATGACCGGGAAGGTCATGGGATCCTCTATTATCCACACTATTGGTAATATACAAGGAATACCCTACAACTACACTAAAATACTACACTAAATGCTAAACCACATCCCGAAGTAAGTAAGTATCTATCACTCAAGGAAGCTCGCACCTCTATCATGAATCACGGGCTTAACTTATCCTATCACATTTGTTATTTGGAGATTTGCCAAAGTATTTTTACAGTAAATTGTTTTCAAAGAGATAAAGAATGCATACGTTTCACAGATTGTCACTTACAATGTATTTCCTGGAAAATATGGGAATTTCTAAGTTCTACTACTTATGAACATAAATGATACATCCTTAACACTAATGCTTTGTATACAAAAATTCACACTAAACTCTTATGAACTCACCAGCTTTATGCTGATAATTGTTTTCAAAATAACTTGTATCTTCAGGTCAAAGATAGACAGGTACAGACGCTGCATTTTTGGAGAAAGTGGAGCGCACAAGACCCATCTCTTATTTTTGAATTACTTTCGAGTGATTGTTAAACATTACTATACACGCATGTAATTAAATTCACTATTTAATACTATGGTTGTATGTTTCTTGTTTCTACTATTATGCAATTGTGATGATACTGTTCACTACGTCATCCACCCCGAAACGTATTCCGCCGTTATCGGTTTTGGGGTGTGACAGATTGGTATCAGAGCATTGTTTATAGTGAATCAAGTATATCAACCTATAAAAGATATACGAACTATAAACACTTCGGGACTAAAACACTCTGACCAAAAATATATACTGTTAAGTATCTAAAAGATCTAACTAAGTATATATATACACACATCACTATGAAACACAGGGATCAGTATCATCCTAGAACAAAACAAAAGTATTAAGATTGTTGGGCAGCACAATTGGGTTTAGAGACATATAGTCACATTCAGGATGATGTAGCCTGATCAACTACGTTTTCCTGAGGGTGACTAGCATGTGCCTAAGTTCGGTTGTGATGTTGCAACAAGTCTAAAACTTACCAACAATACCACAATAACGCTAACATAAGAATACTATAGGAGTATTCTGTACCTCTAGATTATACGTATGTGTTAACAGCAAGGGTCGTTACTAGTAGGACAATAGTTGCTAAGTGGATACACCACGATTACATGTGATTGGGGCGCTATAGACTCAGAATCTGCAGCCTTTGCTTCATTCCCTGTTCTTGTTTGATTGGGGGTCTGAAGTTAGGGTAGTTTATTCGAAGGACTATCTTGCTTCGGTTACATGTAATCGGTATGCACTATGCAAGTATTGGGTCAACTGGTAATGATTCCTCCTATAAGTATCTTAGAATAGTGCGTCTATTAATCTTCTTTCCCCCTTTCTCGCGTAGATAGCATGGCTGGCTTCCACCTACCCGGTGATCCGTACTTTCCGAACCAGGGCAATGGAGAATGGCTCGAAGAGGAGTCAGACGACGATCACCCTATTCCTTTGGACGATCATCATGCTGAAGGCTTCTCGGATAGCTCGAGCTCCGAGCCAGAAGTCAACAACCAACCTCCTGATTCCCCGAACCCTAACCCCCGACCGGCATTTCAGGGCCTCACTCCTATGTGGGCAATATCCTTGCGACGATGGAGCGAGGAGCAGGGTCAGCCCTTGCCTTACAATGGAGACCGAAGTTTCTACCACATAAGCGAAGGAGGATCGGCGGATCGGGTTCTGCCCATCATGATCCGAAGGATTGCCAGGAATGTTGAGCAAGGCCAAGCTGCCATTGGTCGAGTTGTAGAAGTGGATGCCAACTCAAACCTCAATACTGTTCGCATTCGCCAACTCGAGGAAGCTGTGGACAGGACAAGGAGGACCAACGAGGCTCTGCAGCATCAGCTGGTTGCATCCCGAACTGAAGTTAGGGAACTCCGAGCACACCAAAGGGCTCATGATCGACACCTTCAGGAAGTCATGCGTCAACTGGAGGATCTAAGGATTCGCCCGACAAGCAGTCGTCGCCAGTAGAAGACATCTAGTTACCTCACTCTTTTGTTTAAAGGACTAGCCTTTTATCTCTATGTTCCGTAGGTCTCTTGTCTGTAAACGTTCCTAGTTTAAAAGTACTCTAGCTGAACCTCTAAACTGCCAACATTTCTCTATGGTATGATGTAAGACCTACTGCTAGGTCAATTTTCATGAACTATTGTTGCATCATTAATACCAGTATATTGGCAGATGATTTCTCTATTGCTATAGCTCTTACCCTGATCTTGGATTATGTTGATTTAATCCACGAAACACTCTATTCATATTCGCAATAGGCTCTTACTATTGCTATCATTTCTATGATCTTCCAGTGAAGGATGCCTCCACGAAAGCGTCCCAGCAGAGGAAGACCTGAAACTCAAACCCCTCCTCCACCACCTCCTCTTCCGCAGTTCGATCCGGTGTTGTTCCAAGCGGCTGTGACTGCGGCTGTAACAGCAGCCATGGCCCAGATGAACTCGGGTGATGCGAGCGGTGGAAATTCTAGATTTGGTGAAGTCCACCAACGAGTGCAGGGATGCACTTATAAAGACTTCATGAATTGTAAACCTACTTTCTTTGATGGGACCGGAGGAATTCTGGCATTGTCCCAATGGTTCGAAAGAACCGAAGCTGTATTCGAAATGTGCTCTTGTTCCGAAGAGAGCAAAATCAAGTTCGCTACTGCTACCCTCACTAACAGGGCTTTGTCATGGTGGAACGGCCATGTCAGCGCACTCTCCTTGGTCACAGCCAATGCCATGGGCTGGGACACTCTAAAGGATCTTATGAGAAGGGAGTACTGCCCTAGGGGCGAAGTTCAGAAGCTTGAGGAAGAACTCTGGAACCTCAAGATGAAGGGGACCGACATAACAGCTTATACGGCCAGGTTTTGCGACTTGGCGGCTATGTGTCCCAACATGATCCCCTCTGAAAGCAAGAAGATTGAGCGTTACATCTGGGGTTTAGTGCCCCCGTATCGAGGAAATGTTCTGGCCTCACGCCCTACCACTTTTGACAGCGCCAAGGAATTGGCCCAGAGTCTGATCAACCACGAAATCTCCTCCACTCCAGCAACAACAACCTCAACAACCACTGCACCATCCGGATCATCCGACAGAAAGAGGAAACGATGGATAAGAAGAAAGGCAAGAAAACTCAAACCGCCTCCAGGGATCAGCAAATTGTGGCGGTTCATGCTGCCACCATCCCGGCCGCACCAGCTGCTCCAGCCCCACCGAAGGCTTACAGTGGGAATTTGCCTAAGTGTCCCAAGTGCCCTTTTCACCACAACGGTCCATGCCGTGAACTGCAGTGTTCCAACTGCGGACGGAAGGGGCATACTGTCTGATTTTGCAAGGCCCCTCCCAAACCTATTACACAGGTTCCTGGTACGGGAGTGACCCCGACGTGTTATGGCTGCGGCGAAGCGGGCCATTTTAAGAAGAACTGTCCGAAGACTGCAAATGCCGGGGGAACTGGAAGGTTACTTGCTATCGGTCACAATGAAGCAGTAGCCGATCCCACAGTGGTCACGGGTACGTTCCTTCTCAACAACTCTTATGCCTGTGTCTTATTCGATAGTGGTGCAGAAAGAAGCTTCATAAATCAAAACTTTAAACACTTACTCAAACAAACCCCTCAACCACTAAAAGAAACATTCGTCGTAGAAATGGCTAATGGGAATACAGAAAGCTCTAATGAAATCTATATAGGTTGTACTCTCACGTTAGATGATCACCCCTTTTTAATCGATCTTATACCAGTCTCAATCAAAAATTTCGATGCCATTGTTGGTATGGATTGGCTAAGCCTTCACTACGCCGACATTCTGTGCTCCGAGAAAGCCATCCGCCTGAACTTTCCGAATCGAGAGACCTTATTGATATACGGAGATAAGCCAAGTACAAACCTTCGTATCATCTCTAGTATTCAGGCTCAGAAATACTTGCGCAAGGAATATCGCGCCTTTCTTGCTCACGTTGTCGACACTAACCAAAAATCGAAAGATCCAAAGGACATTCCTGTAGTATGCGATTTTCCTGATGTCTTCCCGGAGGATCTTCCAGGCCTACCTCCCAAACGACAGGTTGAATTCAGAATCGACCTAATCCCAGGAGCTACCCCCGTAGCTAAGTCGCCCTACCGGCTAGCGCCCGCCGAAATGCAAGAACTATCCGGTCAACTCAACGAACTTCTCAGCAAGGGCTTCATTAGACCGAGTTTCTCACCTTGGGGAGCTCCGGTCTTGTTCGTGAAGAAGAAGGATGGGTCGTTTCGGATGTGCATCGATTATAGGGAACTCAATAAACTCACGATCAAAAATCGCTATCCTCTCCCTCGTATCGACGACCTATTCGACCAACTCCAAGGAGCCAGTTACTTCTCCAAGATTGATCTTAGATCGGGGTATCACCAATTACGGGTGCTTGAGGAAGATGTTCCAAAGACAGCTTTCCGAACCCGCTACGGACATTTCGAGTTCGTAGTGATGCCCTTTGGACTGACAAACGCCCCCGCAGTATTCATGGACTTGATGAATAGGGTGTGTCGTCCATATCTAGATCAGTTCGTCATCGTTTTTATTGACGACATTCTCGTCTACTCTCGAAGCGAGGAAGAGCACAGAAATCATTTGCGGTTAATCCTGGAAAACTTGCGATCCGAGAAGTTGTATGCGAAGTTCTCTAAGTGCGAGTTTTGGATCCGGAGAGTTGAATTCTTAGGGCACGTGGTCAGTGAAGACGGAATCCACGTGGACCCCTCCAAAATCAAAGCTATTGAGAACTGGTCAGCACCAAAGACGCCTACGGAAATTCGTCAATTTCTAGGCCTCGCTGGCTACTACCGTCGGTTCATCCAAAACTTCTCTCGGATTGCGAAGCCTCTCACCACGTTAACACAGAAAGGTGTGCCATTCGACTGGGAGGAGAAACAGGAGAAGACATTCCAGACCCTGAAGCGAGCCCTATGCACCGCACCAGTATTATCCCTTCCCGAAGGGACAGAAGATTTCGTTGTATACTGTGATGCATCCAATCAGGGGCTCGGTTGTGCCTTGATGCAGCGAGGCAAGGTTATCGCCTATGCCTCGAGACAGCTAAAGAACCATGAAGTGAACTACACCACTCACGACCTCGAGCTAGGAGCGGTCGTCTTTGCATTAAAAATCTGGAGACACTATTTGTATGGGACGAAGAGCGTGGTGTATACTGATCATAAGAGCCTCCAACACATACTAAACCAAAAAGAACTCAACATGAGACAGCGTCGATGGGTCGAGTTACTTAACGATTACGACTGTGAAATTAGATATCATCCGGGGAAAGCTAACGTAGTAGCAGACGCCCTGAGCAGAAAAGAATATTCCGGACGAAGGATCAAGTCGTTGACAATGACTATACACTCACATCTATCCACGCAGATCAAAGAGGCTCAGCTGGAAGCTCTAAAGCCTGGAAACGTGACGGGAGAATTCCTGCGTGGAATGGATAAAAATCTGGAGGTTAAGGGTGACGGAGCCTATTACTTTATGGACCGAATCTGGACTCCACGCTATGGAGGTTTCAGAGATTTGGTTATGAAAGAAGCACACAACACTCATTACTCCGTCCACCCGGGTTCGGATAAGATGTATCTGGATCTCAAAAAGCTATACTGGTGGCCGAACATGAAAGCAGAGATCTCTATCTTTGTAAGTAAGTGCCTTACTTGCGCGAAGGTCAAAGTAGAATGTCAAAAGCCATCAGGACTCCTCCAACAACCAGAAATACCAGAATGGAAGTGGGAGCGAATCACAATGGACTTCATCACCAAGCTGCCCAAGACAGCAGGTGGATTAGATACCATTTGGGTCATCGTTGACAGGTTGACCAAGTCCGCCCACTTCCTACCCATCAAAGAGACGGATAAGATGGAAAAGCTCACTAGGACTTATATAAAAGAAATAGTGCGATTGCATGGCGTCCCTATATCTATTATATCAGACAGAGATAGTAGATTCACCTCTAGATTTTGGCAATCATTACAAAAGGCACTAGGGACGAGGCTGGATATGAGTACAGCCTACCATCCGCAGACTGACGGACAAAGTGAGAGGACGATCCAAACATTAGAAGACATGCTGCGGGCTTGTGTGATCGACTTCGGGAAATCGTGGGATACACACTTACCTCTTGTGGAGTTTTCCTACAACAATAGTTATCATACGAGCATCAAGGCAGCTCCATTCGAAGCTCTCTACGGCCGAAAGTGCAGATCCCCTTTGTGTTGGGCCGAGGTGGGAGACACTCAGTTAGCTAAGGGACGAACTCCTGATAGCGCCCTCACTGGTCCAGAGTGTTGGGTTTTGAGCATTCTAACACTCCTAAGTGTACATGCAACCCTAAATACCTTGGATCTATGTTTTCTCTATTATACATGCAAATAAGAACATCCAAGGTATTATCCTAATCTAGCATACAAAACAATGACTATAGTAAGATAGAATACATACCTCTTGATGTAGTAAGTCTTCATGTAGCTTGAGTGCCTAGTGCCCCAAGTGTGACACCTCAAATGGAATCACAATCATCAAAACACTTAGAATAGCTTGAGAGAATTCTACACTTCATGAAATCGGCTAGCCCTCTCTAGAATAATACTAGTCTCTCTAGTGGCCGATTTTTCCTCAATAATAAGATGCTTATATAGTTATACAATTAGGGTAAATCCTAATTGTCATGACTTTCCATTTCCTTGGATCCATGGGTACAAATACACCATGGAGCATCCATGAACCATCCTATGGGTTTTAGCCCAACTTGATTATCCATGGAGCATTAGCCCACTATACAAGTATGGATGATTTACACAACCAACCCATATATTTAATTAGTCTTCTTTTGATCACTTAATTAATCCTAGATTAATTCTTGATCAATACTAATTAAATAATCTTATCATTCTTATTATTAATATACTAGAACTTATAATATATTAATAACCATAAGTGTCTTATTTCTCTCATTATAGTCTATCCAAGTGCATGATGGTATGCAACCCAAATGGACCATGCCGGGTCGGGTCAAGTCTTACCAAATATAGTTATGGACTTAGACATTAATCCAACAGTCTCCCACTTGGATAAGTCTAAAACTATTATTGCGTATGACTTCAGGAACCAACCGGTAATCGTAGCTCTCAAAAGCTTCTGTCGAACTCTGACCTTGTAGATGAACTCTAACCTTTGTCAATGACTTGTCCATTAGATAAGGGATCATATATTCCTCCATTCTAGATATCATATGGACTGAGACATGGATTATAATCATTCTCTCTGTCCATTTGTTGTTTCCCGATTTCCGATTTATGACGACTGACTAATTGAACAAATCAAATCAGTCCTGGCCCGGCCGAGCACTTCCATTTGTCATCATCAAATCATCGAAGGGCCCACAGATATCGCTTTTATCCCGAAGGTAAAAGGAATGGATAAACTTCGACTCATATGGCTTGTTCTACTACTTGTTGAATCATACACAAAGGCACGTTTTATAGCACAGAGTTACCAAATGCGGTTTCGTGCAATCAATGTACTATCAACTCATAGTAACAACTCATATCTCTAGGTTTGAAGAATATAAGATATTATCGTCTCATGATCACTCGTGATAAAATCCATGAAGTGATTCCAATGAGCGCGGGTTGAATCCAATACTCAGAACTTATGAGCACTCATGATTGTTGTAGCCTTGTCCAACACCTTAGACCTCTACAACCCATCATGACAGTCTTAATTCATATCTACTTCCAAAATATGACCGACTGTGGATAGTTTGAATAACTTAGTCATTCCGGAAGAATAACCCAGTTTATTCGGGAAGTCAAAACATGCAAAGTGAAACACAATAATAATTGAATCCAATATGGTCTCAGAACTTATGAATATAAATAAAACACCTTTTATTTATCACCATATGATTACACATTATTCATTGTATACTGTTTCAGCTATCAACTTTATTCTTGAATTTAAAACAATAGTTGTCCCATGCTCCAAGCATATACACTATGTTTTCTAAACACTAGTCATGCCACACACCAAGTATGCATACTATGTTTGTCTATGATCTTTACTTTGTGAACTAGATCCATTGAACATAACTTCCATGATTCTTTTTTCACACTCCCAAATCCTTACTGCAAATGCAAGAATTCCAAATTCATGCCATTTACTGGAATCTGTCAGATTCTAAACTTATATGCATTGATCTTCTTGTAATGATTGTGCACAAAGTCAGAAAGACTTGCCAACAATCATTACAGAGTATTCCAAAGGAGATCAGCTCCTTGGAAGCATTCTTCTTGCATTAAGTTTCCTTAATCTTACACAGATTCAAAATTCTAACTTTGAAACATTTCCAGATTCCATTTTGACTATCACTTCTGAACAAGAGTTGCCTCCTTACAGATTATGTCAATATGGTCCTTCCAGAATTATCACTATACTTCCAACTGTCCTTGAGCAACCAATCTTTGGTAAACCTCAGATTGTTCTCGACAATTGTTTAATCCTTTTAGTCATATCCAGTTCTATACCTTTTCCCTTCTTAATGCCCCAGGCATTTGGAAAATTTTAGAAAGGATGAATATAGCACATGTAATCAATCCTATATCCGAAGCATATGGGACACGATTCATGATGTCTCACATAAAGACTAAACCAGTCTTTTGCTATAATATGTCCATTTCAATTTGCCAAGTTCTCATAATTCAGATTATGAAAAGGGATGCCGTAATCATAATCGAATTTTAGAACGCAAATAATGGACCCATATACAGAATTTCCTTATGCTGAGCCATTCCAACATGAAATTCATATATATCCTTGACTAAATGATTAAAACCTCACGATCTAAGCTTATAGATTTGAGATGAAGTATAATTTCCTCTCCCTTAATTATAGCAAAACAACTCTTTCCCAATTGAAACTTTTTGTTTTTCTATAATTAACATTGCTAACTTGCAATACCTATCATAATTATCATGCTCCCACTAACATGATGATTATTAGCATAACTTTTTATGCTCCCACTAGCTTTGACATGTACTCAGAAATCACCTGGACTTCTAGAAATCAATACTTCATTGACTTTCTTACCAAAGTTCAGATTTCTGATACTAGATTGTTTTGATAAAACTTTATCAAAAATCATACACCTTCCCTTAGATAGCACACTTGTGTGTCTAAACAGTTATGAAGAGGTATTCCGTAATCATAATGGTTAGACCTTTTTGCCACTTCTCACAAGTCCATATTAGTGTGCCGGTTAACCACACGCGCTCCACTAACGACTTTGAGAATGCAAATATCACAATTGCTAGCTAGATAAAATCTACTTAGTGAAAGCGTTTCCTCACCATCATTTTCATGAATCGGAGAGAAACCTTATGACACTTAGATTTATATGGTGTATGAGTTCCTACCCATATGAATTTGTCAAAACCATAATCACAAGACAAAGATACTGACAAATCCAAAACCATATGGATTGAACTCAATCTTAACTTCTTGCCACCTGGCAGCTCAAGGGCCTGCCATTGCTTCCAAGTTGTTGTGCAACAAATTGAGAACTCTAAGAACTCATATGCAAAGCCAACTTTAACTGGAATGGGCACAGAATATGTCAACACGATAGGTTATAAACCTCAAGTCGTGTGCTAGTGAAGAACTTCAGGTTCTATTCTTGAATAGTTCTTGAGACTTTCAAGACCTTTAAGACTCCCACTGTCCTCTTGACCTATAAGACTCCCTTGTCAAATATCCAAGAGATAGTGTGGATTCTAATCAAGACAAACACTTCACACAATTGGTCTAAGTTGGTCTTTGTTTTATCCAAAACATCACAACTTACCAATTTCAAATGTACAAGAGTAGAAAACTTTTACTCTTACATTTGACAAGTGTTTTAAACCTTCTTTAAGACATGTCACTCAAGTTACAATCTTGGAGTATGACTCTAAAACTTGTATTGGAACGAAGTATGACTCATCTTCTTGATTTAACCATTTCAACAATTCAAGATCCCTCTTCTTAGTCATAAGAATGCACTAAGACTTCCTTAGAGAACTAATTGTGCTATGGTTTCTTAATCATTAAGATGATCACAAAACTGATACTAAAGTACTCTCCCATCTTTTCAGATTTGAGAAACTTTTATCCTTCTGCCTAAGTTGATTCTTCTTATTCGCTCTGCCTTACATTGGAACCTTTTTCCAATGTCTCAGAGTTATACTTAAGCATGTAAGTATAATCATATTTACTGAGCTTTAGTAAACTATGACGAATAGTCTTATCAAACTTTTGTGGTGGACTTAATCAGTGCACAAGAATGTGTACTCGATCCTTTAGTCCTTTACTTGACTCACACATCCATGTGAACAAGTAATTAGTCTTAATTTTCCAATACTTGAAAGTTCTCATTCATCATGCTATACAACTTGCATGATTCCAAGTTCCGGTCCAATTGAAACATGGGTGATGAGAATCTTTTCTTATTTGGTAAATCTAGACATTACCACAAATGAAAGAATCAATTTCATATTTCCACTCTTGCTTTTAATGGAATCACATAAGCAACAATTTTTCCTCAAATGCCATTGTAAGGATATTTTAAAAATAAATAAAATCAAAAATTTTCTTTTATTTTAAAACTTTGCGGAAAAACTTATCCTTACAATCCATATGAAAACTTGTTGTTATCTATTCCTAAGCAATATTTCATAACTCCTAAGAAGTAGCTCAAGAATCCGATCTTCAAACTATGCGATAGAAATCCATCTACGCCATCAGATTCAGCATATTCTTTCTTTAAGTTTCTTCACTTTTCTTTGATTCTTAAAACATCACCATGTGACCCAGTCACATCATGTATCAAGAATCTCAGAATAGAAACTTAGCAGAGTTAGATAGTGGAATTTACCTGAAGTAGAGTCAAACTTATTGACTTTAACATCCTTAGGTAAATTTGGCAGCTTCGCAGCCAATGCCCCTTCCTTTGGCAATATAAACATATGGACCCTTTGATAATGGTACACGAGACTATCACAGACTTAGCTTTTCTCTTTACCATTTGGTCAACCGAGTTGACTATGGCCGATCCCTTTCCATTGGGAAGAGAATGCTTTACTAAATATCCAACGTCATCATTGTCAATGTCCATAAAGTTTTAGGAAGTTGATCTTAGAAAATAGATAAGATCATTAAGGGTCTTGTCATAGTCTGTTTCATAGGTGTCCCAAAGGAACTCACTATGTGACTTAGAAAGTGATTGAACCACCAACTTTCTCAAGACTTTGACACCCAACTCTCCCGGCTTGTCAATATGTGACTACATCTCCAAGATGTGATCACACCTAGACCTTGCCTTGCCAATAGGGCTTTGAGTGACCTTAAACTTTTCAAGAACTTGTGGGTTAGGGAGAATAATCAGAGGAGGTGAAAGAAGTATGATTTCCAAGGGACATCATCTTCATTTAGGAAAGCTTGTTTCAAGAGATTTGGGAAGATCATAAATGTCTAAACCAGACATCTTTTGGGAGATATTCAAGATAGTTGATTTTAAAGTCCTTAATATGACACCCAATATGAAATATTAAGGCTAGGACCCAACAAACTATTTTATAACTTAGAAGAGGTATGCCGTAATCCAAGCTATAAAATATTTGAAGGTAGGTGAATGATGATTCACCAATTTCCACCAAGATAAACGAAATGTATTATTAGGTTTTAATTGGTTTTGAAACTCCTAGATCTTTGAGATTCATTGAACTGTTCAAAGGCATGTTTCAATATCGAGTGTGCCCTTCAGGTTTTGTGACTGGGATGCCGAGGATCACAAAACAAGGTGTGAAGTAACCATGCAAATCACTTGGTACCCTTAATAAATTACCCCTCAATCGATGTGCCGGTTAACCACACACGCTCCATCGATACTATGATAAATATTAAGTCACCCTTTACCTACCTTGTTAAGTCCAAGTTAGTGTGCCGGTTAACCACACACGCTCCACTAACGACTTAGACAAAGTGTAAAGTGTAATTTCATGGGTTAGCACCTTATTCACATTTTTCCTAAGTAACTAAGACTGGGTATTATTAAGAGTTTAGTTACTTAGTATTTTCATTAATACTTTTAATGAAGGGAGAATTATAGTCCTGTCAAACCCGTTCGGCTAACGACCCTCCACCGGTCAAGCAAGCGGTGGGTGAGAGTGGACACCCATTAAGTTGCCATTTTATAGGCAACAACCTTATACCCACCTTATAGACCGGCTTCGTGAATGAGGCGTACTAGCGGTAAGACTGACTTTACTCTTATACATATATATATTATTAACTTATAATATTATAGAGTATAAGTGGTTGAATTTTAAATTTTAAAATTCTAAGGGCTAACTTGGAATTAAAGTATTCATAAGTGAAAACTTTACAAATTCCAAAACTTGAGGGCACGTTTTGAAACTATTCAAAACTTTTCATTTCTTGTAACTTATGAGTTTAATAGAGTAATAAAATGAGGACTTTTCATTTTTCTAACTCTTGTGTTCTTTTAATGGGTTTTTTTAATCCAAGAGACTTTTGGTTTTCCATAACTTGAGGACAAGTTATGGACTCCATTAAAACACATTATGATCAAGAATTAAACTACCATATAGGTTACAAATAATTCCTATGATCATCTAAACTTCATAAGAACAAGAACATGAATATGAACACTTTCAAGAATCAAAATCACATTAAACTTTGTAATTTTGATAACTAGTTGTTGTAAATGAATTAGCAAAAACATTACACCAGCTAAAACAAGTTTTCAAGTACCAAAACAGTTTAGGGTAATGTTTCCAATCCATTTCCAGCAACTAAAGTCGAAAATCTGCACTCTGTCGACCCTACTCGCCGAGTAGGTTGAAGATACACATGAACTCGCCGAGTCCCCCCCATGGACTCGCCGAGTCCATTCGTCAGACAGCAAGTTTTCGACTTTTTTCAACTTTTAATTACAAGTATAAGAGAAAGCAAGCCTAGTCTCTGATACCACTGTTGGGTTTTGAGCATTCTAACACTCCTAAGTGTACATGCAACCCTAAATACCTTGGATCTATGTTTTCTCTATTATACATGCAAATAAGAACATCCAAGGTATTATCCTAATCTAGCATACAAAACAATGACTATAGTAAGATAGAATACATACCTCTTGATGTAGTAAGTCTTCATGTAGCTTGAGTGCCTAGTGCCCCAAGTGTGACACCTCAAATGGAATCACAATCATCAAAACACTTAGAATAGCTTGAGAGAATTCTACACTTCATGAAATCGGCTAGCCCTCTCTAGAATAATACTAGTCTCTCTAGTGGCCGATTTTTCCTCAATAATAAGATGCTTATATAGTTATACAATTAGGGTAAATCCTAATTGTCATGACTTTCCATTTCCTTGGATCCATGGATACAAATACACCATGGAGCATCCATGAACCATCCTATGGGTTTTAGCCCAACTTGATTATCCATGGAGCATTAGCCCACTATACAAGTATGGATGATTTACACAACCAACCCATATATTTAATTAGTCTTCTTTTGATCACTTAATTAATCCTAGATTAATTCTTGATCAATACTAATTAAATAATCTTATCATTCTTATTATTAATATACTAGAACTTATAATATATTAATAACCATAAGTGTCTTATTTCTCTCATTATAGTCTATCCAAGTGCATGATGGTATGCAACCCAAATGGACCATGTCGGGTCGGGTCAAGTCTTACCAAATATAGTTATGGACTTAGACATTAATCCAACACAGAGATCATTCAAGAGACGACCGAGAAGATTGTACAAATACGTGAACGACTAAAAGCCGCTAGGGATCGACAGAAGAGCTACGCCGACAAACGAAGGAAACCCTTTGAATTCCAGGTCGGAGACCGGGTTCTTCTGAAGGTCTCGCCCTGGAAAGGCACGATACGCTTCGGGAAGCGTGGAAAGTTAAACCCAAGGTACATAGGGCCTTTTGAGATTATTGCTAGAATCGGCCCCGTAGCTTACAAACTAAACTTGCCCCGCGAGCTAAGTAACATACATCCTACCTTCCACGTCTCAAACTTGAAGAAATGTCTATCTGATGAGACTCTCGTGATTCCCCTCGACGAGATCGAGATCAATGAGAGCCTCAACTTCGTGGAAGAACCTGTGGAGGTCTTGGATCGTGAAGTAAAGCGGACGAAACAAAGCCGCATCCGAATTGTGAAGGTTCGGTGGAACGCCAAACGAGGACCGGAATTCACTTGGGAGCGCGAGGACCAAATGAAACTCAAGTACCCTCATCTTTTCGCTTAGTAGTATTGTAATATCGTATCTGTTTGTATTCTAAATTTCGGGACGAAATTCCCCTAACGGGGGGATGATGTGACAACCCCAAATCTAATTCCGTTACAAATCCCATTTTCACTAACGGAACGTGTCGCTATACGTTATTTTATGTAATATTGAAATCGTCAATATCCGAATATCTAAATTTATGCATGGCTTAATATTATCATAAGAAATATAACTCGTATGTGTTAACCCCGTTTAACCTAATAGAGTTGTTTTACATTTTCAACCACTTCACCCGGGTAAAAAGTTTTAACCCAGTTAACTTTAAACATCGGGTAGCCGTGTATCGGGTGCGATTCCCGAGACATATGCAATGGGTGTGCACAACATTTGAACACTCATTTGCTACACACCCACTCTCTCTCTCTCTCTACTTTCTCTCTCTAGACTCGAAATCGGCCCCGATTCCGCTAATTTCCGACTTCCAAACGTAAGTACTCATCCCCTATCTTATTCTAGACATGCTTCATTGAAATTGAGGGCCAAAAATCATAGGAATCAAGGTTCAAAGAGGAGTTTACGGCCTAAGAAGATCCTTAGGCCGTAAACCCCCAAATCCAAGCCAAGGACCAAGTTTTTCCTTCTTGTATGTTAGTATACTAATTAAGGCTTATAACTAGAAAGGTTTGGACCTTAGAACACAAGAAAATGATGCTTGAAAAGGAGTTTACGACCCAAGCATGTGCTTAGGCCGTAAACACCTCAAACACCCTACAAATCCATGTTTTAAGCCCCAAAAACACTTCTAGGATGTTAGGTAAATTATACATGACTCCAAGGAACACTTAGATGCATCAAACAACTCCATTTGAGGCCAAAAAGAGGATTTTACGGCCTAGCTTAGGCTTGGGCCGTAAACACCCAAATTTTTGTGTCAAACAAGTCCCTAAACTACCCTAATGCATGAAAGGAATTTATCTAAGGCCTTTGGAAGTGTGTTGTACCATTAAACACCTCATTTTGACACCAAATGAAGAGTTTACGGCCAAGAATGTTCTTGGGCCGTAAACTCCCCAAAAATTGATGCCAAATTGTTCCAAACTCACTATAGGGCCTTCTAGGATTTTTCTAAGCCATTTGGGACCATGTTGTACAAGTAAAACCTTCGTCTTGAAGGACTTATAGGAGTTTACGGCCCAAGAACAAGTCTTGGCCGTAAACTCCCCAAAAATATCACAAATGAGGATGTTTAATCCTTCCCTCTTGGTCCAAAACACACACCACTAAATCAAGGAAGTGAGATAAGGCCCTAAACACACATTTTGGAGTGTCACAAGAGTTTACGGCCAAGCCTAGGGGGCTTACGGCCGTAAACTCCCAATGGGTGGCTTTTAGGACATAAACTCTAAAAGAGTAAACTCATGGACCCTCCCGTAAATCATTCATGGCCTTGTACCACTCCCGGGAACCCTTTCTAGGCCTTAAAACCCCGAAAACGACACTAGAATGTCCAAATACTATAATGAGAAGCATAAGATGATTAACTTCTTGTAAAATACATATTTCATATGACGTTAGGGTCCTAAAAGGTGCTCAAGTGGTTATTTGGTACCAAACGCTCAATCGACACCATTACCCGATTTACCCGATTCACCCGATTTCCGCGATTTCAGGTGAGTTCATACCCCTTTAATGAACCTTTCAAGTGTTTTACATGTTTTAGGGGGGAGATACAAGTTGCTTATAAATGTTTATGCAAAGTTTTACAGATCGATTTCCGAGTTTCAAGGATTAATCACATGTGATTCACTACCCTTAGTTCAAATCACATGTGATTTGTCCCTATGCCCTAAAAACGGGTTTACCCTTTTCAAACTATTTTTAAACAGTGAATCAGAATTTAAATGTTCTTTTGGAAAAATACTTTTATTTAATCAATTTGCTTATAAAATGTAACCACTCTGATATATTTATATAAATAAGACTTGGAGGGCTTAGGACCGATATCTCGCCTTATTTCCTGTTCTTGTTTGATTGTGGGCTTAGGGTAGTAGTTATCCGTCCGACGGTCGTTGATTTCTTACTTATATAAACTCTGTATATCAGTATGGGATACAAATATTACTGCTTTCACTTAATGCTAAAGTCACTAACGTGCTAAGAAACACCCCCACTAAGATAACCATAATAGGTATGGTTAGGGTCGCTACCGCTACTACTCGCTAAAGTTATTACCATCTACGCTATAATACTCACTATTACTAGACGATACACTGGTAAGAGAATACACTATGATCAACACTAAAAGATTTCTACACTATAACAACAGAGAAAACACTAAACAAACAACAATATACTAACCCACTATGAGATACTCTATTCGCTATCCACTACGCCCGGAGTTTTCCAGCAGGGAGACGACTCTACATGTATGGATCTATACGGGGCAGACGCTATTACATCCCGACTGTTAACTCAGTCCGTGCCGTACAGGCCCAGGGATGCCACTACTTCACTACACTGTGCATGACCGGGAAGGTCATGGGATCCTCTATTATCCACACTATTGGTAATATACAAGGAATACCCTACAACTACACTAAAATACTACACTAAATGCTAAACCACATCCCGAAGTAAGTAAGTATCTATCACTCAAGGAAGCTCGCACCTTTATCATGAATCACGAGCTTAACTTATCCTATCACATTTGTTATTTGGAGATTTGCCAAAGTATTTTTACAGTAAATTGTTTTCAAAGAGATAAAGAATGCATACGTTTCACAGATTGTCACTTACAATGTATTTCCTGGAAAATATGGGAATTTCTAAGTTCTACTACTTATGAACATAAATGATACATCCTTAACACTAATGCTTTGTATACAAAAATTCACACTAAACTCTTATGAACTCACCAGCTTTATGCTGATAATTGTTTTCAAAATAACTTGTATCTTCAGGTCAAAGATAGACAGGTACAGACGCTGCATTTTTGGAGAAGGTGGAGCGCACAAGACTCATCTCTTATTTTTGAATTACTTTCGAGTGATTGTTAAACATTACTATACACGCATGTAATTAAATTCACTATTTAATACTATGGTTGTATGTTTCTTGTTTCTACCATTATGCAATTGTGATGATACTGTTCACTACGTCATCCACCCCGAAACGTATTCCGCCGTTATCGGTTTTGGGGTGTGACAACTTGCTATTAAGCATATCCATATTGCAATTTGGTCGTTTCTTCAAAAACATGTGAAATTTTCGAGCACGGCTTCCCAAAAAGCAACTCTCCTAATATCATTTCCTATAGTTGGATTTTTTGACGTCCCGCACCACGCGATCGCCAAAGCATACTCCTCCTCCGACGTCCACTATAATGGAGGTTCTTATTCACTTTTCGCGATTGCTTTCCTTTTTTTCCCCTTCTCTCTACATTTTTGACTGCCTCCCGCTTGTGTTTCGGGAACCGTTTCTTGAGTTGGTTGTGTGGGTGGTGGTTGTGTGGTTGTCTGCCTCCCGCATGTAGGGTGACGCATGAAATTGCATTAGGGTGAGGTGGGATGAGAAAATTTTCATTGAAATGGTATTTGTGCTGAGTTTTGAGTGTTGAGTAGGTTCATATAGCTCTCATATGATGCAAACCCCATGGAAGTGGATGTAATTGTGGTTGGAGGGGTGTTCGAGTTTTGCTTTATAGCTTGGTTGAAAGAAAATGTGGTTGATTTTTGTATAAAATGAGAGAAAGAGAAGAATTGTGTAGATAAAAAAAAGAGTATATGTGTGTATTTATATGTTGAGTAAATAGGTAGGGTTTTTTTGTGACCGTTCTGAACGGTCATTTGGCCTTTCCTTTGAGTTGAGCATGTTGCCATTCGTTACCACCACCATGGATGACCCATAACGACCCTTAACGGCTGGGGGTGTAGCCGCATTACAACGTCGTTGCCGCCGATCCACGTAGACAAAAATGGTTGATAACGACTCCATACCGACCAGTCTTAACCTAACATTGGTTGTAACATGGTTTTCTTTTTATTACTACGAATTGGTTTGATAAAGTCACTCAAAATGGAATATCTTGTTCATTAACAAAATAGAATTAAATGAAAGAATATCAAATATAATAAACAAAGTTGTAAGTTTGGTCCATGTGGTATGTCAAAAATTGGATGTTTGGTCCAAAAAGTTTTGTAGTTGCACCAATGATCCAAAATAAGAATTTTGTTGTAGTTTTGGTCATTGGAAGAGTTTAAATGAGTTAGAATGATTATTTTGCCATTTTCATTGTTTTTTGACAAACTGCAAAAATGTCCCTATGGTATGCACTTTTTCTGATGTTTAGTTCAAACATCGATTTTTTTGGTTTCGTGATCCTTTTGAGCTAGTTTTGTTGGGAATTTGATCCCTCGGTAAACTGAAATGACTATAATACCCTTGGGGTATTAATTTTTCTATTTTCCTTCATTTTTTGTTAAAATCTAATAATTATTTATTTATTTTAATAATTAAAAAAGGGTCCGGCTCTCTCTCTCAACAAAACCTCCAAAAACACTGATCTTCAATCCTTCGAAAACCTCACAAATTCTTCTCCATCTTTTTTTCTTTGTCTTCTTCAAGAATGTTGATCCTTAATTTGTCCAACAACAATTTCCCAGCACCCATCATAGAAGATAACTCCATCAATTTCCCCCTGCTTGAATTTGACCTACAACTCCAAGATTCTCCAACAATGGTTGTTTGTTAAGGAGATGAGAGGTTGAAGTCGCCGTGTGGGATGGGATCTGACTTCTTGGCTAATCTGAGAAGAAGGACGAATAAGAGCAGAAGGAGGGGCGACTGGCATTGGATGAACCGGGAAGGCATCGTCGGTGGTTTAACTGCTCGAAGAAATAAGGAAAAACAAAAGCAGTGGTGGTGGAGTGTGATCTGGTGGTAACAGATCTATTGAGGGAGGAGGAGCCCGTTTTTCGAAGAGCTGATAAAAAAAACTGGATCATCGGATCTAAACAACCATCTAATGGATCTACAAGGATCTGGTATAGAAAAACCGAGGTACACCAAATATTACTCGGATCTGATTTGAGAACAACTATATCTTGATAGAGACCTCACCAAAAGAACAAATCAAATGCGAAAAAAAATTATTACAACTCTGATAAGAATCTGATCAGATCGACGACGAAATCAGATGTAATACCGACTAATCCATAAGAATCAAATACAAAATCAACAAAGGAGAACACAAAGATTCATGTAAGACTCTGATACCAACTAAAATATAACAAAACGTTATTTCCTTCGATAGATCTTTAAGAGCTTTACAAACAAAAGATTCGTAGAGCTGGATCTGAATATTTCCACACTAACCCTTAACAAGAAATCAACTGGTCTAGATTATAGTAGGTCTATGGAGTCTTAGTCCGTAAACGAGAGAGAGAGAGATTTTCTTTTTTAATTGTTGTAAAAAAAAACTAACTTTAAATGTCAAATTTGTCATTTTAAATGTTTTCAATAATTTTGGATTAGACACAACAAACCCTGACAGTGATACAATTTTAAAACTTTTTGAACTAAACATCTCATTTTTGACATACCATAAATTTGTAGATATTAATATATTTGTTTTACAGTAATTGGAAAGAAATTGAAATACTATTTCTTTTTTTCTTTCACGAAAAAACCGTTTAAACCATATTCGCTCAAACGAAACGGTTTTTGCATCTCAACAATAACGTGTGTTGCTTCAATGGCAAATCCAAAATCTCGCAATTGGCCTTCCTTGAGCTTTTTCACCAACCTAACCGAACCCAGATTTCAGATTTCACACCTCTGATTTCCAGTTTCCCGCCATTGACGACTTTAAAAATGGATTCTCTAGCAATCTACTCTCGACTGATTTTTTTGTGTGGAAAACAATAGGCCCTTCTAGTGAAACAGAGTTAGGAAGCGATGGCGGAAGCTGAACCAGAGAAGCAACAACGACAACAACGAGTCGGAGGGGGATCATCAATTCTGAGGAAACCCTTTTACGATCTCACTAACCTCATCCCTAAACCCCACCGGCATTCTATTTCTACTTCATCATCCCAAGCGAAGAATCCCATAACGTCCACCGATCCCGCCATGTCCCTTTCCAGAACCTGCTCCACCCAAATCCATAGTCTCGTGCAGCAGCAATTCGCCGCTCCGAGGGACCAACATCCTCTTCCGACTCCTCGGACTCCGAGTCCTGTTACTCTCAATCTCCCACACACACAAAAACGCCGGTGTATGTATTAATCGAAATGTTGTTCTTCTGCATCTGGATTTTTTTTTATTGAACCTGCTTCATTGTTTGTTCATATAGTACTTTGTATAGTGTTTTCTTCTCCTATTGCAATCTGAATTACCCACTCTGTTTCTGAATTACTTTTACAGTGCACAATTTATCACCTGCATATCTGTATTTATATGTTCAAAGTTAAAATTATAATGAATTACTTCCCCATTTTGGTTCATGTGCTTGGAATTATATGACGATACCATGATCGGGATTTTCCCAATGCTTAACTTGCTTAATTTCTGTGTTCCGAAACTAATGTTTAACGGGTGTTCAGCTTAATTTTCATCATTGTAGTTTACAATCAGTTATTATTTGTATAGTGAATAATCAATATACCATGCGACTGTGTTTGCTTTCAACTGTTATATGTGATTACGTAAAGGAAACAGTGAATCGTGATTGTTTCTTCAAAAGGTTCCATAGATTACTATGATATTTAGGTAATTTGTATTTCTATTGCATAGATGATTCGGTTGGTGATGGGAAGCATCTAGCTTATACCGGAAGCCAAACATTGATGAAAACTAGAAGCAAGACGAAGGCTGCTGCTGTACCTGTTTATCCGATTCATCTTGAAAGAACAATAAATAACATGAAGGGTATTCCTATGCAACCTAGATACCCACTAATGGAAAACACCATTAACATGGAGCCGCTATCTGGGGTGAAGTTTAACAATAAAAAGAAAGCAGTTCTGGGTTCTAGTCTTACTGATCTTTCAAAGAAATATGAAGAAAAAATGGTAGCTACACCTATCAATTATGGTGCCCTGAAGAAGAAGGATGAAGGAAATAGTTCTATGCGTCTATTGAGGAGTAGAAGCAACAGGTGTTTCTCTCTGGCACATATACAAATGAAGTTTAATCAAAACTTACTTTTTCTTTTCTAATTCCAATTTTGATGTTGGGTGTTATCCATTTTCAGTTCTCTAATTGTAAACACCCCTCGGAAAATAAAAATCCTTACAATATCAGTGAAAATATCTCTGCTTCTTTGACTTTTGGTAGGTATGAAGTTAATGGAGCGGAAGATTCATTAGAATCTAAGTCAACAAAAGTTCATTTTCCGAATAACAAGGTTTGTTTGTTTGACCTTTTTCTATAAGAAGCATGTATATTGTTTATGGAATTGCATCGACTAGATTAATTATAACATCTTGTTGTTTCTTGGAAACGAAGTGATCTTAATGGTCATTGTTCTGCAGAAAAGGAGCCACTCATCAAAGAAAAGTTCCAAAAAATTTGTATTGCCACAAGATTTTATTGACCAACAAAGAGCTTACTTTAAAGAGATTGATGAGTATGAACTACAAGTCGAAGAAGAAGAAGCGGATGAAGTATCATCCTAAAGAATATATGTAGGTGGGGCCACCTCATGTATTTCAATGTCTTTTGCATATTCTAGGTGGATCAATTGTAGATCAAAGTGTATAAACAACATTTTATAGTGTGATATGACATGGAAATTACAAGTCTGGAGTGTTATATTTTTTGTGGGAGTTTCAAATTTCAATGTGGATTGAGTTTCTTGTTGGATTGAACTCTTATACTAGTCACTGTTTTATATTTCACAATATATATTATATTCTATAATAAGTGGGAAAAAAAACCAAAGCCATATCTTTCTCTGACATGTTTCTTCTTGAATAGTTTGTTGATATGTTTTCACTTTGGTTTAGTGGGTTATACCTTTCTTTGGCTGGTGTCAAGTTGTCTACACCTTTTAATTGAGTGCATAGAAGATAGAAGTTGTTCAATGAAAATGAAATGGATTGTAGGGTAGTTTGGGCACTTTGGTATTGTAGTGAATTCAAAAGCGATAAGGAATTAGATGTTGATCTTTTTGGTTATGGGTAAGGTCATGTCGAAAGGTCACCAAAGATGCCTCATTTATGGACATAGTTTTGAGTTTGGATTTTCCTAGGTTTCATTTTCATTCTAATTGATGATACAGTTGCCCTCCAACAATGGAAATCTCCATATCCTTCATCTCATAATCTTTGGGGGATGCCTTTTTGTCTTCATTATTTAGTTTGAATGAGTTGAACTTTTGTGGATGTTATCAATCCTACATTGATGTGAAACGGTTTTGGTCTTCTTTTATTTCAATTGGATAACGTGTATCGGGATAAATAATTATTAAAACATATTTGAGGTAAAATGTTTATTTAAATCAATATGTACTTGTTATTTTATCATTATCAAATTATAAAAAAATGTTCATTAGCAAGACCAAACGCAAGAAGCTAATAAACACAATTTAATTAAGCAATCCCTAATACCCATAAGATAAGAAAATACACTCATATAGTTTAAAAAAATTAATTTTGAATCCTTTTTAACATTATTACACTAGAATAACAAGTTTTAATAGTACAAAGATAGATTTGTAGGTAAGAAGTAGGACTAGGATAGGTGATTTCTAGTGAAGGTGGATTATTGGTAAGAAATTCTTCAAAAATAAAAAAAAAAAATTGTAATATAAGGCAATAAATGTAAAATGGCGATGTGCCAAAATCATGTATGTGATTCGGAATCTATGCTACATACATGGGTATTCTTTTCGGACCATAAGTAGAGAGGGTCGGGTGTGGGGCACCCATTAGCCATGACCCAACAACATTTTTGAGCTTTATTTGGGATCTTTCGTTGATTGGGGGGCCATCATTACCTTCAAGCAAATTCATATTTACCCGTTCACATGGGAAGTACAAATAATTGTATTCGAATAAAAAGACCTATCAATCATATATTTATATTTTATATTCTTATAATCATTTTTTATATATATCTATTTTTTCATATATAAAATTGTGTGAACCGAGTAATAAGGAGAAAAAGTGATAAAAAGATGAATAGTTTTGGAGTAAGTGCAACCTGTTATTGGATCATGAAGTGTAGACAGTCAAATGTTGTACTCCGAATTGATAACATAAGATGGTGAGTTGTACTATGCATAATGCATTAATCATTTAAATGATTATTTTTTGAAATTGTTTTGTCCAATAACATAAAAGAAAATAACACCCTGGTTCATGGGTAATATGCTTTTGCTAGTTTACAAAATTAAAATAGACGATGTTGGATCATGTAGCATTTATATTTGGTTGTAGGCCTAAAAGGTTCTTGCCATGTCACATGGTCATTGTTGTGCATTTACTCACTAGTGGTCCTTTGACTGTGACACCTTCCTCCTAGGGTCTTGGCTTTTTAGAATCTTATAGTTAGGTTTGGGTTTCTTAAAATACCATATTAAACATAAGAAAAATAATCAAATTATGTGTCGTACTTAGTTTAAAAAGGGTATATCTAAAATTTCATTCAGATTTATTTAGTTGATTGGAATAAATAAAAGAGAAAATTATAAAAATGGTCCCTCTGGTTTGCTGATTTCTTTAGACACCATCCGACGAGTTTCAAAGTTGCAAGTTTCGTCCCTCTCATTTTGACCATTGTGAATTTGGTCTCATTAAACTTGAAATGACTAATTTACCCTTTAGGTAAATATATTTTTGTTAAATAATAAATGCCTTTCCCCACCCCCACCTCACCACACCTACATCTTCATCATCTATCCCCCTCTTGCACTTGTTGACCATGCCAACCTCTCCTCCGTTGGTAAACCAACACCACCACCATTTACAAAACATATTCTCTCTCCTCTTACCTAATCTTTGATCCAAAACCCATTACGACCACCCCTCATTCTCTCCCTAACACAAGAAATTAAGCATGATAAGAGTGAACAAACTTTTTAAGGTAAGAGTTTTTCTTGCAAAGTACTTTTTAAGGAAGGAAATGGAGGTTTGTCGACAACTGTTGAGTTTTCTAGCAAGCAAGCAGACTAGCAGAGGCATGGACAAGAGAGGAAATGCTTCTTTCACTAATCCATGGATAAAGAAATGATAAAAAGGTTTAGTACAATACTTAGGTTGTAGGGTGACGTGGGGATTAAACCTTTTTCAAAAGAATAAATAAATAATAAATAAGAAATTAATGAAAAAATATACAGGTGCAATAAATTCTTTTTAAGGACGATTCGAGTTCCAAACTTGCAACAAAAACATATAATAAAGACGATTTGAGTTAAAAAAAAGTTAAAGACCTATTGTAGAGGTTACCTTGAACTATAGGGACCATTATTGTAATATACACAAATAAGAATCATGAATACGCTACCCTCGATTCCCAACACTTCAAAAAATCTATTAAAAAAAACTATTAGTAAGCAAACACAAAGGTCTATTTATAGCATCACTTAGCCTCTCGTTTTCTCTCATTTTTAACAAAATATGGAAGAAAAAGGATACACACAAGATGGCACAGTCGATCTTCGCAGGCAACCCGTGCTCTCTTCCAAAACCGGCAAATGGAAAGCTTGTGCCTTTTTAGTTGGTAATTCACCACACCCTTTTCTTGATTTCATTTTTTCATTTCAAGATTCTTCAAAGTTCAAACCATACAACAACTACAAGACTATCTTTTTTATGGTTTTTTTTTTTCTTTCAAAAGGGTATGAAGCGTTTGAAAGAATGGCATTTTATGGGGTGGCGTCAAATCTTGTGGTGTATTTGACGACACAATTGCATGAAGACACTGTTTCATCTGTTAGAAATGTTAATAATTGGTCAGGTGCGGTTTGGATGACTCCCATCTTTGGTGCATACATTGCTGATTCTTATTTGGGTCGTTTCTGGACTTTCACCTTGTCGTCTCTCATCTATGTATTGGTACGTAAGTTGTTTTTTTTTTTTTTTTTTTTTTCAACAAAAAGTAGTTTTTTTATGAGGTTATAATTTTGATGCAAAGATTGCTTTTGGATGTGTGTTTTTGTCCATGCGTTTTCTTTGAATGAATATAAAGAAAAAAAAAACTATTGGCTTATCTTTCTTTTGACCAACTATAGTTAATTAAGTCCAATAATTTCCATCACTTGTCAATTCATTATACTTATATAATTCAAATATTATCAAGTTAATTACCATAAATCTATCGATAACGACAAAAGCTTCGATCTTAGTTATGGTTCCCACCATTGGTCTTTTAGGGTGGTAACAATTGTTCGATATGATATAATCATTAAACTTTATATAATATTATATGTTTTAACTTTTAGCGGTTAAAAATTTGTCATTTTAGGGGATGGTGCTATTGACATTGGCAGTTTCGATCAAATTCTTAAAGCCAACATGCAGAAATGGAGTATGCAATAAAGCCACCACTTCTCAAATTGCATTTTTCTATTCATCTTTATACATCATAGCCATAGGTGCAGGTAGATATGCACTAACTTCAAACTTTCTTTTCATAATTTTTATAATGTTAAAGTTAAAAAAAAACAATTTGTTCTTGTACGTTATACCTTTTAGAATTATGTTTTTACGACCATAGTACATACCTGATTAAAAATCTTGGATCCAACATTGATGTAGGTGGCACGAAACCCAATATCTCAACTTTTGGTGCTGATCAATTTGACGATTTTGACCCTAGTGAAAAGAGACTAAAAGTATCGTTTTTCAACTGGTGGATGTTTAGTAGTTTTACGGGTGCACTTATCGCCACCCTTGGTCTAGTTTACATTCAAGAAAACTTGGGTTGGGGTCTTGGTTATGGCATCCCAACCATTGGTCTCATTGTGTCACTTGTTATCTTCTACATTGGCACCCCTATGTACAGGCATAAAGTTAGAAGGACCAAGAGTCCAGCCGGAGAAATTTTCCGTGTTGTTAGGGCGGCATTTGCCAATCGCCACCGCGAACCACCACGTGATTTGTCAGAGCTCCATGAGTTTGATTTGCAACATTATGTCAATAGTGGGAAACGTCAAGTTTATCACACTCCAATTTTCAGGTACCTAATTGTTTTACTATTCATTGTCTTTCTAAAAGAGCAAAGAAATGATGGACTACAATTAACATCTAAATACTTAATTATAGGCCTATACTAGCAATTAAGTTATGTGTTCAAATCTTTGTTTTATAACAATTGACACTTTTTTTTTTTTTTATATTTTTAATAATCGGAAGTCTGGAGAAAACTTTTATTATCTGGCTAGTATTATTGTGAGTATGACTATACATGTATGAAATACTGTTAACTAATTAGGATCACGAAAAGCCGACCTTTTAGCAACGAACTTTTATGCAAAACGAGGTGTCTTTGTCCAACTTGTTGATTGGACCATAGCCCTTTTAAAGAGACACACTCGACGAAAGCTAGGCATGATGGACACTCGTATTCAACACCATATATGATATCACTTTATATCATAAAATAAATTTAATATAAAGTCAAACAAGAGGGCAGAAATGGAATTCTTTTATCCGATACATAGATTTGTCAACATTTCATTTTAAATGTAAGATGTCCTTTCATCCTGCGTGTACGCACGTGTATGTTCATAAAAACGTTTTTATTAAATTTGTTATGTTTAGTAAAAATTATCACACGGTATTATATACTACAATAAATCTCAAATTGAAATTCATGAACATTAAATGAGGTGGGGATTGGGGACGACTCATTCTAGTTTGTCACAAGTTACAACTGTTGCTGAACTTAATTAAAGATTCATTAAATGGCCCATAGAAACCGGTTATAAAAGTTGGCCAATGTTATTTAATTTAAGTTTTGTGGGCCCACGTAACATATTAAATATGCATACATGCAAAAATATTAAACCAACATGGGATATTGATTCATTAATGAAGAATACAATAATGCTTTTTTTTTTTTTAATAAAACACTTTTTCCATCCAAAACTCATAAGGTCGATGAAGTTTGATTTGGTTAGAATTTAAATACGATGATTTGGATATGGTGATGGTTGATAACGCGTAACATGAAATGAAATTATAGGTTCTTGGACAAAGGTGCACTTAAAGAAGATGGCCATGTCAATTCAAGGTGGCCACCATGCACCATTACTCAAGTGGAAGGAGCTAAGCTTGTATTGGGGATGATCATGGTATGGCTTGTAACCTTGATTCCTAGCACTATTTGGGCACAAATCAACACCTTGTTTGTGAAACAAGGCACCACTTTGGATCGACATCTTGGATCAAATTTCCAGTTACCAGCAGCATCGCTAGGAAGCTTTGTTACACTTTCTATGTTAATATCTGTGCCAATGTATGATCGATACTTTGTACCTTTAATGCGCAAAAGAACCAAAAACCCTAGGGGAATTACCATGCTTCAAAGGCTTGGTATTGGATTCACAATTCAAATTCTAGCCATAGCAATTGCTTATCTAGTTGAAGTCAAAAGAATGAAATCTATTGAGTCCAATCACATTCTAGATCCTAAAGAAGTAATCCCCATGAGTATTTTCTGGTTAATGCCTCAATACGTTCTGCTAGGGGTCGCTGATGTGTTTAATGCGATTGGATTGCTAGAATTCTTCTACGACCAATCTCCTGAAGACATGCAAAGCCTCGGGACCACATTTTTCACGAGTGGAATTGGCGTTGGCAACTTCTTGAACAGCTTCTTGGTGACAATGGTGGATAAGGTAACAAGTAGGGATGGAATGAAGAGTTGGATCGGGAAAAACTTAAATGATTCCCATTTGGATTATTACTATGGTTTCCTTTTGTTCATTTCAGTATTAAATTTGGGAGCTTTCTTGTGGGCATCAAAGAAATATGTTTATAAAAGGGAGTCAAATGTAGAAGCAAAAGATGAAAGTCTAGAGATGGAATGTAAAACATTGGAAGCAATTCCATTAGGGTTGCAAGTTTAACAAGGTTTGGAACAACTTTCAGTAATGTTACATGGTTACCCAATTTGTATTAATGCATTAGTATAAAAGAAAGTAATTTTATGGCTTATTGTATAATTTCTAATAAAAGCCCTTTGTTCATATATTTTTAGCTCAATATCAGTCGAACTTAATTATTTTGAACTTACTAAAAAATGGTACCGACTTATTTTTACTTTAATATTTGTTTTGTTTTATGATATTGATATAAAAGTAATCAAATGATCGCACTTCAAAACATACACGGCTATATGAAAATTTTAGTTCATTCATCTTCAAATGTATTTTTATATGAGTTCACTTTTATAGTATATTAATTTTTGCAAAATTCACAAATCCTCCTTAATAAATTAATTTTTTTTTCTACATGTCAATCTTTCATTAGTTTTGACACTTGTTAATTTATGGTATTTTTGAAATAAATATTATCTACTTGTCAATTTTTGGATTGTTTCAATTTTAAAATTAAATTTATATATATATATATATATATATATATATATATATTAAATTGCAATAAATACATTTCTCATTTTTTATTTTAAAGTTGTATATTAAAAAATATTTTCTATTTATCATTTAATGTTTAATCTTTTTTTAAATCAACCCGTATAAAACACGAATCACACACCTAATAATGAATTCAAATAGTATTTTTGTAAGATCATTGATTACATTAAGAGGAACTAAACTCTATATTTTTTTAATTTTAACTAAATTTAAAACATCAAATTCAAAGCCTATTCATAAATTGGGCTTTAATGGGCAATAACCACATAAAGCATAACAAAATCACAAAATACATCGTAGTATAAAAGAACGCCTACATGGGGCGGGCCAATTAGGTTTTCATTACTTTTTGAATAATGTACGTGCTTTTTCATTTGCATAAGTACGAAAGCATAACAAAATCACAAAATACATATGATAATAAAAATATAAAGAAAAAAAAGATTGTATCGTCATTTAAGTGGTTCTATGTTGAACATGAGTCGATTTTTGGGTAAAACCGAACCGAACCTGTTCATTTCGGGTTTTTGTTTTTATAACCTACTAGGTGTGAAACCCGTGTATTACATCAGTTTATTAAAAATAAAAATTTAATATGAATATATAAACATTAAATATTTTATAAAATAACATTTTTACATAACAAAATGTAATCTTTTGGAGCAATTATGAAAGAAATCAAATCGTTTAGAGCATTTATGAGAATTTATTATCAAATTAATAGAATGATAACCTTACATATATAAAACCCATTAGAATTTTTTGAAAATTTATTTTAAGAAAATTAAAATCCCCAAAAAACGACAAGTGGAAAATAACAATTTTAAAAATCTTAGAAAATAACATTTGTCAATATGAAGGAGAAGATGACAAGTGGCAAAAGTATTTTCATTTTATTAGGTAGGATTGGTTCAGTTTCTCGGTTTTTAGGGGTTGGTTTTCGATTTTCCAGGTTCAACACATAGATTCATGAGTTTGGGTTTTCACCCATCATCCAACAAATGTAAACAACCTAACATAATATTCTCATCATTTAAAACAATCAAAAACATCAAAATCAACTATATAGTTCAAGAAAATGTTAAAACTACCAAGTTTTAAAGTTTACGATCAAAATATGAAAAATCAAAGTAAAATAAAAATTGTCCATTAACAATTGGTGGATCCGGATTAGGTTGCTTACTTCTACTTTCAGCTTCGTCAACAATTTTTTGAGATCCTTCCATCCATGTTGAAAAACTAAAGATTTAACATCAATTAAACATAGATTAAACAAACTTCGATTTAACAATTAACATCAATTAAACACAAATTAACCAAACTCGGATTTAACATCAATAAAACACATATTAAGCACACTTAAACATAGATTCACAAAATTCAAATTAAACTTAGATTTAACTTAATTAAACTCAGATTCACATTAAGCTTTACTTAACATGTCATATTAAACTCAATTTCAAATTTAACATTTCTAAGTTAAACATGAACTTTCAAATTAAGAAAATACTAATTTAAGTAATTAGTAACTACTAAAAGAAGTTAAGATTAAGCTGAAAGCACATAAGTGCACCAATTGTTGTGTTTTTGAAGTTAGAAACCAATTTGAAATTTTAACAGAAACATAAAGTCATAAATTGTTATTAGAGTGTGTACTATGTAGGATTAGATAGGCACCTACGTTGTTATGCCGATGGTCGAGAAAAAATCGAAATGCGTTGTGAATACCGACCGTTAAGAAAAAAAATCGGAAAGAGATGGGGATGTTGCATACAAGACTCACTTCAGTCTTCATGCGACAACTGAGACAAAAATGTCACTGACTGCCCTTAAGAATTGACGTAGACAAATAAATGTCATAGGGGGTGTCGGCCCACTTCTGTATTCCCCTTGTGATGTTGCTAAAATATTGTGGATCCTTGTTGTACAGTTTCGAAGAGGTGAAAGAGCAGACCTAATCTTCATCGAGTTCACCATCATACCCAGTACCAATATATTTAGGAATCAAAGCAAACCATCGGGGATAAGGAACATAAGTGGGTCGTTTATTTCCTTAGATCACTTTAGCAAATTGATCAAAATAAAGTTTAGCAAAATCTAGGGGCTTATTTTTGATGATAGAGAAAAGAATATGCTGCTCAAATGTATTCAACTGATCAAGAATACGCATCTGGTGTGAGAGGAACTTTCCAAGAACACCTATGAGAAACTTCCAAGTAGTGAGGAGACACTATCGAACAACATTATGATTCCTTTGCTTGTTTTTTTTAAAACCTAATTTGTCAAGAACAACACGACATTCCTTGTCAGTTGGAAGAGCAAAGTACTCGTCATGAAATAAAATGTTCGCTATCGAAATAAAATGTTTTCCATCTCCAATTGTACCAATAACCATTTATGGATCGTAGTAGGTACAAGTATAGTAGAACTTATAGGCGTGTTGTGGGAGATAAGGATCAGCAAAATAAAAAAGAGCATAACAAAGTGGGCACGCAACAAGATAGGACACAGTCTCCGAAGCCCTTGTCCTTGAACTTTTTAGGGATTTCAGTAGAGAAGGCCACATTTTGGCAAAATGAAAATGGGAGTGACTGGAGTGCTCAAAGCCTTAATTGCATTTGGGGTAAGAACATAAGTGTAGATAGTAGTAGGAGGATTCATCGAGTTTACAATTAGGGTTCTTGAGAGTAGAAACAGTCGAGAGAAATTTTTGAAGGTAATTTGATTGCGTAAGAGGCTTGTGATGTAATTTCTCTGTTCTTATACTCCAATAAGCACCGTTAAAAAGTAATCACTTGGAGAGAGAAGGATTCGTGCCAAATATCGCAATTCCCAAACAACGAATCTTATCCCTAAATTTAATTAAGTTACCGTTTAAGAGTTTCTCCAGAGATAATGGTAATCATATCAAATAAGCATTCAATGAGTGAGAATCTCCAGCAAGACAAAAAACAATAGAATGAGTACCAGCATCAATGCATCAGAATCGTGGGTGGAATTTTGGTGTATCACTTATTGTGTTACTGTAATAGAGATCATTTACACAATGTTATGAAGTCTCATCAGTGGATGATTTGATATGCTAAATCATTTACTACTTTTATTAGAAGTAAATATTGAGTGAGAAAGGTATGATGCGTGTAATATATTTCGGTACGAAATATACCCATCGGCATTAAACGTCGATTTTTCATCAATGTATGCAATATATCACAGTACAAGATATACATGTTGGAATAGTGTCTAAGGCTGCAACTATATTAGGCAAGTATTTGACCCGATTGTGCATGGTCCTTTTGGGTTGCCTTCACCATAGCAACTTGATAGGATGATTTATTAAGAGAGAATAAATATTATTAATATATTATGAGAATAATATAAAGAATAATAATATTGTTATTTGATTAATATAAGTCATAAATTAATTGGTATTAATTTGGTGACTTAAAGAGATTAATTAAATAAGAGGGTATAAACTGTCAAATGTTTGATAGTTACACTTTAGACTGTAAATCCTTATTGGATAGGGGTTGGACGAATTCTAGAGCTAAGGATAGCTCAAAATCGTCCAAGGCTATCTATAGTAAGGATATAGATTGCTTTAAGAGAAGATTATCCAACTAGGGTTTAAGTTGTAACCCTTAAAGAGTCTACAAGTATAAATAGACCCCATGGCTTAGGGAAATCGGCATCTCTTCTCAAATAGAGAACCCCTGGCCGATTTCCTCCTAGCCTCTCTCTACCAAATCATCTTCTTTGCTATTTGGTGTTTGTAAGTCATTAGAGGAGTGACAATTGTGACTCTAGAGCTCCAAGACAACAAGATCAAACAAGAGATTCAAAGGTATGCTTCTAGACCTGATTTTGTATTGTTCTCATACCTAATTAGTCATTAGAAGTCTTGGATTCAAAGCATGTTTAATTAGAAAGCCTAGATCCAAGCATTAGGGTTTTGCATGCGCACATAGGAAAGTTCTTATGGCTAAAACCCATCAGTGGTATCAGAGCCTAGCTTGGTTTCTATTAAATTGTTTGTTTGAAACTTAACTGCAAAATTCAATTTTTGTGTTTCTGAGTCATGGACTCGGCGAGTTGGCCAGACTCGGCGAGTCCCTTGGTGCACTCGGCGAGTCCAAGCGTCAGGAAAGGCCAGATTCGGGATTTCTTCATAATTATCCTATGGAAACTTACCTTAATCATATTAGATCAACCCTAATCCGATTTTTTGATATATATGACTATAATCTTGATCTAATTAAAGATATTTATCAACTAATAAAATATTTAATTTCCTTATATGATAATTAATTAATTATTTTGATTAAATTGGTAATTATCTTGCAAAAAATCTTGAATAAATCAAATATAGATAATTAGGAAATTAATTGTTAATTAGAATTATTTGTTATTTGATCCTCCGTGTTTTTAAATGTTTTAAAACTTGTCCTCAAGTTTTGAAATTTATGTTTTGTGATTAAAAACAATTTAAATTTCAAACCCTAAGTTTTTAAAAGTTTAAAATACAACCCTATACTAATATAATATTACAAGATTAATATATATATATATATATATATATATATATATATATATATATGTATATATATATATATATATATATATATATATATGTATGTATAACTAAAATGCTAGTCTTACCGTTAGTAGGCCTCATTCACGAAGCCGATCTATAAGGTGGGTATAAGGTTGCGGCCTATAAAATGGCGCATAGTGGGTGTACACTCACACCCACCGCTTGCTTGATCGGTGGAGGGTCGTTAGCTGAACGGGTAGGATAGGGCAACCTCATCCTCTCATTAAAAGTATAATATGAAATACAAAGTAACTACACATTTAAAAAAAATTCCCAATCTTAGTTACTTTGGGAAAAGTGAATTGATGCAATCCCATGAAATTACACTTTGCACCCTTGCTAAGAAGTTAGTGGAGCGTGTGTGGTTTACTGGCACACTAATTGGTTCTAAGCAAAGGTGGCAAAGGGTGATTCATTGTTTATCATAGTTCGATGGAGCGTGTGTGGTTTACCGGCACATCGAATAGGTGATCGTTACAATGAAGGCACCATGTGAATTTGCATGGTAATTCACACCCGCTTTGTGATCCTCGGTATCCCAGTCACAAACAAAGAGGGGCATATCGAGATTTAAACATGCCATTGAATAGTTTCAATGAATCTCATCCGAACCTAGGAATTCTCAATACATTTAGGATTTATAGTTAGGTTTTTATGGTGGAGAATTAGGGAATCGTCATTCACTTACCTTCATATTATTTGCATGTTGGATTACGGCATCCCTTTTCTAATATGTAAATATTGTTGTTGGATCCTAGCCCTAATCTTTCTTATTGGGTGATAATTAGGGATTCATATTCTAATCTATCTTTGTCCTTTCTATTTGTAGATGTCGAACGCAAACAACACTGCTGCTAGTTCTTTCACATTGATGAGCCTTTGTCAAAAGGTCACTTTCGATGGGACGAACTTTAGCGAATGGATAAGATACATTCGCACCATTGCTCGCTATGAGGATAAGGAGTATGTCCTCGATGAGAAGCTCGAGAAAATTTACCCTGAAATCGCTACTCCGGCTGAAATGATTGCTTTTGAAACTCATGAGCACGATGCAACGAAGGTACATTGCATCATGATAGCCACCATGAACTCCGAATTCCAAAAATCCTATGAGGACATGTACCCGTACGAGATGCATCAAGATTTATTGGAGAGATACCACCAAAACGCAAGACAAGAGCGTTATGAGATTTTCACTAACATGATTTCTGCTAAGATGGGTCATGGAGAATCTCTTACCGTGCACCTACAAAAGATGCAAAGGTATGTCGACCGTCTTCGCAAGTTGAATGTTGACTTTGGGGAAGACTTGGCGATCGACATGGTGCTTCACTCTTTGCCTCCGAGCTACAATCAATTTAGGATGACCTACCACATGAACAAAGAGGAGGTCACCCTAAGCAAACTCCAAGGTCTATTGAGGGTCGCTGAGAGCAACTTCAAAGAAAAGTCTGTTCCACCAACTCCCAATCCACCCGCTGCTCCTGTCTTGGCTATTGGTCAAGGGAAGGGAAAGAAGAGGAAGACTTCGTCTAAGAACTATCGCAAGGTTAAAACCCGAGATGATGCCTCTTCTAGTGGGACCAAAGTTGATCCTGCTAAGCCCTGCCCTAACCCAAAGGAGGCAGAGTGCCACCACTGCCATAAGATAGGACATTGGAAGAGAAGCTGCCCAGAGTACCTGCAAGCCATCAACGAAGGAAAGATCAAGCTGTCTTTCGCAGGTATATACACAATCAAATCTAATGATTCTAATCATGCTATTTCTTGGGTTCTTGATACCGGTTGTGGTTACCACATTTGCTCTAATGTGCAGAGACTAAGAAGAAGTAGGGATGTGGAGCAAGGAAGGATCAATCTAATCATGGGGAACAGAAGATTGTCGCCTGTAACCAAGATTGGAGTGTATTCTTTAGTGCTTAGGAATAGTTTATGTTTAGATTTGAACAACTGTTGCTATTCACCAGAAATGGCTAGAAACATCATTTCATTTCATGGTTTGTTTAGACAAGGTTTTAGATTTTCTTTTAATAATGAGAATGGTTCTATTTTAGCTTATCTAAATGGTGTCTTTTATTTTGAAGCTATACCATGTAATGGAATATATGAAACTGTTATGATTGTTGATAACTTAGGAAATGATGTTTTGAACATAGATTTTTCCAATAGTATGGATAGAGCATCCTTGTGACATTGTCGTCTTGGACATGTCAACAAGAAACGCATAGCCCAACTCCAAAAGGATGGAGTGTTGGAGTCATTCGACCTTAGGGAAGATGACACGTGCGAGTCTTGGTTACTTGGAAAGATGACTAAGTCACCCTTCACAAGTACTTGTGAAAGGGGTGAGGGTCTATTGGACCTAATACATACCGATGTATGTGGACCGTTTAGATCAACCACGAAGGATGGAAACCGCTTCTACATGACTTTTACCGATGACTATAGTAGATATGAGTATATCTACTTAATCAAGCAAAAGTCAGAAACTTTTGAAAAGTTCAAAGAGTTCAAGAATGAAGTGGAGAATCAATTGGGCAGGAAAATCAAGATGCTTCGATCCGATCGAGGAGGAGAGTACCTAAGTCTTGAATTCCACGATTATCTCAAGGAGTGTGGAATAGTTTCACAATTGACGCCTCCTGGGACACCGCAGTTGAATGGTGTGGCAGAAAGGCGTAATCGAACCTTGTTGGACATGGTTTGCTCTATGATGAGTCATGCTTCACTACCTATCTCTTTTTGGGGGCATGCCTTAGAGACTGCCGCCCATATCCTTAACCCAATCCCTACTAAAAAGGTTGCCAAAACACCTCACGAGATGTGGACAGGGAAAGCTCCCTCATTGGCACATATCAAGGTTTGGGGTTGCGAGACTTTCGTAAGACGAGATACTCACGACAAGCTCGAACCTCGTAGTGAGCGATGTATTTTCATCAGCTACCCACAGAAATCCTTTGGATATCTCTTCTATAGACCGAAGGACAATGTTGTCTTTGTTGCGAGGAGTTTTCCGAGAGCGTGAACTCATAGGCCAAGGAGATAGTGGGAGGCAAATCGAACTTGAAGAGATTCAAGAGTCGATAGATGAAGGAACCTCTACCGCTGGCACTCAACCCGAGGAGGAAACTCCGGTTGAACCGATTGATGAATCCTTACCTCTTAGACGTTCTGATAGAGTTAGAGTTCAACCCCAGTTTTATGGTTTTCATATTACTACCGAAGGGGACACGTATATTAGTGATGGTACACTAATAAACCTTGATGAACCTAATAGCTATAAGGAAGCCATGGCAGGCCCGGAGTCTGCGAAATGGAAAGAGGCAATGGATAGCGAGATCCAATCCATGTATGATAACCAAGTTTGGAATTTGGTTGATAATGTGCCCGGACGTAAAGACCGTTGGGTGCAAATGGATCTTCTAGAAGAAGACCGACGTGGATGGAAAAGTACACACGTATAAGGCGCGATTGGTTGCGAAGGGCTTTACTCAAACTCCCGGAGTTGACTATGATGAGACCTTCTCACCAGTTGCAAAGATAAAATCTATTAGAGTGATGCTAGATATTGCCGCATTTCATGATTATGAGATTTGGCAAATGGATGTCAAGACCGCTTTCCTTAATGGGAAGTTGGCTGAGGATGTTTACATGGCTCAGCCAGAGGGGTTTGTGGATCCAAAGCATCCGAATAGAGTGTGTAAGCTTGAGAAGTCCATTTATGGACTTAAGCAAGCGTCTCGCAGATGGAATCTTTGCTTCGATGAGAAAGTCAAAGAGTTTGGATTTGTACGAAGCGAAGATGAATCATGTGTATATGTCAAAGCCAGTGGGAGTATAGTTAGCTTCCTCATTCTATATGTCGATGACATATTACTCATAGGAAACGACATCCCGAATCTGCAGGAAGTTAAGTCCTGGCTCGGGAAGTGCTTCACTATGAAGGACCTCGGAGGGGTTTCTTACATTTTGGGAATAAGGATAGTAAGAGAAAGAAGTAAGAGACTAATTGGACTTAGTCAGAACACTTACTTAGAGAAGGTACTAAAACGTTTTAGTATGGAAAACTCGAAGAAGGGAGAATTACCGATACGAAGTAATGCCAAGTTGAGTAAGACTCAAAGTCCGAGTACCGAAGTTGAAATAGCAAAAATGAGCTGAGTACCATACGCTTCCACAGTTGGCTCAATCATGTACGCTATGACTTGTACTCGCCCTGATGTAGCCTTTGCTTTGAGCATGGTTAGTAGATATCAAGGGAACCCTGGCAGAGCCCATTGGATTGCAGTGAAGAATATCCTCAAGTACCTTTGGAGGATGAAGGAATGGTTCTTAGTCCTCAGAGGGAGTGATGACTTGAAGGTGCGAGGGTATAGTGACGCCAGTTTTCAGACCGACAGGGACAACTACCGTTCGCAGTCGGGCTGGGTCTTTACCCTGAATGGAGGAGCAGTGACTTGGAAAAGTTCCAAGCAGGAAACCGTAGCTGATTCAACGTGCGAATCAGAGTACATTACAACGAGCGAAGCGTCGAAGGAGGCAATATGGCTAAAGAACTTCATCGGTGATCTTGGAGTTGTACCTGCCATAAAGGAGCTCATGGAGATTTTCTGTGATAATGAAGGAGCGGTTGCCTTGACCAAGGAACCGAGAGATCATGGTAGATCAAGACATATCGACAGAAAATATCACTTTATTAGACATCGTGTAGAAGAAGGACAACTCATAGTGAAGAGGATATCATCAGAAGATAACCCAACAGATCCACTTACAAAGGGACTGAGTAGGGTTAAGCACTTGTAGCATGCTAGGAGTATTGGGCTGAAGGATGATATTAGCATAGATTAGATAGATAGTATTAGAAACGTGTAATAGATAAATGTAATTAACATTTGATGATTAAATAAAGGATTTTTATTTATAAGTAATGTTACTGTCTTATGTTAATTGTTTAACTATTGTTTCATTTTGCATGTTTTGACTTCCAGAATAATTGAGTTTATTAAGAATAATCGAATTATTCAAATTGTCCACAATCGTTCATATGTTGGAAGTAGATATGAATGAAGATTGTCATGAATCGGTGTGTAGATTGTCTAAATGGTATTAGACATAGCAAAGGGTTGCTGCAACGTTCATGAGTGCTTATGAACTAGTTTTGAGCGTTGGAACAAACCCGCGCTTGCTGGAATCACCTTATGGAATATGATATGAAAGGGTGATCGCAAGACGATAATATCATATAGTCTTAAAACCTAGATATATGGTTTGTTATTTGTTAATTGATTGTACATTGATAATGCGAAAACGCATCAGTAACTCGGTGTCATAAAACGCATTGTTGTGTATAGTTGGTTAATGAATAAGTAAATGCATATAAGTCGAAGTTTATCTGTAACTTTTATCCTAAGAAGGTAAAAGTGATATCTCGGCCGCTCGATGATTTGATTTGACTTATGTGCCGGGCCCGGTCAGAACTGAATTGATGTGTTCGATTAAGTTCTATGTCAAATAAATCAGAGATCGAGAAACCTAAATGCTTGACTAATCATTCTGTAGAATTGTCAGCATGATATCTAACAGAGGACTGTACGATCCCTTATCTAAAGGACAAGATTGATTAGATCAGAGTTTGACAGCGTCTTTGAGAGCTACGATTGCAAATCAAATTGTACTTGTGCATATAGTTACTAGACTTATCCAAGTGGGAGACTGTTGGAATAGTGTCTAAGGCTGCAACTATATTAGGCAAGTATTTGACCCGATTGTGCATGGTCCTTTTGGGTTGTCTTCACCATAGCAACTTGATAGGATGATTTATTAAGAGAGAATAAAAATTATTAATATATTATGAGAATAAAGAATAATGATATTGTTATTTGATTAATATAAGTCATAAATTAATTGGTATTAATTTGGTGACTTAAAGAGATTAATTAAATAAGAGGGTATAAACTGTCAATTGTTTGATAGTTACACTTTAGACTATAAATCCTTATTGGATAGGAGTTGGACGAATTCTAGAGCTAAGGATAGCTCAAAATCGTCCAAGGCTATCTATGGTAAGGATAAGGATTGCTTTAAGAGAAGATTATACAACTATGGTTTAAGTTGTAACCCTAAGGAGTCTACAAGTATAAATAGACCCCATGGCTTAGGGAAATCGACATCTCTTCTCAAATAGAGAACCCCTGGCCGATTTCCTCCTAGCCTCTCTCTACCAAATCATCTTCTTTGCTATTTGGTGTTTGTAAGCCATTAGAGGAGTGACAATTGTGACTCTAGAGCTCCAAGACAACAAGATCAAACAAGAGATTCAAAGGTATGCTTCTAGACCTAATTTTGTATTGTTCTCATACCTAATTAGTCATTAGAAGTCTTGGATTCAAAGCATGTTTAATTAGAAAGCCTAGATCCAAGCATTAGGGTTTTGCATGCGCACATAGGAAAGTTCTTATGGCTAAAACCCATCAGTGGTATCAGAGCCTAGCTTGGTTTCTATTAAATTGTTTGTTTGAAACTTAACTGCAAAATTCAATTTTTGTGTTTCTGAGTCATGGACTCGGCGAGTTGGCCAGACTCGGCGAGTCCCTTGGTGCACTCGGCGAGTCCAAGCGTCAGGAAAGGCCAGATTCGGGATTTCTTCATAATTATCCTATGGAAACTTACCTTAATCATATTAGATCAACCCTAATCCGATTTTTTGATATATATGACTATAATCTTGATCTAATTAAAGATATTTATCAACTAATAAAATATTTAATTTCCTTATATGATAATTAATTAATTATTTTGATTAAATTGGTAATTATCTTGCAAAAAATCTTGAATAAATCAAATATAGATAATTAGGAAATTAATTGTTAATTAGAATTATTTGTTATTTGATCCTCCGTGTTTTTAAATGTTTTAAAACTTGTCCTCAAGTTTTGAAATTTATGTTTTGTGATTAAAAACAATTTAAATTTCAAACCCTAAGTTTTTAAAAGTTTAAAATACAACCCTATACTAATATAATATTACAAGATTAATATATATATATATATATATATATATATATATATATATATATATGTATGTATAACTAAAATGCTAGTCTTACCGTTAGTAGGCCTCATTCACGAAGCCGATCTATAAGGTGGGTATAAGGTTGCGGCCTATAAAATGGCGCATAGTGGGTGTACACTCACACCCACCGCTTGCTTGATCGGTGGAGGGTCGTTAGCTGAACGGGTAGGATAGGGCAACCTCATCCTCTCATTAAAAGTATAATATGAAATACAAAGTAACTACACATTTAAAAAAAATTCCCAATCTTAGTTACTTTGGGAAAAGTGAATTGATGCAATCCCATGAAATTACACTTTGCACCCTTGCTAAGAAGTTAGTGGAGCGTGTGTGGTTTACTGGCACACTAATTGGTTCTAAGCAAAGGTGGCAAAGGGTGATTCATTGTTTATCATAGTTCGATGGAGCGTGTGTGGTTTACCGGCACATCGAATAGGTGATCGTTACAATGAAGGCACCATGTGAATTTGCATGGTAATTCACACCCGCTTTGTGATCCTCGGTATCCCAGTCACAAACAAAGAGGGGCATATCGAGATTTAAACATGCCATTGAATAGTTTCAATGAATCTCATCCGAACCTAGGAATTCTCAATACATTTAGGATTTATAGTTAGGTTTTTATGGTGGAGAATTAGGGAATCGTCATTCACTTACCTTCATATTATTTGCATGTTGGATTACGGCATCCCTTTTCTAATATGTAAATATTGTTGTTGGATCCTAGCCCTAATCTTTCTTATTGGGTGATAATTAGGGATTCATATTCTAATCTATCTTTGTCCTTTCTATTTGTAGATGTCGAACGCAAACAACACTGCTGCTAGTTCTTTCACATTGATGAGCCTTTGTCAAAAGGTCACTTTCGATGGGACGAACTTTAGCGAATGGATAAGATACATTCGCACCATTGCTCGCTATGAGGATAAGGAGTATGTCCTCGATGAGAAGCTCGAGAAAATTTACCCTGAAATCGCTACTCCGGCTGAAATGATTGCTTTTGAAACTCATGAGCACGATGCAACGAAGGTACATTGCATCATGATAGCCACCATGAACTCCGAATTCCAAAAATCCTATGAGGACATGTACCCGTACGAGATGCATCAAGATTTATTGGAGAGATACCACCAAAACGCAAGACAAGAGCGTTATGAGATTTTCACTAACATGATTTCTGCTAAGATGGGTCATGGAGAATCTCTTACCGTGCACCTACAAAAGATGCAAAGGTATGTCGACCGTCTTCGCAAGTTGAATGTTGACTTTGGGGAAGACTTGGCGATCGACATGGTGCTTCACTCTTTGCCTCCGAGCTACAATCAATTTAGGATGACCTACCACATGAACAAAGAGGAGGTCACCCTAAGCAAACTCCAAGGTCTATTGAGGGTCGCTGAGAGCAACTTCAAAGAAAAGTCTGTTCCACCAACTCCCAATCCACCCGCTGCTCCTGTCTTGGCTATTGGTCAAGGGAAGGGAAAGAAGAGGAAGACTTCGTCTAAGAACTATCGCAAGGTTAAAACCCGAGATGATGCCTCTTCTAGTGGGACCAAAGTTGATCCTGCTAAGCCCTGCCCTAACCCAAAGGAGGCAGAGTGCCACCACTGCCATAAGATAGGACATTGGAAGAGAAGCTGCCCAGAGTACCTGCAAGCCATCAACGAAGGAAAGATCAAGCTGTCTTTCGCAGGTATATACACAATCAAATCTAATGATTCTAATCATGCTATTTCTTGGGTTCTTGATACCGGTTGTGGTTACCACATTTGCTCTAATGTGCAGAGACTAAGAAGAAGTAGGGATGTGGAGCAAGGAAGGATCAATCTAATCATGGGGAACAGAAGATTGTCGCCTGTAACCAAGATTGGAGTGTATTCTTTAGTGCTTAGGAATAGTTTATGTTTAGATTTGAACAACTGTTGCTATTCACCAGAAATGGCTAGAAACATCATTTCATTTCATGGTTTGTTTAGACAAGGTTTTAGATTTTCTTTTAATAATGAGAATGGTTCTATTTTAGCTTATCTAAATGGTGTCTTTTATTTTGAAGCTATACCATGTAATGGAATATATGAAACTGTTATGATTGTTGATAACTTAGGAAATGATGTTTTGAACATAGATTTTTCCAATAGTATGGATAGAGCATCCTTGTGACATTGTCGTCTTGGACATGTCAACAAGAAACGCATAGCCCAACTCCAAAAGGATGGAGTGTTGGAGTCATTCGACCTTAGGGAAGATGACACGTGCGAGTCTTGGTTACTTGGAAAGATGACTAAGTCACCCTTCACAAGTACTTGTGAAAGGGGTGAGGGTCTATTGGACCTAATACATACCGATGTATGTGGACCGTTTAGATCAACCACGAAGGATGGAAACCGCTTCTACATGACTTTTACCGATGACTATAGTAGATATGAGTATATCTACTTAATCAAGCAAAAGTCAGAAACTTTTGAAAAGTTCAAAGAGTTCAAGAATGAAGTGGAGAATCAATTGGGCAGGAAAATCAAGATGCTTCGATCCGATCGAGGAGGAGAGTACCTAAGTCTTGAATTCCACGATTATCTCAAGGAGTGTGGAATAGTTTCACAATTGACGCCTCCTGGGACACCGCAGTTGAATGGTGTGGCAGAAAGGCGTAATCGAACCTTGTTGGACATGGTTTGCTCTATGATGAGTCATGCTTCACTACCTATCTCTTTTTGGGGGCATGCCTTAGAGACTGCCGCCCATATCCTTAACCCAATCCCTACTAAAAAGGTTGCCAAAACACCTCACGAGATGTGGACAGGGAAAGCTCCCTCATTGGCACATATCAAGGTTTGGGGTTGCGAGACTTTCGTAAGACGAGATACTCACGACAAGCTCGAACCTCGTAGTGAGCGATGTATTTTCATCAGCTACCCACAGAAATCCTTTGGATATCTCTTCTATAGACCGAAGGACAATGTTGTCTTTGTTGCGAGGAGTTTTCCGAGAGCGTGAACTCATAGGCCAAGGAGATAGTGGGAGGCAAATCGAACTTGAAGAGATTCAAGAGTCGATAGATGAAGGAACCTCTACCGCTGGCACTCAACCCGAGGAGGAAACTCCGGTTGAACCGATTGATGAATCCTTACCTCTTAGACGTTCTGATAGAGTTAGAGTTCAACCCCAGTTTTATGGTTTTCATATTACTACCGAAGGGGACACGTATATTAGTGATGGTACACTAATAAACCTTGATGAACCTAATAGCTATAAGGAAGCCATGGCAGGCCCGGAGTCTGCGAAATGGAAAGAGGCAATGGATAGCGAGATCCAATCCATGTATGATAACCAAGTTTGGAATTTGGTTGATAATGTGCCCGGACGTAAAGACCGTTGGGTGCAAATGGATCTTCTAGAAGAAGACCGACGTGGATGGAAAAGTACACACGTATAAGGCGCGATTGGTTGCGAAGGGCTTTACTCAAACTCCCGGAGTTGACTATGATGAGACCTTCTCACCAGTTGCAAAGATAAAATCTATTAGAGTGATGCTAGATATTGCCGCATTTCATGATTATGAGATTTGGCAAATGGATGTCAAGACCGCTTTCCTTAACGGGAAGTTGGCTGAGGATGTTTACATGGATCAGCCAGAGGGGTTTGTGGATCCAAAGCATCCGAATAGAGTGTGTAAGCTTGAGAAGTCCATTTATGGACTTAAGCAAGCGTCTCGCAGATGGAATCTTTGCTTCGATGAGAAAGTCAAAGAGTTTGGATTTGTACGAAGCGAAGATGAATCATGTGTATATGTCAAAGCCAGTGGGAGTATAGTTAGCTTCCTCATTCTATATGTCGATGACATATTACTCATAGGAAACGACATCCCGAATCTGCAGGAAGTTAAGTCCTGGCTCGGGAAGTGCTTCACTATGAAGGACCTCGGAGGGGTTTCTTACATTTTGGGAATAAGGATAGTAAGAGAAAGAAGTAAGAGACTAATTGGACTTAGTCAGAACACTTACTTAGAGAAGGTACTAAAACGTTTTAGTATGGAAAACTCGAAGAAGGGAGAATTACCGATACGAAGTAATGCCAAGTTGAGTAAGACTCAAAGTCCGAGTACCGAAGTTGAAATAGCAAAAATGAGCTGAGTACCATACGCTTCCACAGTTGGCTCAATCATGTACGCTATGACTTGTACTCGCCCTGATGTAGCCTTTGCTTTGAGCATGGTTAGTAGATATCAAGGGAACCCTGGCAGAGCCCATTGGATTGCAGTGAAGAATATCCTCAAGTACCTTTGGAGGATGAAGGAATGGTTCTTAGTCCTCAGAGGGAGTGATGACTTGAAGGTGCGAGGGTATAGTGACGCCAGTTTTCAGACCGACAGGGACAACTACCGTTCGCAGTCGGGCTGGGTCTTTACCCTGAATGGAGGAGCAGTGACTTGGAAAAGTTCCAAGCAGGAAACCGTAGCTGATTCAACGTGCGAATCAGAGTACATTACAACGAGCGAAGCGTCGAAGGAGGCAATATGGCTAAAGAACTTCATCGGTGATCTTGGAGTTGTACCTGCCATAAAGGAGCTCATGGAGATTTTCTGTGATAATGAAGGAGCGGTTGCCTTGACCAAGGAACCGAGAGATCATGGTAGATCAAGACATATCGACAGAAAATATCACTTTATTAGACATCATGTAGAAGAAGGACAACTCATAGTGAAGAGGATATCATCAGAAGATAACCCAACAGATCCACTTACAAAGGGACTGAGTAGGGTTAAGCACTTGTAGCATGCTAGGAGTATTGGGCTGAAGGATGATATTAGCATAGATTAGATAGATAGTATTAGAAACGTGTAATAGATAAATGTAATTAACATTTGATGATTAAATAAAGGATTTTTATTTATAAGTAATGTTACTGTCTTATGTTAATTGTTTAACTATTGTTTCATTTTGCATGTTTTGACTTCCAGAATAATTGAGTTTATTAAGAATAATCGAATTATTCAAATTGTCCACAATCGTTCATATGTTGGAAGTAGATATGAATGAAGATTGTCATGAATCGGTGTGTAGATTGTCTAAATGGTATTAGACATAGCAAAGGGTTGCTGCAACGTTCATGAGTGCTTATGAACTAGTTTTGAGCGTTGGAACAAACCCGCGCTTGCTGGAATCACCTTATGGAATATGATATGAAAGGGTGATCGCAAGACGATAATATCATATAGTCTTAAAACCTAGATATATGGTTTGTTATTTGTTAATTGATTGTACATTGATAATGCGAAAACGCATCAGTAACTCGGTGTCATAAAACGCATTGTTGTGTATAGTTGGTTAATGAATAAGTAAATGCATATAAGTCGAAGTTTATCTGTAACTTTTATCCTAAGAAGGTAAAAGTGATATCTCGGCCGCTCGATGATTTGATTTGACTTATGTGCCGGGCCCGGTCAGAACTGAATTGATGTGTTCGATTAAGTTCTATGTCAAATAAATCAGAGATCGAGAAACCTAAATGCTTGACTAATCATTCTGTAGAATTGTCAGCATGATATCTAACAGAGGACTGTACGATCCCTTATCTAAAGGACAAGATTGATTAGATCAGAGTTTGACAGCGTCTTTGAGAGCTACGATTGCAAATCAAATTGTACTTGTGCATATAGTTACTAGACTTATCCAAGTGGGAGACTGTTGGAATAGTGTCTAAGGCTGCAACTATATTAGGCAAGTATTTGACCCGATTGTGCATGGTCCTTTTGGGTTGTCTTCACCATAGCAACTTGATAGGATGATTTATTAAGAGAGAATAAAAATTATTAATATATTATGAGAATAAAGAATAATGATATTGTTATTTGATTAATATAAGTCATAAATTAATTGGTATTAATTTGGTGACTTAAAGAGATTAATTAAATAAAAGGGTATAAACTGTCAATTGTTTGATAGTTACACTTTAGACTATAAATCCTTATTGGATAGGAGTTGGACGAATTCTAGAGCTAAGGATAGCTCAAAATCGTCCAAGGCTATCTATGGTAAGGATAAGGATTGCTTTAAGAGAAGATTATACAACTAGGGTTTAAGTTGTAACCCTAAGGAGTCTACAAGTATAAATAGACCCCATGGCTTAGGGAAATCGACATCTCTTCTCAAATAGAGAACCCCTGGCCGATTTCCTCCTAGCCTCTCTCTACCAAATCATCTTCTTTGCTATTTGGTGTTTGTAAGCCATTAGAGGAGTGACAATTGTGACTCTAGAGCTCCAAGACAACAAGATCAAACAAGAGATTCAAAGGTATGCTTCTAGACCTAATTTTGTATTGTTCTCATACCTAATTAGTCATTAGAAGTCTTGGATTCAAAGCATGTTTAATTAGAAAGCCTAGATCCAAGCATTAGGGTTTTGCATGCGCACATAGTAAAGTTCTTATGGCTAAAACCCATCAATACCCATCAACACAAAATTTCAAACTTTTATCAGTGTATGGTATTATACATTGAATCATTAAGTTCTATAATAGAATGCTTGTAGTGTAAGAGACGTTGTTGGATGTCTCAATCACACTATGGTTTAACAGTGCGAATCATCAACTTATGATTTCGAACTCATCACTAGGGAGTGGTTCATCTCCCAACATCATCGAGTTAAGAATAAAGAGAAAAGTGTTAGGAAATAGTCACACACTGTAAAGGGAAGGAACACTCAAGACTTAATAGAATTTTTTTGAGGACCAGGAAATCTCATTATGAAGATATAAATAATGACAGCATAACGCTTCTAGGGACATTTTAAGTGTCAAAGTTTCAAATTTGAATCAAGGTTTCACCATCAATTCCTTTGAGACGGTACAAGACAAAATAAAATAAAAGAAACAGTCAACAAGGAAATAGTCAAAAAGAGAATTATGCAACTTTTTTTTTTCAAAAAGATCATAAAGTCCGGATTTGGTGTATCTTTTGAATTGAATTCTCAAAAAGTACTTCCTTTTTCAAGATATTTTGCACATAAAATTTATTTATAAAAGAGAGACATATTATCAAGCATTTCACACATTTAAACTCAATGAAATATAGAATTAAACACAAAAATAAGGAGAGAAAAGTTCTTATTCTTTGAACAAGCTATTATTCTGATGGATTACAAGCTTCATATCCATCACTATGAAGAAGAGATCTGAAGGAACACAATCTTTGTAACCATGAGCTAAACGGTTCTAATCTTTGTAACCTCCAAGTTACGAAAATCAATAGGAAGGTATTCGAAAGAGCAAAGGATTATGAACCACGAGATGAGAGACAAGAGTCATTGTCTTGATAATGAGTTCTTGCATCCATGATGAGCTATGGTAGGGAAGCGAGTGGAGTCTATGGAAACTAGACGTGCCACCATCAATGTAACCATCTATCTCCGTCACAACAGATGATGGGTTCAGAGGAGGCAAGGAGAGCATTTACAACATTTTGTCTAGACACAGTTCTTCCTTATCTTATGTCAACAGTAAGACACTCAGTGTCAAACTCGACAAACATCACCCTCAAACTGAACGATTGCAGCCACTAAAGAAAAGATATAGAGCCATCAGGATTGGTTAAAGCAACCAAGCTCAATGATAAGATCTTACAATAGAGGAAAAGCAAGATTAAGCGAGTTGGAATTTTCTTTAGATGGGAAAGTTGTAGATATGGGTTTTATATGCTACAAAAATTTCATTTTGGCAGAAAAACATAAACCGTAAGTTCACATGCACCCTACAGGATCTATGTTCTCACTATGATTTGCAAACAACTATTGAATATCAAGAACCCTAAAGTACATTGCTATTTTCAAAATTAACAAAAGGGTTATAAGAAAAAACATACCTTTAGTTTATTATAGCAAATAAACTAATATTCCTTCTTTGTCGGTCTTCAGAATGCAAGCACCAGAAGTCTCGTGCTTCTAATGACTCACACCCAAACCCTAGCAAGTTGGAGGCTTAAGAGGAGAGAGGAAGAGGAAGGAAATTTTCGAATTTTCTCTTTGGAATGACGTGATTTCGAAAATCATAACCAAATGGGGTTTATATAGGTGATAGGGAGGCTAAGGATAAGGAAAGTTCCTTTTAGATAACCCTAATATTTTTCCTTTCCCCCTAAGGCATCCAAGTTTCCTTAGAACCTAAGAAAAGCTCTAGAACTCCTCTAGAACTGGCTCCCCTAGGGGAGGTTCCAGAATTGGTCAATATTCAACTTTTGAACATTGTCACCTTTAGTCCTTCCACATTTAATTAATCCAGTTAATCCCAAAATTAATTCTAATTAATTTTTAATTAAACAATACTATTTCTAATTATTATATTATTCTCGTAATATAGTAATAATTCATTTATGTTGATTTCTAATTAATTTATTAACCATATAATAAGTTAATAAATCATTCTCTCTCACTCACTCACTCACTCACTCTCTCTCTCTCTCTCTCTCTCTCTCTCTCTCTCTCTTTCTCCAAAAAGCATTCCAATCGATTACTAGGTTTGAGGGCAACCTAAATGGACTTTGCTAATAATTCAAGATTATACTAATTTAGTTATTGGATTAGACACCTAATCCAACAACAGATTCATCGTTGAAGATGAAAGAGGGGTGATCTTAAACCTTGTGCTAGAAAGAAAAAGTCAGGGGGATTAAATATTAGAAAGATAAAGACATACACTGTATACTATTTTGGTAAAAGAAATTAAAGACTTGTATTTTTGTGTTTTTCTAATGAAAGCAAAAGACTTGTTTTTGTAATTTTTTAAATCAAAGCAATAAGGTACTAGAATCACAAAGAAGGAAAATATTTTAAGACAAAAAGCAATTCCAACACATAGATGTCATTTTCCCTATTGGCAGTGAGTACGATTGATTTCTTCGAATAAAAAATGTTTGCTTCCTCCTTGTTGAAGTGAACCTTGTAGCCAACGTCACAAATATGATTGATTGAGATGAGGTTATGTCTGAGTCCCTTGACATACGAAACATTCTTGAATTCCATGGTATTACATTGTATTGTTCCAAATCCTTTAGTTTTTCCCTTGTTGTTGTCTCCGAAAGTAGCCACAGGGCCATCCTTTTTGACAAAATCATCTAGGAGAGACTTAGATCTTTTCATATTTCTTGAGCACCCACTATCAAGATACCAAACATGCTCCTAATCCTGCTGGGTTAAGAAAAAAAATTAGAACACACTAAACTATTTCTCAATGGGTATTTTCACTAAGGATTTAGCATTAAAAATATTATAACAAGCAGTTAGGAGACAATTTAAGGATTTATCTTTTCCATCCACCTATCAAGTCTTATGCGAATATTGTCAAATCTCTTAGTTTTTTCTCCAAATTTAAAGTCATTGATTTTATGAGATATATCTTTGCATCGATAGCAAACCTTTATACCATGAGTTTTATTTTTATTACATGAGCTGGTATTTTTAGGTTCTCAGGGAGATGAAACTTTTTCATGTATCTTATGAACCTTTGAAATGGCTCTAGAAACAAAGGATCTATCAATGTGACAGGATGTGGAGACAGATGACTGGCACATTGATGTACACAAAGATTCATATGTTAGAAGAAAAAGAGTTATCAGTGCCAAAAGAAATAGAGTCATCAGTGTCACAATTGCTATTAGTACAATTTGGAGATACACTAAGTATTTCATGTGTGGAGTGAAATTCACCATTTGATATAGTAAATTTAAGATACATGTCGGTGGTAGGAGTAGGAATATCAAAAGCAAGATTCATAACAGTAGGATCTAAGGCAGTTAGGCAGTTAGTACATATAGTGAGACCATCAGGGTTTGTTATACAATGTTTATCTATAAGAGTTTGATTTATGTACGTATTACTAACAAACCTAGATTTAAAATCCTCTTCAACATCACTAAGAGTAGGAAAATTTTGTTCAGTTTCAATACGTTTATAAACTTCTACGGACTCATCTATAATTCCACCAAGAATTATTTACACTGATCAGGTATTTGGGCATAAATTATTTTGTTTAGCTTATGATGAGAGTGTTCCCAATTATTAACTATATGATGTAGTTTATTTTCATGCAATTCAATGTTATCTTTTTTTTGTGTGAAGATCAACATTTGTCAAAGATAGATTTGTGACATTGATGTTTGTTTGAGAAAGAATTTTCTCATTGTCTATCAATTAATTTGTCAGTATTTCAATTTCAAGCCTAAGAGATTGTTTTTCTTGATTAACATTTGAAAGTTGAAGACACAAGTTGAAACATCCCAAGAATACAGTCCAAAATTTTCGTTTTAAAATCATTTAAGAAAACCATAATTTATCAAACATCACAATAAAGATTGTAAGCCATGTATCTCAAATCATCATAACAAAATACTGTATCAAAATCATGTGTCAAAATATCAGAGTGAAAACATCCCAGACTAAACAAATGGTGTGTGCACTGTAATCATCCTGAGCTCCTCTTTTGAAAACCGAAGCACCTGAAACAAAAACTGAAAACTGTAAGCACGAAGCTTAGTGAGTCTCCCCAAACTACCATATACCATACACATAATCACATAACTTGGGCCTTGCCCACTACATCGGGCCTTGCCCGACATCGGCCGCGTCCAACATCGGGCCCCGCCCGGCATCGGACTGAGATCTGGTATACATATAACATATCAACGATGCATATAACATAAACGTAACTTGGGCTTAGCCCACTATATAGGGACCCGCCCGACATCGGCTTACTCGACATCGGGCCCCGCCCGACATCGGACCGCAACTAGCATCGACCCCGCCCGACATCAAGCAAAGCTCGACATACAGATGAGCATATCTACTAATACACATACACATAAGCATAATTATCTAAACACAATCATAAATACATTCCTCAGGCCTCGCCCGACATCAGACCGAAATCTGGCAGGCATACTAACATTCCTCGGGAACCGCCACGACATCAGACCAGAGTCCGGAAAGCATACAAATACAAACACACGCAAGAATCACAAAGACATCATGCATACAAACATTCATCGAGTACCGCCCCGGCATCGGGTCGCAACCCGGAAATATATAAACCTACCTCGGGCGTCGCCCGACATTGGACCTTAATACGGAACTGACATACATAACAGTCCGACCTTGGTTCCTTAGACCCGTTCCTATAGGAGAATACTCACCTCACACTGTTGAAGTCCCACGGACAAAACCCTTACTACTGGATGACAGATTCCCGAATCTGTCAACAGGAAAATAACACCCAATTAATAACTGGGTCCCAACCTATACCCATATGTCCATGCTTGGGGTAAAAGACTTCTTTACACCTAACTTAGCTTGATTCAATCCCAAGGCTCAATCCAAAGGCCTAAAAGTCTAATATTGAACCAAAGCCCAACATATGGCCCGATTTTTCAAATTGGGCTCGAACCCCTACATGGCCTTACCTTAAAGCCCAACCATTTATTCTTAGTCCAACACTTGACATTCTGATGCTTCAATATCTTATAATCATCAATGCCCAGTTATGGCTCAATTTTTCAAATTGGGCCCAAACCTTTCCAATGGGCCTTATCCTTAAGCCCCATCCAATTTTTCTAGTCCATTTACTTGTTAATAGTTGGCCCATCAAGAGTCCAGACATCTAGGCCCAACTCTAAACCCAACATAATTAGGGTTTTCACATGAAATGACGATTAGGGTTAAGTGTTTCCCACTTAACCCATTAAGGACTTAATTGGGTCAATTATGTAGTGTGGTCGGCTTAATCCATAATCCTAATCTGGTCATCTAAAAATGTGGGTCCCGACAATCCAAAACCCATATATCCAAAATTAGGGATTTCTAAACCCTAATTAGGGTTTCCAACCCAATCACAACCCAATTAGGCCCAATAGCTAAGTCTTTGGATCAATTAGGGTTTCATTAGGCCCACTTGGGTTTCATAAGACGGGCACCTCCCATTACCACCTCGGGAGTGGTAGTCAACGGCGGCTCATAGTGGTAGCCACCGCCTCACGGTGGTGGTTATGGTTCTAATCCAATTTTGTCCAAGCATCCCAAAAGCAACGATACACAAGCAAAAGCACACCACCACACAACACGACGGCTGGTGGCGGCAGCCACCACCTCATGGTGGTGGTTATGAGTTTTCTTTTTATTACTCCTACACCGATTACAATTTACAACACAAAATTCCGAATAACACACGCACACACAGCCACCCTTGTGATGGCTGGCGGAGGTGCAAGGTGGCAGCCACCACCTCATGGTGGTGATGGTGGCCTTTCTCATGATTTCCGACCAAACAACCTACACATAACACCTACTCACTGCAGAAATACACACAAACACACCAAAGCACGCACACAGCCACCTTTCACGGTGGCTAGTGGCGGCAGATTAGGGTAACGACCACACATACGCTTTGTTCGAGCTCCGAAAGCAGCCACCCACCTGGTGGCGTTCAAAGAACAGCGATAACAACAGCATGGCAACCGGTGGCAGCTTGTCGTCAACGAAAACGGGTAGCGGCGACAATGGCGCAACGACAGGAGGCGATGGCTGACCCGACTGTGGTGCTGGCGCTTTGATGACGTCGTAGCTGGTGGCGAAGCAATGATGAACTGAAGGAGAGGAAGGGATGAGGTGAATGATAACTGCAACAATAACAGAAGGAAGAGGAAGATGATGACGGAAGATGGTGGCAACGGATGTCAAGAAACTTCGTCGGCAGCTAGATAGCGATGACGCCTTCTCGGTGGTCTCTGGCTTCAACAGCAATGGTTGACGACCTCAACAGAGTTGGTGGTGTGGCACTGTAAGTTGAGAGAGTGAAGGTGGCGGCGCCGGTGGGGAGGCATAAGGGTGGGGGTGACAACTAATATTCGACTCCTAGGGTTACGGTTTACCGAGGTGACGGGTTTATATACCTCGATCCCCATATAAACTTATTCCCATAATGCCATATTTGATCCCTCCCTTCCCCTTTTCTTTCAAAGTGAGTCCACAATTTACCCTTTTAACCCCAGCTATCCAAAATCCCTTAAATTAAGTACAACATTTTACCAATCAACCCCTCCCTCACAAATTATTTTCGATTGAAGTCCTTATGTTACCAAACGACCCCTCCCCTACAAAACCTTTTCAAATTAGGTCCAGAATTTACTCTTTAGCCCCTGCTCCCATAAATCCTTTCATATAAATCCCATACTTACCAAACATCCCTTGTCTTCTAAAAATCTTTACTAAATGAATCTCGATTTTACACCTTAACCCCCGAATAATCCAAATTATAACATTTAGCTCCCAAAAACCAACACCCCACTAAAATTATGGATTTTACGACTACTATTCATATTAATTTTATCTATTTATTTATTTAATAAATGGGGTGTTACACAAGTAATCAAACATAATGCATTTTTTGCTATTAGACTAGTTGACAAATTTGTTTACCTGATATAAAGATGATGAGTCCAAGTCCAACATTTTTAAATCTTTAGCAACTTTAGCCAGATTAGCTTCATAAGTGCTTGATTCGTTGCTTACTTCATCAGTGACAAAACGCATCAATGTGTGCTATCAACCACTTGTCTTGTCCTTCATCTTCATCGGATAATTCTTCATCATCTACCTAGCTTCCCACTACTACTACTACTACAAGAACATTCACATTAATGTTTTTCATTTTGAAAGATGCCAAAATATTCTTATATTTCACCTCATAATCTTTATTTGTGTCCACCTTCTTGGACTTGCACTTCCCGGTGAAGTGACTAGTGCCTCCACAGTTGAAGCACTTTGGTCCTTCCTTCTTCTCATCAACAATCTTACTACCATCCTCATAGCCTTTAGACGCTGATGAGTTAGTCTTTGATGGAAATTTTCTAGGTCTAGAAGTTTTATTGTCACTTCGGATAATATAACGTTTAACTATCAAGGCTTCATATTCAGATTCACCAGAGAAATCGTTGTCACTATTTGGGGCGACTTCTTTGAATAGAGGGCCACAAATCTATCCCTCTGTGTGTCTCGCATAATTTCCTAATGTAAAATCTTTGTTTCTTAATGATTAAAAAGATCACCAAATTATGAAGATAGATCCATGGTTGCGGTTTTCTCACTATTCTTTAGAACATTAACATGATGTTTCCAATTATTATTCAGCGAGTCAAGAAATTTGTAAACCAATGATCTTCTCGTTTTATTCATGTTACAACGATGTATATCGTTCACCAAGAAATTAAATTGATTGCAGACTTGAGTAAGAGATTCATTTTTCTGCTGGAAAAAGTGCTTGTACCGTCGATTTAGACTGTTCTTGTTGACAACCTTAAATTCATAGAGTTCCTTTAGGGTTCTTGATGTTCATAGTTTATTGCTATTAATAAAGAAAACATAGATCCAAATAGGTTGCATGTGAACTTAAGAGTTAAGTATTTTTCTGCCTCATGCATAGATTTATTGAAGGATCTTGTATGCTCAAGAATCATATTAAAATGATATTGCCAATTAACATATGATATTAATGGGTCACACTAACAACAACTTGATCCAATTTATTATTTATTAGAAATTGATTTTAACAAATATTCAACAAAATCTTATAATTAAATTGGAAATTATTTATTTCTAGGAAATAATAATTTTAATTAGCAAGTAACATTATATATAATTCATATGGTATGAATCAATAAGTTATGCACAACATTTTGGACTAGATAAATTCTTTTGTATTTTACGAAAAAGTTAAAGTTTATATTTTATAAAATTGGTTTATAAAATATAAAAGTCATGAATTCTTTTTTGTATCTTAAACCCGGAAATAGAGTTAGATGGGAGGAGCAAGGTCTTTCACTGTGTTTATTCAAAAGTACAAGGTACGGGTGAAGGCATGGGAGACAAGTTTGTCTAAAGGGCTTAATGGTTAAGAACATTTAGATTAAGCTTTCACTTTAAGTAGCTTAGAGGCTTTCATTTTGAAGAACTCTTCTCTCATGCAAAATCCGAAATTTTCTCTCTTTATCTCACTCTCTAGTTTGTTAAGAACAATGAAGATTACTTGCTTTTATACTCTCTTGAAGTTCATACTTTGGTTATGAACTTCAAGCTTAAGAGATTAAGCTTTTTACAAGACTAGCATCTTAAATCAAGTTGGTAACTTATTGGTGTCTCTAAAGTTCATCATTCTTCATCAACTTCTAAGCCTCCCAAGAGGACCTAAGGAACAACAAATATTGTTATTTCTTCATCTTCTTCTTTGGTGCTTGTTTTCTTTCCAAACTAGTTTCAAAAACAAGATTTTTTAGCAACGGACAAATTGATGATTTGAAGAACATAAAACAAGTTTATATTGAATTAAACCCGACAATTGGTACCAGAGCCACCTTGCAAGTTTGGTTAGATTTTTTGATTTTTGGAAATCTTAGTTTTTAGAGAATATGGATAACTTGGTTTTGTATAAAAACAAGTTCATATATATTTTCTATGACAATTATATAATTGTTATTTTATGTGACAAAAGTTTTCATGCATCTTTTGTCATTTTAAAGTTGTCTTAGAAAAACAAAAGGTCGTTTTATATGTATGTTGATATGTATGATGTGCATAAACTATCCATTGATCATCGTGTTTATTGTGTTGTTGTGTTGGTTGTTTTATAAAAATGATTGTAATAATTTATTTATTCATATGGTGCGTAATAAATTAAATAGATTAGTTTTCTTGGTTTATTTTGTAAGTAATAGATTAATTTTTAGAATTAATTTATTTTTACAAAAATTTAACTAGAGATGAAGTTGGAGCCATTTTTTGAAGACAAAAGAGCCATTTTCGAAGTTAAAACGTGTGCAGGATTTCCGGTGACAACTTCTTAAATTTGTTGCTAAAGCTGTTTTCTAAAGGGTTGTTGGACTTTTAGCAACAGTTGCTGAATTTTAGCTTTCAATAAGTTCTTCAAATCTTTTGCAAACAAATGGTGTTTACTCAAGTGGGAGCTTCTACAACAACATTACAAGAAGTTTTTGGTCCCTTAAAATGTCCCTTTAGGAATGGACTTGACATTTTTTGTGTTGGCTCACAAAAAATATCATTAGTTGGTTATGTTTACATACATATAACTTTATGCATGTTTGTGTTGTTTATTTTATACAATTATTATGTGTGGTTGATAAATTAGTTTTTCACATGCTAAAATAATTTTTGGACAAAATAAACATCACATGGAGTTTGTTTTTAAAATTTATAATGTGGATATATGATGTAACAAGTTATAATTTTAAAATAAAATCCGGTTTTATAAAAACGTTAATAATGTCAAATTTTGAAATATTCAAATATAAGTTTTAAAATGGTGTTTTTTATAACTTATACAAACTCCAAATATATAAGTAATAAAATAAATTTTTATTAAAGATATAAAAGGTTCAAATGCACTCAAACTTAATACCAAATATTAAAATTGAATTGCGTCAAATTATATAAAAACTAGCTTTTTATATAGAACCTTTAAAAGTGATTTTATTTTGAAAATTGATATCATGGTTCATTATATGCATGTAATAACCATGATATCATATGTTTTTAAAACTAGAATTATAAAACACATAAAAGGCCCTTTTATAAACCTTAGATCTATACAATCCAATTTGAAGAACATTCGCATATACCTTGTATGCACTAGTGGGATAAATGATATATAACCGCTTAGTGTTATCTTTTGATGACCGGGGTGTTTTTTGTGATAAAGGATACCTAAGCAAGAGAACTCTGAGCCATATATGGGATCAAACATATATAATTAAATTTGTTATTAGCGATCACATAAATCTAGGAATTATATAGTAAAATATAATTGATAATAGATATCTACTTGGTTGAATTCAAGTGGATGTGATAAAGGATACATAATCATTTATTTGTTTTGCAACTTGGATCCTAGACTTTGATAATTAATGTTTTTGGAAACTAAAATGGTATTAATTATTAAAGAGTTTAAATATTGAAAATAATAAATGAATTTTGTTAAAATTTTGTAGTTAAATAATCCATTTTCATTACCATGAAATTGTCATTTTCTTTTTTACTTAATAAAACAATACCATTCAATAGATACAACTTCAATGAATGGGTTCATGTCTTAAGAGAAAATCTTGTGAGATATATGAAAACGTATACTCTTAAAGGTCCAAGTCCTAAACTATTCGCTTTGAGCAATAAGCCTAAACATTATACCTAGTAACACTACTAGAAAAAAGACCTTTAATGACGCGCTTTTTACGACACTCAATAATTAACGATACGCAAAAGGACGTGCCCTTAAAATAGTGTCATCTCTCCAAAAAATTTAAGGATTTACGTCACGCTTTATTGCGTGCCCTTAATTTAGTGTCTCAAGAAAAAAAATTAAAAACACGGAGGGCGCTTTATCTTAAACGCGCGTCGTCTGTACCTGTCGCTTTATAATTTTAATGAAACGCGCCTTCAGTAGACAAGGGGGGAAATGAAATCCCCAAAATTTTGAAAACCCGCCTTTTTTTTTTCTATCTTCTATCTATCTTTCATCTTCAACCTAACAAGGACGAGCATTGCACTCTTGATTTCCCTAACTCTTTCTCATTTTCTGATTCAAAATTGAAAGAATCGAAAAAAAATCTATCAATTTTGAAGCCTAAAGAATCACAACAACCGACTTCATTACATCTTCATTACAACAAGCCTAAAAAAATCTTGCTACTAAGAAAAATCCCAAACAACCGGTGGTATTTTCCCTAAAATTCAAGGATTCTCTCATGCGATTTTAGCGATTTTTGTTTCCCCCCTATTTTTTTTTGGCATCGATCACTTCTTAGGCGGTCTTGGCCTTCATAATTATTGCATCTGGTTTCCCTTGTTCTCCTCCACCTATGTTTCCATATTTTATCTTCAAGTTCTTCTCATCAATGATTCAGATGATTCATATGATTCCAGGTCAAGGAGGAGGAAGAAGAGCTATCATTCAAGTTCTAGGAGTAGAAGCAGGAAATCAATATCATTATGTGAGATCGAGTAAGATGAATCCACTAATAAAAAGAATACCCACCAAAAAAACTCATAAACCTGCGTTATCAGCTACATAAGCCAGAAATCCTTCGTCTAGGGTTTTATTTATCAACTCTCCCGCCAAAGGTACTCTCGTGTCTTATTAACATGAGTACATGTATACGTTTCTTGACAAATTTCTTGGATTTTCTTGGATTCTCAAACCTCCACCGCTTCACTTCCCACCGACGACCTCCGCTCACCTCTCCCCCCCCCCCCCCCCCCTCCGAAATTCAGCTGCTTCTAATTTGGGGGTTATTACCCCAGTTCCTTTCCATTGCTCTCTGATTAACCAATTTATTGCCGATTGCGAAGCCTCCACAAACCCTACCTCAACTCCATCGCCATCTACAGTTGACTTGGCCTTGATCTCTCCCCTTCACCATCATTGGAAGCTAGTCCTGTAGACAGTGATGATTTTTGTCACTTGCCTAATGGCAGCCCTCATGAGGCATCACCCACTAGTATTCTTGAGGTTGGTAAAGCTCCTAATATTTTCTTGAATCTTGATCGTCTTTTTATGTGGGTAAGATTTTAATTTTGAATTTTTGATTCTGAAATAGATGATGACATCATTTCCGGTTCTTGGAGGTCTACTTTTATCCCCTCTTCCTTATGAACTCTTGTATTTGACTGAAAAAGAAAAATGGTAGGATAGTAGTTGTGGTTCTGTGCATAAAAAAAGTGAAGACAGTTAATAGGCCTGATATTAAAGTTGACCGAAACGAGAAGAAGCCAAAGACCGAGGGTAATTTGGTCCCACCTGAACTGAAAAACATCAACATTGTTTGTGATGGCATTGGTGGTGAAACAAAAAGGAAGCTGACATGGATAATTTGTCTTATGAAGAACCTCTCTCTAATGGTATGATGGTGGATTTCAGAAAAGGTGCTGCCTTTAAGGGTGGATCATCTGGTGTTATACCAAAAGAGGAATCATTATATCTAGTTTTGTTTTAACTTGATTTTTTGTTTTAACTTGTTCAGGTATGGGGAAGGCAGAGGTAAGATGATTAGTTGTTCTATCCATTTTCATTCTAGGGCTTTTTGGTTGTTGGCTATTTAGTACAGGTATGGTCAAGAAACGAGTTACTCAGTTTTCTTAACTTATCCCATATTTATCCTCTTCTTTTTCATCCATCTTTATCCTGTTTCTTGTACCCCTTTAAGTTAAGTTCCTGCCCATCATAAATCCAAAACTATCATGTAGGGTTCATCTGCTGCCAGTTCTTCTACAAGTGTATCATCAAAATAAAATCACATCCTTAGTCTCTTATTTCATAAAACTCTATAGATATGTATGTATATGAACATGTTCAGTGAATCATGTACGTGTTTTTATTCAACCAGCAGAGGCATTGATTCTGTTGCCCTCTGTGGAATTGCAATATCAATCTCTTTTGGGATTACCCCATCCATGTGTGGTAATCTTACTCATATCACATACATATACAAGCATGAATCCCATAGTTCTTCATACTCATATATTTTACATTTTTTCCTGAAGCAGTACATACGTTCAACTACAGTGAGCTACAAATCCGAATTAAACCCAATCCAGAAAAATGGATGTTTACAATATTGCAAGAAGTTTCACAATTTGAAACTTTCTTGATACAAATAAATAGATTTTGAATTATTAGTTAATGTTCAATTTTCAAGCTTCGACATTTTGTTTTTTAGTCGCTACCTCAGCCTTGGTCAGTCCAGGCAGGCATCTGACGTTGCTGCCTGTTGGAATAGCTGACTTCTTCGGCTTACCCTTTTGATCTTATTTTGTGTTAATTCTATATTTTTGGATCTGCTATCTTTGGTCTTATGGCATCTTGATTTACATTTTTTTTCTTCAGTTTTTACTTACAATTTTGTGGGTTTTATATGTTGATAGGAAAAGGTGGTGGTGGTGGGACAGATACAGTGGCAATGGAAATATGTGGTGGCGATGGGGGACACAACACCCAGAATATGGTGGCGATTGTTATATGCACTTATGAAGGTTGATTGGTATGGTTCTCTAATACATATTTTTTCTTCAAGTATTATTAAATTTACCATCACTATTTGTTTAGCTTGTAGGTAAAGTCCACTAATTTAATAGTTTCCCACCAAATATTCGATGACAATTTTTTGATTTATTTAAGTTTCAATGCTCCTATACAGGTAACTACTTTGTCTGATCTCCATTTTTTTGTCAAGTTTTGCCCTTCCTTCTTTTGATGAAGGGTTCAACTCCTGTTTGAGACTTTAAGTGGAAGTTGGAGTAGTTTAGGACTATATTAGATTTACCATTTAACAAAAAAAGTTGCTTAATAACCTTCTATCATTGTTATAAGTTTATGATCTTTTCGTTGACTCACCTTTTGACATCTTTACAAAGCTCAAGATGTAGTCTAAATAAGAAGCTTAGAATTTTGAATGATGGAATGAATATTATGAAGGTTAGTAAGTTAGTTGCTTTTTTCTCTTTATTGACATAGAAAACAAGATGAAGTTTTAACATATTTTCTTCTCTTTATCGCTCCTAAAAGTGAAACCTGTAGTGCCCTTATTGACACTTGATGTCATTGTAGTTTGTTTAATCCTATAAATGTAAATAAAAATTTACAAAAAAAGATTAGAATGGAATCCATTTCCAAATCCTATGGAATTATATTATTCCTAACATAAGATATTTATGATTCATCCATGTGATTTTAATAGTTTTATGTCAAAAGAAAAAAGAGAAAGAGAAAAATATAGTAAAAGAAAATGTTAAATGTTAACACTCACTTCTGATTTTATATTTTTTCTCATAGAATGTGCAATGGGAGTAGCAGGTTGAGGTGCCTTAAAAGAATTAAAGTCTTGGTGGGCTTGGAGTTCCTGCTGTTGGCATGGCATTCCCTGGCTATGTTACTCAGCCCAATGGAATGGGGAATTTAGAAATGACATGGTACTTTAAATATATATAAATAAATAAATATTTATGATAATAATAGTTAGGTGAGTAAATGGATAAAATTGTGAAATTTTGTTGTAGGCTACCTGTTTTTGCTGGTGCTGTTGGGGCTTTAGGTGTTGCAGGAGCTTTAGGGGCAACATATTGTTCACCTTATATCACAATGGATGGTGCTTATCATGCTAGGCCATCTGGCCAGACCTCTACCTTGCCTCCTACAAGTTATGTTGCTTGTTATTATGATTTACGATTCTGAGGGTAAAAATATAGTTAATTATATAAAAAATGTTGACATGTTACATTTGTCTATTGGAATAATTATTTGTATGATATTAACTTTTGTGCAATGTATTGTATTTTTTGTATATGGTATTTTATTTTCTATTATGAGACATGAAATGCAAATTTAATTTGAAAACTAGTAAAACTATAAATACTTTTTTTAAAAAAAAAAATTAAAATTACGATACGCAAAAATGTGTGTCGTCTTCATTTATGACATGGCCTTTCTTGACAGGGGCTTTCTTGATACGCATTGCGTGTCATTAACACGCGCGTCGTAAGGTTACGACACGCGAATGCGTGTCGTCTTCCTTTATGACAGGGCCTTCCTTGATACGCATTGCGTGTCGTAAATGAGCGTCATAATTGCGTGTCATAAATGCGCATCGTAAATGCGCGTCGTCTCTCGTTATGACAGGGCCTTCCTTGACGCGCATTTGCGCGTCGTCTGAGCGTTTTACGACGCGCAATGAGCGTCGTAAAAGGCCTTTTTTCTAGTAGTGTAAATGCATCATTGTGATGCTAAATATGTTTCTAACATCAAACTAGGAATAGTTCAAGCCCCAAAAGAATCACCTTGTGTGATCTAAGAGACTCATGTTTTACGAACTAAATACCTCTAAGCCCAAGAAATTTAATAAGGCCCACATAGATGGATCTTGTTTCTTTTATGGAGAAACTGAACCATGGAAGATGATATTCTCTTCTTATCTGGAAAGAAAGTTTGGAAGAGACTAGTATTTAAGGTATCTACTAGATAGAATTCATACTTTTTATATAACACTTAGGCACTTGGTACTTAAATGTTAATCTAATATTTGTAAATAACTTGCAGATATTTATAGAAGAGTAACCAGTTGAACACATTTAAGTTGGAACTACACTCTCGGAGTTTAGTTTATTAATTATGCTAGGAACATAATTCACTTGTATTATAAAACAATGTTTTTTTTGGAACAATGTATGTTTTAATTTATCTTACCTAAATATATGCCTCAGTTTAATTTATGAATGATTGACTATTTACTTAAATTGTTTTTCAAAACATCATATTCGGAAATGATCAAAATTCTGATTATGAGGCTCGATCTCTTAATAATAATTATAAAGTAAATATCAATATTTTATAAATAACAAGTTCTATATGAAAAATATTTTGACTTAAAATTGCTTTAAATCAAACTCATCTTTGACATTGTTATCTTTATTATATAAATAACATTCATATATTCCAATTTAAAAAAATGGATCTTTGAAGGCAAATAATGTAGTTTATTTGACATATGTAAATCTTATTTATATATGAAAGATTCATAATGATATTTTCACTAAGTAGTATAGAAAATAATTCTTAAGGAACTATACACTATGGTGTATGACTTCTTTTCTAATAAATGTCTAAGATTTAGCACAAGATATCAAATCAACTTTATTAATAACTATAGTAGTTTCAATTATATTTTACTTGGTAAAACATAATTATGAAACCTTTGTTTAAGTTTTCGAATATTAAGTTGGAATACAAACCGGTAAAAACTATCTAATGCCTTAATGATAATAAAGGATGAATTAAATCTTAGTTGATATGATTTAATTTTCTTTCTAATTGGTAGAAATGTCCTCTTATTATTTCCTTGGGATAACACCTAGAACACTATCAATTGTACCTTGAGTATAAAAACCAACTAACTAGTATATATAACATTTTCTTCATAAGATTTTGTATGGAAAGGGTCTATCCCTATATTACTTAAATGTTTTATGAATTTAAAGCATATATTGGACTAAAGCTTCTAAACCAAAAATCTACTATAAAAATATTTGTATATAATATTCTAAATTTGGCTTAAATTATTATATGCAAACCCACAAAGAATAAGTTTTCTTATTTCTTAAATAGCTGAGTTAGTAGAAAGCAAGCTTCTATTGGCGAAGCAAGTGGGAGGTACATGGAACTTAAAGCAGCTCAAGAAACATAACCTGATGTAGTTACAGTTGGTAATAGTTTTAACAAGGATTGTTAAGATTGAATAATATCTATTCACAAACACAAATTGTTCGCATTAGTGGTATAAATCATCTATAAATTGAGAAATGTGGAATCTATCACATATGAGCTTTTCTTGATGATTTCCGAAAAATTCATCAAATACCAAGATGTTATGTCAGATCTCAAATATGATTAATGACATAAAGTCACGAACATGAGATGTAATCCATGTATGATAATCAAGTATGGTCTTGATTGAACTTCCTCTCTATGGCAAGGCTAGAAGGATTAAGTGGGTCTTCTAGAAAGAACACATTACATGGATAACTATTCACATTTAAAGCAAGACTAGTTATAAAAGGTTTTACTCATACTCATGTTATTGACCGTGGTTCTTATCATACTCATGACATTGACTATGATCAAACCTTTTTCACAAATAGCTATGATTAGATCAAAAGGATATTGTTTACTATAAATTCATATTCTTAATATGAGATATAGTAAAATAGATTTCAAGAAAGACTGTTTTTCTTAATAGACATCTACTAGAAGATATCTATATAGATTAGCCTGGAAGTTATCTTAATCCATGTTATCCTAACAAAATGTGTAGAGCTTGAGATCCACTTGTAGATATAAAGCAAAGATCTTAATGTTGCAATCATCATTCTAATGTAAAACCACAAGGTATGATTTTATATCAATATGAATAGAACATGTGTGTTTATTAAGAACTAGTGGCAACATAGTGACATTCCTAATCATGTATGAATGAGACATACTGAATCATGAGAAATTACATTCTGACCATGCCAGGCCTTTTCACATTGACTTGGAATGTATTTCTAAAATGAAAGGCTTAGGAAGGACAAGATACATTTTTTGAATGTAAAATCTATAAAGATAGATAAAATGAATGTTAAAAGTTTTATCTCTTTATACATATATTGACAATATCTTGAAAGGGATCAAGATGGAAGACTCCTTTGGAGGAACCTTAGCATTGTCACATGGCACTGAAGTTGAGCCAACCTCAAAAATAACCTAGCTCATAGGTTTGAACTAGCTGAAATGATTTATATTCGATTTTCTTGGAAAATGAATCCATCATTTATGCCATATTAAACATAAGACCTGATATATGATAATGTTATGATCATAGCATAATATACCAATTGTATACATGGTTAAGTCATTGGATGTCTATAGGAACATTTTATGATTACTTTAGAAGAACTAAGAGAATGTATATGAGACACATAGTTTAGAATAAAAATCTTTATGTAAAGAACTACATAAGATTCTAATTTCTAAACGAATATATATATATATATATATATATATATATATATATATATATATATATATATATATATATATATATATATATGAATTATAATTGGATTATGACTTCATTGTGAAATGAAGAGTAATTTTAGTTGGAATGAGTTCCAAGAAAAACAAAATGACACAATGTACTCCAAAATAAGAGTACACTACTTTAGAAGTTTAAATCTAATATGATTAGATAAATGAGTTCATTGAAAAACTATGTTGATCTCTGCCATTCAAGGATCACATAGAAATCTTTGTGACTTCGAGAGTATAGTTAATCGAGCTAAGAGACTCTATGTCACAAAAAAACCAATCATATACTCCAATATATTTAACTATACTTAGAGTAAAGTCAAATATGGATATGACAGTATTCGCAGAATTCACACAAATTAAGTTTAGTCGAACCCGTTAATAAAGTCCTTCTTCTGAGCTAAGTATGAATGTTCACATTTCAGCTATAAGACTTTATTATTCTAGAAATGGGATTTTGATTTGGATTTAGTATTTTGATATTTGAACATTATGACAACAATTATATAATGTTTTGGTATACTGGGATATGATCATAACATCAATACTTGTTGTGTTATGTATTAACATGTTTAATCCATGAGTAATCTTATTATTCTAAAATTTCATCATCAGTTATATTGTGGGAGAAATTATGAAGTAAGACTAATATGAATTGGATTGGTTGACTTTCACCGGATGGAAGTAGGCAATGGGTTGTAACCAAGTTTCATAGGTACTTGTTAGAGAACTAGTATTGAACTGACCCGCATCAAGATCATTTCATGGATTGCTATCATGAATGATACTTGATTAAAAGGTACTATCTTTGTATCCTTAACACCTAAGATACGTAGTGGGACTTAAGTGTAGGGAGCATTGTGCTTAGATATGGTCAAACGTTGGTCCTCAATCGGGCTGTTATAAAAGCCATTTTCAGGTATGGTATAAACTATGCAAGAGGCTTATGTAATCAAGATGAGATTTGTTCCTCTTATATGTTGAGATTTAGACATCTAAGGCACCTTACCAAAAGTTGAACACCATATTAGATTGATTGTGATCTGTATCATGTTTAACATGATGTCTATGATAAAACGATAATTTATAAACTCACCTTATATACACCAATTGTAGCTTGGAGCTTTTTGGGAATTGGGCATTGATAGAATAGCACAAAGTCGTATGTTGATAGAGGCAGTGAAATATTGCTAGACGTTCACCACTGTCTATATCAGTCTAATATGAATCTTGTGCAAGTGGGAGATTGGAGGATATTGTATGCTCAAGAATCATATTAATGTGATATTACCAATTAACATATGATATTAATGGGTCACACTAACAACAACTTGATATAATTGATTATTTATTAGAAATTAATTTTAATAAATATTCAATAAACTCTTTTAATTAAATTGGAAATTATTTGTTTCTAGAAAATAATAATTTTAATTAACTAGTAACATTATATATAATTCATATGGTATGAATTAATAAGTTGTGCATAATTAGACTAAATAAATTCTTTTGTCTTTTACCAAAAAGTTAAAGTTTATATTTTCTAAACTTGGTTTATAAAATATAAAATTCATGAATTCTTTTTTGTACCTTAAATCGAAAAATAGAGTTAGATGGGAGGAGTAAGGCTTTTCACTTTGTTTATTCAAAAGTATAAGGTATGGAGCACAAGCTTGTCTAAAGTGTTGAATGATTAAGGACCTTTAGATTAAGCTTTCACTTTAACTAGCTTAGAGGCTTTCATTTTGAAGAACTCTTCTCTCATTAAATATCTGAATTTTTCTCTCTTTATCTCACCCTCTCTAGTTTTGTTAAGAACAAATGAAGATTACTTGCTTTTATACTCTCTTGAAGTTCATACTTTGGTTATGAACTTTAAGCACAAGAGATTAAGAGTTTTACAAGACTAACATCTTAAATCAACTTGGTAACTTGTTGGTGTTTTTAAATTTCATCATTCTTTATCAACTTCTAAGCCTCCCCAGAGGACCCAAAGAACTACAAAGGTTGTTATTTATTCATCTTCTTCTTTGGTGCTTGTTTTCTTTCCAAACTTTGCAAGAAGATCCTTGATGGGTTATAAATTGTTTTATGTTATTCAAATCATCAAGTCTTCCTTTGCTAGAAAATCATGTTTTTGAAACTATTTTTTGAATAAAAACCCAACATTTGTAAACTATAAAACCCATCAATTTTGTGACTAGAAGTGGTTTTAGAGTGATTGGATGAATGTAGAAGAAGACATTGTTAATCGATATCAGTGACCTGATCTGATACCAGTTATAACATCTGTGATCAAGATTGATTAACACAAAAGACAAAGAACAATGGTTTATCACAAAGGCTTTTAACTAAGAAAGTTATCGCCAAGAGAACACACACAAAGCTATGGTTCGTGAATCAACGAATGAAATGAACCCTGGATACATGATTTTATAGTAAAAGCGAAGAGATGTAAATCCCTACAAATCAGGGATTTCACCTAATCTATGTAAATACAAAGTATATACCCAATATCCCTAAGATATCAGATCGGCTAACTAATTATGCATATATCTATATATACAAAACATTATCATGTTGACGTTAGCTTTGTAAATCAAGTTTTCACGTTAACGTTGGTGAGACATTGGCGTTGATGAAAGTCAGCATGAACTGGTTTTACTTCATTAGATTCTAAGGTTCGACCATACAAAGGAACAGAAGGAAATGAAGGTTACGTAGTCGATGTTGTGGTACCGACGAAAAACAAATCACCCAATAGAGTGAGAGAGAATCGATTAATCGGTTGTTTCAGTTAAAGGGGAAAAGGGGGATTCTTCCGATTTTGAAGAGTATAAACCCTATGGGGATGACTTGTCGTCCATATACCCTCAAACAAAACAATGTTGTCCAGTTAAATAGATTCAATAATATGTGTGTGTTTATATATATATATATATATATATATATATATATATATATATATATATATATATATATGTGTGTGTGTGTGTGTGTGTGTGTGTATGTGTAATTTTATTTATTTTCAAGACGATATTGATGACTTTTTTAGGTTACAAAACAAAAGATTTACACAGTGGAATCATAAAACTATTTTATGGGTACATGCAACCTAGAGATCTATGACATTTTCTCATAATAGCAACATACTATGAAAAACTAATGTAACCTATGTATTATCGATAACTACAAAGATTAGATTACATACCTTTGAGTATTATCGGAAATACTCAACCTTTGATCCTCAAGTGTTCCTTGGAAAGCTAGCACCAATAGTGTGGATGCCTATAATGGCTCACACTCAATATCCTAGAAACCCTAGGAATGATTTGGAGAGAGGATAGAGGAAGGAATTTCGATATCTTACTTGTGTATAGTAAGGTTCAAAAATGGCTAACAATGGTCCCTATTTATAGTTGGTGGATCTCTACGATAAACTCTAATTTGAATAATTAAATAATATAATTTAATCTATTCAATGTAGTTATCCTTATCAGCTATAGGAGGTTTCCAAAACCTTTCTGGACCCCCTCTAAAACCGTCCAAGCCATGGAGGTTTCTAGAATTCATTTCTTACTTAATAATTAAATAATTACAATTCGCCCCTTGCACCTTTAATTAATTCAAAATTAATTTCCAATTGATTCTGAATTAATTTTTAACCATTTATAATTAATTTATTAATCATATAATAAATTAACAAATCACTTCCTCACTCTCCTAAAGTTGTTCAAATCTATTTCTAGTTATTAAGAACAACCCAAAAATGAGTTTGTTTTTATTCCATAAAGTTATACGTACCAATTTAGTTGTGACCTTGGACACCTAATCCAATAAATATGTTGTCCATATAGCTTTTCGGAAACCCGCCAACCTTGTTTCGTTTCCGCCTAACCAAGAGAGACGATATGTCGTCACTAAAGCTTAAAAAGTCATAGTTTATTTACCAACCCTATAATGACAGCACGTCATCCCTATAGGGTCCTCTATATCGACGATTTGTGTCATCCCTATAAGCTTCTTCTCTATAAGGTTTATTCTTGTGGTTTTAACCAGTTCATCCTGTTGGGTTTTGAGCAATCTAACACTTCATAAGTGTGCATGCAACCCTAATAAACCTTGGATCTATGTTTGTCTAAATACATGCAAAATAATAATTTTTCCAAGGTTCATAACCTATCTAACATGGCATGGGGTACTTTTAAACATAAAAGAATTAGATGAGATTACATACCTTTTGATGATGAGTTTGATTCCTAAGGAGTTTGAGGGCCAAACACCAATAGTGTGAATGCCTCAAATGGAAATCACAAATCACCACAAACACTTGGAAACCTTTAGAGAGTGTACACACACTTGTAATTTTCGACCACACACAAGCACAGACACTAGTGGCTATTTCATGCAACATAAGCATGCTTATATAGTGTACATGGTTAGGGTGAAACCCTAATAACCCATGACCTTTCCTTTTCCAAGGATCCATGGGTTAAAAGCTCCATGGATCATCCATGGACTTCCATCGAAGCCTATGCCATTAACAAATGAGTGTTAGCCCACACCATATAAAACCAATAGCCCATAATCTAATTAGTCTTTCTTTTAATCTCTAAATTAATTCATAATTAATTTAAGACTAAGACTAATTAAATAACATAACTTCATATTAATATATTATAACTTATAATATATTAATAAACATATGTGTATAACTCTCATAAAATTATCCATAAATAGTTCCGGTGAAGTGCAACCCAAATGGACCATGTCGGGCCGGGTCAAGTATGTACCAAATAAGTTATGGACTTAGACACCGTATCCAACAGACTCCCACTTGGATAAGTCTAATAACTATATTTGCGTATGTTACTTTAGGAACCAACCAACAATCGTAGCTCTCAAAAACTCTGTTGAACTATCAAGCGCCATTTTAGATAAGTGATCATATAATCCTTTGTTCTCATGATATCAGTCGGACAAATACATGGAACAACGTCGTACTTATTGTCCAGCAGTTTGTTTCCCGATTTTCGATTTGTTTGACGAAGAACCTAATCGAACACATCAATTTAGTTCTGACTGGCCGGTACATAGGTCACAACAAAATCATCGAGGGGCCCAGATATCGCTTCTATTTCTAGAAGGAACAGATAAACTTCGACTCATATGCTTGTTCTACTACTTGTTGAATTGTACACAAAGGCACGTTTTATAACATCAAGTTACTGATGCGTTTACGTGCAATCAATGCACAACCAACTCATAGGTAACAACTCATATCTCTAGGTTTGAAGATTTATATGATATTACCGTCTCACGATCACTCGAGATAAATTCCATGAAGTGATACAAGTGAGCGTGGGTTTATTCCAATACTCATAACTTATGAGCACTCATGAATGTTGTAGCAACCATTGCTATGACTAAACCCATTTAGCCATCTACAAACTCGATTCATGACAGTCTTGATTCATACCTACTTCCAACATATGAACGATTGTGGAGTGTTTAAATAACTTAGTCATTCGGAAAGAATAACCTAGCTATTTTGGAAGTCAAAACATGCAAAGTGAAACACAATAATAATCGAATCCAATATGGTCTCAGAACCCTTTTGAATATAAATAGAACCACCTTTTATTTATCACCATATTGAATACACATTATTCATTGTATAATGTTTCAAACAATCAACTTAAGACTTGAATAAAAAACAACAGTCGTCCCAAGCTCCTAGCATGTACTCTTTGTTTTTCTAAACAATAGTTATGCCATATTCCAAGTATGCACACTATGTTTGTCTATGATCCTTACATTGTGATGTAGATCAATTGAACATGATTCCATTGAAACTCATTTCACAATCCCAAATCCTTATTGTAAATGTGAGAATCCCCCGATTCCTATCATTTACCAAAAAAAACTGTTAGATTTTAAACTTTTATGCAATGTTCCTCTTGTAATGATTATGCACAAAGTCACCAAAACCTTGTCACCAGTCATTACAGAGTATTCCAAAGAAGGTCAACTTTTATGGAACGGAAGTCTCATATTCAAAGTACATTGCTTTGAACATCCTTCTTGCATTAAGGTTTTCTAATCTTACATAGATTGAATAACTTCCACCTATGGAGACATTTCCATAGTCCCATTTTGACTATCACTTCCGAACAAGAGTTACTTCTTTTCAGAATATGTCAATATGGTCCTTTCCGACAACTTACATCATACTTCCAACTTTCCCTGAGCAACCAATCTTTGGCGAACCTCAGATTTGTCCTCGACAATTGCTTAATCACTTTAGTCATATCCAGTTCTAGACTTTTCCCTTCTCAATGCCTTAAGCATTTGGAAAATTTAGAAAAGATGAATATTATAGCACATGCAATCGATCCTATATCCGAAGCATATGGGACACGATTCATGATGTTTGACATAAAGACATGATACTAGACCAGTCTTTTGCTACAATATTTTTTATTTGCCATGTTTTCAAAATTTAACTATGAAGAGGGATGCCGTAATCATAATCGAATTTTGAAAACGCAATATATATAGAATTTCTTCAAGTTGAACCATTCCAACATAAAATTCATACATATATATATATATATATATATATATATATATATATATATATATATATATATATATTCTTGACTAAAGATGATGAAAATCTCAATCTAAGCTTTAGAATTGAAACGAAGTATAATTTCCTCTCCCTTAATTATAGCAAAACAACTTTTCAACCCCTGCAACTTCACGACTTGAAACTTTGTTTTCTATAATTAACATTGCTAACTTGCAACACTAAACGTAATAATCATGCTCCCACTAACATGATGATTATTAGCAAAACACTTATGCTCCCACTAGCTCTGACATATTTCCAGAAATCTGTTGGACTTCTGAAATTTAGATTCAACACCCTTTCTTAGATAGTTCACATGTGTGTCTAAACAATTTTCAGAACTATGAAAAGGGATACCGTAATCATAGTCTCAATTTCTTAGACCTTTGCCATTTCTCACAAGTCCATGTTAGTGTGCCGGTTAACCACACACGCTCCACTAACGACTTTTGAAAATGCAAATAACACAATTGATATATACATAAAATCTACTTAGTGAAAGCGTTTCCTCACCATCATTTTCATGAATCGGAGAGAAACCTTATGACACTTAGATTTTATAGTGTATGAGTTCCTATCCATGTGAATTTGTCAAAACCATAATCACAAGATAAGGTTAGTGACAAATTCAGCCTTACATGGATTAAACTTGTTCAATCTTAGTTTCTTGTCACCTTGGTAGCACAAGGCCCACCAATGCTTCCAAGTTGAACTCTGATAACTCACATGCAAATTCAACTTATTTGAAGTAGATACAGAAATAAGAATTATGTCAACACGATAGGTTGCAAACCTTAAGTTGTGTGCTAGTGATAAATTACAGGTTTTACTCTTGATTAACTCTTGAAACTCTTTCAGGATCTTTAAGGCTCCCACTGTCCCCTTGACATATAAGTTTCCCCAGTTAAGAACCATTCCTTGACAAAACAAATATTCAAGGGATAGTGCAGATTCTTATCAAGACTAACACTTCACACAATTGGTCTTAGTTGGTCTTTGTCTCATCCAAGACATCACAACTTACCAATCTCAAATGTATAAGGGTAGAAACATTCTACACTACATTTGATAAGTGTTTTAAACCTTACTTTATGTCACTCAATGTTACAATCTTGGAGTATGACTCTAAGAATTGTTTTGAAACAAAGTATGACTCATCTTCTCGATCTTAACCAATCCAACAATTCATGACCTCTCTTCTTAGCCATAACAATGCACTAAGACGTCCTTAGAGTATGAATTTGTGATATGGTTTCATAATCATTAAGATGATCATGAAATACGATACTAAAGTACTCTCCCATCCTTTCAGATTTGAGAAACTTTTATCTTTCTGCCTAATTTGATTCTTCTCATTTGTTTTGTCATACATTGTAACCTTTCCAATGTTACAGAATTATACTTAACCTTATAAGTATAATCATATTTACTAATCTTTAGTAAATCATGACAAGTCAATCTTTGTGGTGGACCTTGACCAGCGCACACCCAGTGTACCTAATTCCTTAGTCCTTCAATTGACTCACATATACATGTGATCAAAGAATTAGTCTTAATTTTCAAAGATGAAAAATTCTCATTCATCATACAATACAACTTGTATGATTCCAAGTTCTTGTCCAATTGAAACTTGGGTGATGAAAAACTGTCTTCATTTGGTAAATTCAGACATTACCACAAATGAAAGAATCAAATCCACTTTCCAATATTGCTATTACTGGAAACATATAAGCAACAATTTTCCATAGATGCCATTGTAAAGATATTTTTTTTTTTAATAAATAAAATTTAAACCTTTTTTTTTCTTTTTATTTTAAAACTTTGCGGAAAAACTTATCCTTACAATACACATGAAAACCTTGTTGTTATCTATTCATAAGCAATATATTATAACTCTTAAGCAACAGCTCAAAATTCTGATTGCCGAACCATGCGATCGAAACCCACCTTTGCAATCAGAATCAACATATACTTACTTTAAGCTTCCTATCTTTTCTTTAATTCTTAAAAACATCAGCATGTGACCCATTCACATTATGTAATAAGAATCTCCAAATAGGAACTTAATAGAGTTAGACAGTGGACTTTACTCGAAGTAGAGTCAAACCTCTTGACTTGATCAACCTAATGACCTTTCAAGTGAATATGGCAGCTTCGCAACCAATGCCCCTTCCTTTGGCAACAAAACACATGGACCCTTTGGTAATGGCACATGAGACTATCTTAGACTTAGCCTTTCTCTTTACCATTTAATCAACCGAGTTGACTATGGCCGATCCCTTTCCATTGGGAAGAGAAATCTTTTTCTAGATATCCAATGCTACCATTGTTAATGTCCATGTAGACTTGGGAAGTTGTTCTTTTAATCAAATTTACTTTACTGGTGTTCCGAATCATTGCTGATTCCACAACACCAAGCAAAAAGATAACATCATTAAGGGTCATGTCATAGTCTGCCTCATAGTAGTCCCAAAGAGACTCACTATGTTACTAAGAAAGTGATTGAACATCCAACTTTCACGAGACTTTGACACCCAACTCTCCCGGCTTGTCAATATGTGACTTTATCTTCAAGATGTGAGCACACATAGACTATGCTTGCCAATAGGGATTGAGTGACTTTAAACTTTTCAAGAACTTGTGGGTGAGGGAGAATAATTGGAGGAAGTGGAGGAAGTGAAGCATGATGTTGAGGGACACCATCTTCAAGAGATTTGGGAAGATCATAGTTGTCTGAACCAGACATCTATAATGGGAGAAAATCAAGTTAGTTGATTCAAAGTCCTTAATATAACACCCAATATGAAATATTAAGGCTAGGACCCAACACAATATTTTATAATTTGGAAGAGGGATGTCGTAATCCAAGCTATAAAATATTTGAAGGTAGGCGAATGACGATTCACCAATTTCCACCATGAAAAACGAAATAATTTATTAGGTTTTAATTGGATTTGAAATTCCTAGATCTTTTGAGATTCATTGAACTTTTCAATGGCATGTTTCAATCTCGAGTGTGCCCTCTCAAATTTTGTGACTGGGATGCCGAAGATCACAAAACAAGGTGTGAATAACCATACCAATTCACTTGGTACCCTTAATATTATCACCCAATCAATGTGCCGGTTAACCACACACGCTCCATTGATCTATGACAAACATTAAGTCACCCTTCGTGATCCTTACTAGTCCATGTTAGTGTGCCGGTTAACCACACACGCTCCACCAACGACTTGGTAAGGTACAAAGTGTGAATTCCATGGGCTAGCACCAAATTCACATTTTTCCTAAAGTAACTAAGATTGGGAATTAAATAAAAACATTTAGTTACTTTATAATAATCATTATACTTTTAATGAGAATTTAAAGTCATTGTCCTACCCGTTCGGCTAACGACCCTCCACCAGTCAAGCAAGCGGTGGGTGAGAGTGGACACCCATTAAGTTGTCATTTTATAGGCAACAACCTTATACCCACCTTATAGACCGGCTTCATGAATGAGGCCTAGTAACGGTAAAACGACTTGTTCTTATACACACACACACACACACACACATATATATATATATATATATATATATATATATAATTAACCATTAATCTTATAATTGTATAAGGGTAGAATTTTAACTTTTAAAACTTCTAGGGTATGGAATTAAAGTTTGTGTGAGACTTTACAAATTCCAAAACTCGAGGGCAAGTTTTGAACACTTCATAAACTTTTGGATATTCATAACTTATGAGTTTTAATTAAGTGTTTAATACTTTTAATGAAGAGTCTCTTGGAAATCCATAACTTGAGGACAAGTTATGGAGTCCATAAAAGCATTTATTAGAAAACTCTTCAAGAAAATGTAACTTATGACTTCTTAAAAAAACATTTAAAAGAAAAACTTTTGGAATTCCATAACTTGAGGACAAATTATGAATTCCATTAAAACATATTAAGATCAAGAATTAACTAACAAACAATTTGCAAATAATTCCTATGATCTAACAAAACTCATATGAACATGAACATCCACATCAACAATTTCAAGAATCATATGAACACATATAAACTTGAAATTTTGATTATAACTTTGAAATTGGTCCACCATCATCATTACTACATCAAAAACAGGTTTTATGAGTCCGAAACAGTTTAATGTAATGATTCTAGACCAATTCCAGCACCAAAACTCGAAGATATGCTGTCTGGGGGTCCAACTCGTCGAGTGCATGAACCAACTCGCCGAGTTGGATGAGTTTTGCCTTGGACTCGTCGAGTCCCTTCGTGGACTCGGCGAGTCTGCTGTGCAGACAGCACATAAACTTCGATTTTCAGCAATTTGCATCAAGTATTCAAGAAAACAAGCCTAGGCTCTGATACCACTGTTGGGTTTTGAGCAATCTAACACTTCCTAAGTGTGCATGCAACCCTAATAAACCTTGGATCTATGTTTGTCTAAATACATGCAAAATAATAATTTTTCCAAGGTTCATAACCTATCTAACATGGCATGGGGTACTTTTAAACATAAAAGAATTAAATGAGATTACATACCTTTTGATGATGAGTTTGATTCCTAAGGAGTTTGAGGGCCAAGCACCAATAGTGTGAATGCCTCAAATGGAAATCACAAATCACCACAAACACTTGGAAACCTTTAGAGAGTGTACACACACTTGTAATTTTCGGCCACACACAAGCACACACACTAGTGGCTATTTCATGCAACATAAGCATGCTTATATAGTGTACATGGTTAGGGTGAAACCCTAATAACCCATGACCTTTCCTTTTCCAAGGATCCATGGGTTAAAAGCTCCATGGATCATCCATGGACTTCCATCGAAGCCTATGCCATTAACAAATGAGTGTTAGCCCACACCATATAAAACCAATAGCCCATAATCTAATTAGTCTTTCTTTTAATCTCTAAATTAATTCATAATTAATTTAAGACTAAGACTAATTAAATAACATAACTTCATATTAATATATTATAACTTATAATATATTAATAAACATATGTGTATAACTCTCATAAAATTATCCATAAATAATTCGGGTGAAGTGCAACCCAAATGGACCATGTCGGGCCGGGTCAAGTATGTACCAAATAAGTTATGGACTTAGACATCTTATCCAACACATCCATTGATCTTCACAGTCGCATTATCTGTTTATTGGGCACATAGTTTGTCATGACTTATGCAAGCAATCTTTCTTATTTTTTTGGGGTATTTCGGCTACACGTAATAAAGTCAGGTTATTTATAACTCTACGAAAATATGCTCTTCATATTTTTGAATGTAAATATGCTAAGTTACAACCCCATTCATACCCTTGTTGATACTTAATCAAAATTGGATGATACTGGCTCACTTGCCAGCGACCAACTTTATACCTCAATCTTGCATGTGGTCTTCGGTACTTAACATTTACTCGACTAGATTTCACTTATAAAGTGCAATAAATTTATTTATAGATGTATGGCCTAGGGGAACCACACTTACATGCTCTAAATCATTTCCTTTGATATGTACATGGGACACAAGAATCCTCCAGCTGCTTCACCATTCGACCATTACATTTGCCATTTCCTACTCAAATGCCGACTGGAGGTATGTTTATGTTGCTCGACCAGTGGGTGGCTACTGTGTGTTCTTTAGTGGCAACATAATATCTTGGTCTTCTAAATGGAAACCTATAATTTCTTGATCAAGCGTATGAGCCAAATAAAGAGTTTTTGCTTATGCAATTGCTAAAACTTGTTGGTTACATAATCTCCTTTATGAACTATATTCCCATCTCGGGAAAGCCAGTATAGTCTATTATGATAACACTAATGAAATTTATTAAACCAATAATACGGTTCAACACCCACAGACGAAACATATTGAGATAAATATACACTTTGTCCACAACAAAGTTGCAACCAGTTACATATGCGTTTTCTATGTTCCATCATGCCTCCTATATGCTGGAATATTCACCAAATGATCGACTTTCATCGTCTCTATTCTCGGATTTTTATTTCAGTTTAAATGTTCAGTCTATTCCTACCGATCAAATTGTGGGGATGTATTCAAGTTATTGTATTATTATTAGTTTCATTAACCCAATTTATAGCCATGTATAGTGTTGTGTTTAGCCTAATGTACCATGTATATATTGTGAAAGGTTTAATGAAATCAACATGGGAAATTATAGGCTCTAATAGTTTTAATAGTTTTAGGGTAAATGAACGTACTTAGTTCAATTATTTTATTTGTTTGCACATGATCATCAAATTCCTTTGAAGTAGAATACACTCATCATAGTTCATGGAATCAAGAAAATACTAGTAAATGTTGTTATCAAGACGAAGTCGATAGTGATGCCATGCCAACCTCGACACACCCCTTTATAGTTCTTCTACATACATTCCCCTTTCCAGCAATTCATTTTAATATTTGCATCATTACTTCATAAGTAACACATTAAAGATCCAGTTATCCTTGTCACTGCAGAACCTCAAAGGTCACTGAGTGGGCCGGGGTTTAACCTTTTAATCTCCATAATTAGATGAACTGTTCAACAGGTGACGTTTTACATAAGCTTAAGGTGATGTATCGACCTGGATGGTGATCAAATTAAAGTATAGTTTTGAATAAATAAGGATATAATGGAAAACTTGTTTGGTGAAAGATGATGTTTTTGGGGGTAGGAAAAAGTTGGCAATGTAGTCTGCAATTATAGTCCTACAGAAATCAGAAAAAACGTTTGAATATAGACAAGTAAGATGCCACCATTTCAAGCAATCATGACCTTAGACCAAATTCAGTCACATCTCATAGCTTCTGAAAGAGAGAACACGTTAAAATAATGCAAACAGATGGAATTCGATACGTCGCAATCGTTAGGGTTTTCTGAAAGAGAGGAGACAATGCTCTAATGAAGACAAAACAGAAGATAGGGTAGATAGAGAAGAAAATTAATTTATCTTTTGTTTTCATTTTTTTATAAGATCTTAATCAACATGAAAAACAAATCAAGATTGTATCTTGATGATTCGGGTTGAAGGGTACACGTTATGTCATTCAATTCACTTATATGGACCGAGTGAAGGAGCCAAAAAAAAAATGATATTCATGAAGTCTCGTTTACTATTTTTTATTAATAATAATATTTAAATTTTGATATAACATCACTAACTATTAACTAAACATTTCTGAACCCCTTTGTATCCAATTTGTAGATTAGATTTTCGAGGCATATATAAAAGTAAATAAAAATTAATTAAAGAAGTATACAGAATTAAAAATGATGATATACACAGAAATTAAGTCAGATTTATTATTTATAAAATGAGAAGTCATACGTTTAACAGAATCTAAAGATGATACAGATGGATTAATCTGTCATAAATATTTGATAATTAAATATACTCAACATCGTCTCACCAGTTTTTCACTAATGGAGTAGAATCTAGTCTTATTTGTCGTCAATCATATATTAAATTGAAAAAAAAAAAAAAAAAACATAAAAAATTAAATCTATTAACCGAAATAGGAGACATTATCGTTGGTGATGGTGCTGTAATCTGTGGTGGTGGATGGTGGGGTGTACATGGAAGAAGAGGAGGAAGCAGGAGGAGGTGGAGGAGGAGGCGGCGGTGGTAGAGGTGATGGTGGAGGCGGCGGAGGTGGTGGAGTTGTTACAGGGACAGCGCCAGTAGAAAACAAAGCTAAATGATGAGAAGGAATAATATGATGATCATGGTGGGTTTCAGTATACTTGTATCTTAGAATCTCAGCTCTTACTGCATTCAATTCAGCTTGTAGAGATTGTACTTGATGTTGTAAAGCAGAAATGGCACCCATGCATCCGTAAACCGGATCTCTTAGCCTTACATTTGCTTCGTAAACAAGACTATTGGCTGCATCGGCTCTTTGATTTTCCGGTACTTCCTATCGTCACAACATAAACAAACATTATTAATTAGATCTTTTTTATATAAGAAGCTATTAATTACTAGCTTCCAAAATTATTTTCACAATTTAAACAATCTGTTGGCCATAAAAAGATATTTATGATCAAGAAACTATTAATTGTTAGCTTGAAACAGTCACATACGATTAAAACATAAACTAAACATATGAAGACAACATCTTTCACTAACTTAGAAATTAATCTCCTTGCACAACATTAACTCAAACTCAGAAAGGTTACCTTGACACATATTTAATCCTTTGAAAAAAAGATATTCAGTCGGTAATATATGGAAGTTAGTGCTACACATCTTAGAGAAATTAGGGTTTTAATTAGTATAGAACAGACTTGTATGAATATGATACAAGTTAGTGATGCATAAAGATGAAGGTACATCGATCATACCATGAGCAACTTGGAGACATTGCTGGCACCGAAAACTTTGTGAACAGAAGCAAACTTTTGAGGTTCATGAGGGGAAAAATAAGGTGAAAACGGGCATTCTTGAGCACATCTACGGCGTAATAGCTTACACGCAGCACAAGGAGTGATGGTGTTTAGGGTTCCAGGAAGCCCTAACATATGTCTCCTTCCCAATTGATATGATGCATCGATGTCTCTCTTGATCTTCTTCCCTATCTCATCAAATCTCTCCCTACAAAAACATATGTATAACAAACCCAGAAAATATCATATTAATCAAAAAAACCAATATACCATGACAATTATAAGTCTGATTAGGGGTTCTTGTTCCTATCACATAAGCGTTTATCATGGAATTTGTAGATCAAAGCCCACAACTTTAAAGACTACCAGAAGTGCTATTGTTCAATATTAATTCATATAAGAGAGCTTGTATAGAGAGAAAGAGCTAGACCTTTCTCTGGACATTCAGGCATGCTATCTGCAGATGTAGCTAGAGAGAGATATATGGAGAGAGAGGGAAGGAAGGAAGGCAGGAAGAAAGGAGAGTGGGAGAGAGATTGTGAAGGGGAGAAGGCTAGAAAGAAATACTAGTTTTTGAAGAGGGTGGGTTTAAGGGGTGCTTAAAAGGCAAGAAAACCAGAAAAAGGGAAAATTAATGGAGGTGTAAAACAATATATAAAAGCCAAAAACAACCGATACATAGTACTGCTAGCTGTTACTGCAGATGTACGAATGATAGGGATTCAGTCCCCACATAGTATCATTCAACTCTCTGCAAACATATCAAGCTTCAGTCTGAGTTATATGGCGGAGCATCATGAATCATTCATCATATCAATGGCTACTGATCAAGAAACTGGTTTGTAGAGAGAGAAAGAGAAAGAAATAGTATGATATAGTAATAAGGTGATCAGATACTTTCATCACTGTCAACATCAATGCGAGCTGGGCCCCCTCTCTCTCTCTCTCTCTCTCTCTCTCTCTCTCTCTCTCTCTCTCTCTCTCTCTCTCTCTCTCTCTCTCTCTCTCTCTCTCTCTCTCTCTCTCTCTCTCTCTCTCTCTCTCTCTCTCTCTCTCTCTCTCTCTCTCTCTCTCTCTCTCTCTCTCTCTCTCTCTCTCTCTCTCTCTCTCTCTCTCTCTCTCTCTCTCTCTCTCTCTCTCTCTCTCTCTCTCTCTCTCTTTTGTTGCTCACGTGTGGATCAGAGCCATTTTATAATAAATTAACTGTTTATTTAACTTTATAATAACATAGTTTAGCTTATCTTAGCTTCATGACAAATTCCCTTTTCTTTTCTTTTTTGGTTTTCTTTCATTGACCGAGAAGAATGAACGAATATGATCTTGGGTCGCTATTTATAGAATCGTCTAATTTTAATTGGGGACGACTAAAAAGACACTTTATATTATAATATAGACATCCTAATTAATTTTTTTAATATTTTTGTTGGCTGAAATTACATTGTTTTCCGAAAAAACTGATTATTAATTGAATTTTTATAAAAGTATCGATAACATGTTTCTTGTGATTCGAAAACCAACAATTGATAAACGATTCCCATACTTTAGTTTTGTGCAGCTGACTTGAGTTTATATTTTTTTGAACCGGCAAAATTGATATATATTAATGGGAATAGTCTCACTAGCAAGAAGCTAGTAGAGTATTGTTTTACATAAAATCAACAAAATAAAGGAGAAAAATTTCATACTCACCAATCTAAACTATCATTTTCTCCCCTATGTTTAATCCGCACATATGACATTGACTTAACATCAGCCACAATCCTCTCTGCCTTCATGACAATTTTTTTAAAAATCCTCTCATTCCGGGCTATCCATAAACACAATACGGTTCCATATAAGATTGTGATTAATTTACATCTCTTCTTTGGGCAATTGCCCTATGTAGATGCAAACTTAATGATGTCCAGAACCGAGTGGAAATCCATCTCCGATAGTCCGCACCAGTGAAAAATTAACCGAAAAACTTCCCTTGCCAATGAACATGTTGCAAGGATATGATCACCTGTTTCTTCTGCCGAATTGCAAGCACCACAAACAGTTGAATCCAATGAAACACTTAGTCTATATGACATGATATTTCAACCACGTAAAGCGATAGGTTTATTCAAAGACACTTAAACCTTTACTCTTTTGCAATAAAAGGTAGAATGAATAAACATGAGCATCAACTGGATACCTAGTTTCTTGTAAACTTCAAAGAGCACTTATTTTAATAATGAGTACATATTTTGGATCCAACCAAAATTAAATACTCCGTGTGGATTCCGCCATCGCTTTGACATCAATCATTCCTTTCCTCATTTACTATTGAGTAATATGAAATCCATACATTTTCAATAATAATCATTAAAATGTATCTTAAAAAGTATATCATATGAAAAAACGTGTTTTATAATGTACACAACGATCTTTCTCCTCAGACAATAGAAAGTAGAAATAGCATCCATTGTGACAAAATATGTATCTTTATTTCAACGTTTACCCAATTACCCTTGAATAGAATTCTCATTGTAATTTCTTTTTTTAATTTTCTTTTACGGAAAATATAATCTAATCTTAAACTATTCCTTAATATAGCTTGTGTCTCCGATGAAACTTGAACCTTCGACCTCAAAAAGAAAGACAATACTTAATACCGTTGAACTACAAAACATGATAATTTTGTTCAGAAACTACCCATGGAAAAATTTCAAGGTTATATTCACACAAAATATGGGAATACCGACCGGCAAAAACCCTAATTTAGCAATAGAATATGCCAGGGATTGCAATGAAAAGAAATCAATGGTTAATTATCCATCAATTTACAGATACGCTTTTTGTTAAATAAATACACGACATGTGAATTCCGCATGTAATGGGTGTGTTTGTGATGTAACAAATCTACTCTAATAAATAAATGTTTTTTTTGCTACTTGTCACACACTCATTTAATTTGTCAGATATCATTTTGTGGTTATTTTGAATTAATTTTTATTCCAAATGTCATTTTATTGTTTTTATTTTATTTTATTAATTCCACATAATATTTAAATGCAACAATAAATGCATATTAATTTCCTTAATGAACTTTTCTTTTAATTTTAAAATTACTAAATTAAAGCTTCATTAATTTTCTTTATTTATTTATCTAAATTATTTGTTTAAATGTAGAAAAAAACACTTTAACTTTTATAATTCAATATTTTCTCATTTTTCTTATAAATTTAAAATTTTCAAATGTTTATAATTTTATATTTAGTTTTTCTTTTAAACAAACTCATTTAATACATAAGTCTCATACCTAGTATAAGATTTTTTGGAAGTATTATACTAAATGCAAGAAAATAGCAATGGACTTTTGACTAGCCTAAAGTCTCCACTTTTTAACTTTTAAAATAAAAGGTTAAATGCAAGAAGAATCGAGGCATTCCATTTATTTGGATTGCATTTTTACATATGTAACAATTGCCACAAAGAAATAGCTACGGATAATCAGTTAAACTGAAGCGAAAGAAAAAATGTTGTTAATTGAAAAAAACAGAATTTAAGACTATTTTATCTATTAAATTTAGTAGCAAATTATCTGTAGCTTTGTTGCATCTTTTTTGGATTATGCCGCAATGTTGCACAATAGAAAAACGATATTATATATATATATATATATATATATATATATATATATATATATATATATATATATATATATATATATATATATATATATAGAGAGAGAGAGAGAGAGAGAGAGAGAGAGAGAGAGAGAGAGAAATAATCATTTGAGAACTCAAAGTTTCTCGATAACCTGAGAACTAAAAGATGATCGTTAGATAAAAAAAATGATGGTCAAGATGTATTGTGGCATTTTTGTAAATAAATAGATCAATAGAATGGAGGGGGCATAGTAATAAAATTTCACAGAGGGTATTTTAGGGATAAAAAAAATGACCCCACTCGGGCATAAAATCGATCAGATCCCTCTTCCATGAAACTAGACACCGACTATTGGGCCTCTCCGATGGACATCCCTCTCTAAAACTCGCACGACCACAATCAACTCCGTCGATCTCCCCAAGAACAATCATCGCCACCATCGCCTCCTCCAAACCTACATCATCGTCGCCTTCATCGCCACACCTGTTCCGAAATCTGCATCAACGAACGACAGTCAATCGTCGATGCCATCTCCGACCATAGCAACGACCATCCCTTTCACCTGTGATTCTTTAATTCTATCGGCTTTCCCCATTGGATCTGTCTTCGCAAATATGTTGCTTCATCTGCAATTCTGGTATGAAATTTTATAGGTCAAACCTATGTGCTTTACTTTTAGAATTTAGACATCGCAACTTGCTTTCATATATAACACAACTGCACCAGTCCTTTATCCTACTTGATTAACCTAAAATTTTATTGCATATTTCAGTACGTATCTTAAATCTTTCATCTCTACATGCACGTTTTGTATTCTTTTCATTAGTAATGGTTTCTATGAATCTAACTTTAAGTCATATACAATGAGTGCTTATAGGCTTTTCCTACATCATATCGCCAAGGCAGACAAAATGCTTTTCAACTAGGATATACGAGAGTAAGGAAGAGATCTATTTCTAACTTCTGTGAACTTGAAGAGGATCCATATTTTCCAATTGTTTTGTGTTCTTATTAAACAATTATGAAATTAGGTCGGGCTATGGATATTTGGAGGTCTGAATCTAAAAGAGAGTTGGAGTAAACACAATCAGTGGCCTTGCTTTTGATTGGATGATATTTGTTGTATTTGTACTTTTGTGGTCCAACCTTTATCTTATTATATATACCTTCTTTACCATTACCAGTTTATAAGTTACTTGTGTATCTTATTGCAGAACTGAATGCCCACAAGTACATTTGCACTTTTTTCATTTTGATACATTACTGTAACAGCCCGGAATTCCAGGTATTGTTATATTTATGACTTTGGGTGTTTTAAGAGGGGACTCGGCGAGTTGGAGCCCAAACTCGCCGAGTAGGATCGCGGATCTGGTCGCGGGTTCGCGACTGGACTCGACGAGTCCGGATATGGACTCGGCGAGTCTGCGCTGTTTAGCGAAAACCCTAACCGTTCAGGGTTGGGACATATATAAGGGGCCTTATGGCCGTCATTGTTCACCCTAGTCCTGTGAGTGAAACCCTAATTCGATTGAGAGCATCTGGAGCAAGGTAGAAGGCCATTATTGATCTTGGAAGTGTTATTTTGCAAAAAGGAGGAGGCTTGGTTAAGGGAACAACAGGAGAAGCCATATTCTGAGAGTTGGGGACACAGAGCAACGTTATTCAGGTAATATTTCGAGTTGATCCCTTCTATGTTGATGTGTATATGGATTTAGGGTTTATTGAACCCTTTTGTGGCTAGATTGAGTGTCTCCTTAGTCCCCCAAGCGATTGGAACCTTTTATTGGGACCCTTGGAAGTCCAGAATGTCCTATGCCTGAGCTTTTCAGGAATCAATGGAGGTTTTGGATTGGAATCCTTAGGCCTTAGGTCAAAACGTGAATTATGAGTCATGGGGTGTATTATGAGCACCGAAATGAGGACTTTATGTGATGAACCAGTCTAGGAAGGCCAGACCTATGAATTGTCGGAGCAGATCTGACCTTAGAAAGCAGTTTGAGCGGTTGCATGGCATGGACTCTCCGAGTCCGATGAACAGACTCGGCGAGTAGCTTGAAGATTAACTGGGACTCGCCGAGTTGTTCTTCAGACTCGGCGAGTTGAGTCGGGGTGGCCCCGCGATTCTTCCAGGAGGAACTCGTCGAGTCAGGGGAGATACTCGACGAGTAGAAAGGGAATCTTAGAGAATTGGTGAGGACGTCTAGACTCGCCGAGTCGCCCTAGCGCTCGCCGAGTCCGGTCAAGTTGACCGTTGACCATTGACCAGAGTGGACCTGTGTTGACTTCTTAGGGATAGTCAACATTAGAGATATAAAGTATTAACTAGGGACATATGACGTTATAGGAGGATTGTAGCTCGGCGGATCGAGCACAAGTGACTTTGGGATTTGCTAGCTTTCGATATTCGCGAGGTGAGTCTTCTCACTATACCGTACCCGAAAGGGTTTGACTGTGTGACCGGAAGGTCGGATATGATATGTGATATATGTGTTATATGTGATAAGATAATTGTTATGCGTGCTATGTATGTTTATGTGGGCCGGAAGGCATTATGTTATGGGCCGGAAGGCGTGTAATCTGGACCGTAAGGTTGGCGTGGGTAGGACCGGAAGGTTTACCCAGCAGGGACGGAAGTCCCCTGAGACACATGGACCGGAAGGTCAGGGCCTGGAAAGGCGTATGTGCGTAAGTTGTATTTTGGGGAACTCACTAAGCATTTATGCTTACAGTTGTTATGTATGTGTTTCAGGTACTAGCGAGGACCGTGGGAAGACATCGGCGTGATCTGTACACACTGATAGATGTTTTGTGATCTTGGGATTCATACAATTTGTATTTTGACATGACACTTGGAATGTTTATGCCTTGTCTTGAATGAAAATACTTTATTTTGAAATGAAAAAATTTGTTTGAAAATTTACGTTGTTACAATTACTTTCCATTTGCATGTCCTACTTATATTGTACAGCTAAACAAGGCGTTGTTGTTTCTTCTTATGTTTTTCATCTAGTTAAGTTTTATATGGTAAAGTAGCCTTATGGGTAATCATGTCTCCTGGATAAACTGTTGCATTAGTAAGATTAATATCTGTTTCTTTTCTAGATATAATAAACCTTTTAAATGAGACTAAGGGGTCGTTTGTTAGTTGTTGATTGAATAAAGATATCGTATTCATCAGAGTATAAAGACCGGTTTAGTTTGATGTTAATGTTGATTTATTGATTTTACAAATATGTTACTATGATCGATTATATGAATTGTGACTTTTTGTAGTTTTAAATTAAAATAATCCTTAATTGTTACACTGTTCATTGCTTACCTGTTTGGTAGGGACAAACAAACTCTATCGCGAAATTACCGCCAACAATTTTTCTCAATGTTTAGATTTCTAGGTACTTGACATTTCTCTAACTTTTAATTCCTAGAACTCATTAGTTTTGTGGATTTCATCAGCAATGCGGCAATTCCTTGATTTAATTTTCTAAATTTTTCATTGAAATAAGTCATCTTATGACAATTGACATATTATGCATATGATATATTTGTTAATTTTTGAGTTTTTATGAACATGTAACTGAAAATGATGTTGATGTGTTTGATTGTTATAACTGTTTGGATTCTTTCTGGTCTTTCTTATGACAATTGACATGTAACACCCCGAGATTCAGGTGCATTTCTTTCACCCTTATTCTTTGTCAATTGGTCATGATTAGTCCTTGAGTGGGGGAAACTAGCAAGTGAGTACGCTGGGCGTACCAGAGGGGTACGTTGCGCGTACTCATGCGCTTAGTTTGGACGCAGAGTCGCCAAGGTACGATGGGCGTACCCAGAGTTACGCCGGGAGTACCCGGCCCAGGAGCAAAAACCCTAATCCGTCTTGTGCACTATTTAAAGGGTGCTAAGGCTCATTTCTCAGCCTCCATATCAGTGAGTGAAACCCTAAGATAGAGCCTCCCATCGTCCTTAGTGTGTGTGAGTGTTGTTGGAGCTAATTGTGTTTTGGTGGCTTAGTGAAGAAGAAGGAAATGAGCTCTTGGAAGCTAAAGCTTGAAGTGCCAATTTGGATCTAAGATCTACAGAGAAAGGGGCTACACTTAGAGATATAAAGTTCAAAACTTTCCTCTTCTTATGGTTGTTGTTGCATGTGCCATTTCTAGGGTTAAAAAGTCCAAAAGTGGAGACTTTATGAGTATAAGGTGCTCCATGGTCTGAGATCTGTCCCTTTTCAGTGGTATTAGTGATTTAAAGCCATAAAGTTTCCATCTTGGCTGTTAGTTTGAGGTCATGCTTGAGTATTAAGCCTTCTAGAGTTAGAGGATGGAATATTATGGGAGTTGGTGGCTTGTTCAGCCATGCAAAGGCTTAAAGTCATCAACTTTATGGATTAAGAGGCTTAGATGTGGTCAGATCTAGAATTTGGACGTGGGTCTTAACCGTTTAAGACCTCAAGAGCTAAGGGGCTGAAGCCGGGGAGTACGCCGGGCGTAATCCCAGTACGCGCCGCGTACTGGGTGGCGTTCCCCGATTCTGAGAGGCAGCCGGGTACGCTCAGCGTACACATCTGGTATGCGCAGCGTAACCCGGAAAGTTGACTTTTGGTTGACTTTTAGGGTATGGTCTATTGAGGGGCCTTTTAAGTTATGAGAGGGGTAAGATGGTCTTTTACCCTTCTGAAAATGACATAAGAGGACATAGTCTAGCCTTTGAGAGTTATATTAAATAGAGTATTTATTTCATATGATTAGGCGGAGGCTAGGCCAACGTTTACCGAGACAGAGATTTACCGAGATACCAGAGGTGGGTCTTCTCACTATACTTTACCTAGTGTGGTAACAGAGTCATGTGACAGTGTAATTTAGAGCTGTGTGCTAGTGTATTTGCATGTTATTTATGTGTTGTGATTTATTGTGATACGTGATATGCATGATTCAGAGTTTACAGAGTAGGACCAGTGGGTCCATAGAGTTAGGACCTTTGGTCCATAGAGTCAGGGCCAGAGGGCCCACAGAGAGATGGGGCTAGAGGGTCCCACTGAGACACATTGACCAGAGGGTCAACAGAGTTATAGCCTCGAGTGGCTAATATATGTTAGAGTGGTATTTTGGGGAACTCACTAAGCTTTATGCTTACAGTGTTATGTGTTATGTGTTTCAGGTACCAGTGATGACCGTGGGAAGGCGCCAACATGATTCGTACACACACATGGGATTTTATGTATTTTGATCTTGGGAGATGTTTTGTGAAACAAGGATATGATACAATGACATTTTATTAATAAATGTGTTTGGAAAATGTGTTTTGAAAATGCGAAAAATTGTTTTAATTTTTACGGTGTTACAAGTTGGTATCAGAGCCTTGGTTTGAGGGATTCGGGTGCACCTTCGGGCGTATCTGAACTCAAACTGAGGATTAGAGGAAATTTCGATAATAAAATAGTTTTCAAAAGAATAAAAAGAGCTTTCGAGACAAAACAGAGCAGAGTCGTGTGTACGAACAGCCAGCGCCCGAACGGTGATTTCCCAAAATACCATTACAATAAGTGTTATGAGATATGATATGATATGATATGTGATGAGTTATATTATGCATGCTAGAGTAGACTAGGTATTCTTATTAGGACTAGAGTGGCTTGATATGTGATGCCTTAGTCTAGGAGTCTTGCTGCTAGGGGTGCTTCAGAGTGTTTAGATAGCAGCGAGGAGGTTATGAGAGATCTGCTAGCGAGTATCATATGATTAGAGAGAGTAGAGTGCTTGGGATTGGGACTCTGGGAGGAGGACTTGGGGTGAATACTGATGTGGTGTGGACGGTAGTATTGGGTCCGTACTACTGAAGACACCGGGTTAGTGCACAGTCCAAGTAAGAATCCTTAGAGTACCAAGAAACAAGTAGGGTGGAGTATTCGAGTGTGAGTATACTCGAGCGAGTCCCTGATATGTTTTTCTGTTGTATTTTAGAGAGAGGGGGACCATGGTTGGGACACGCCACACACCAAAGAGCAGCGGTACGAGTGACGAGGAGATCTGTAGGATCATCCACGAGGAGGTGGCTGCGGCCATCAGGACAGAGATACCAGAGATGTTCGAGTCTATCAAGACCACGCTGATAGAGACATTTGATGAGATATACGCTGCTCTTTCTGAGGCTGTTGTTGTTGCGGCCACTGCAGCTATAGCTGCGACTAGGCCGCAGGGTGGTGATGCGTTGCTATTCCGAGAGTTCAGCAACACAAAACCACCGGAGTTTGACGAGACCTAGGACCCGATTGCAGCGATGAGGTGGATTTCATACATAGAGGGGTATTTCTTTACCTGCTCATCTCCAGAGCATTTGAGAGTCCGGTTCGCGCTGAACCAACTTCGCTTGGGAGCGAAAGATCGGTGGAAGTTTGTGACGGCACACTATACGCCTGCTGAGCTTGCTGCAGTGACCTGGGAGAGGTTCAATGCTATGTTCCGAGATGAGTACGTTCCCCAGGTGGAGAGGGAGCGTTTGGTCCAGGAGTTTCTGACCCTCAAGCAGGGTACTGAGTCTGTTACAGTGATTACGAGGATGTTCCATGAGCGGGCGATGTTCTGCCTAGAGCACGTGTCCTCCGAGCAGGCACGTATGAGCCGATATCTGAGCATTTTGAGGAGGAATATATGAGAGTTCATGGCGAACTCGACATACCGTACATTTTCCGAGCTTCAGGCAAATGCCCGGTAGAGGGAGATAGAGCTGGAGACCCAGGCTAAGGAAGAGGCTGAGTCTCAGGGGAGGGATCGGCGACCGGTGCTGTCTCAGCCGGTAGCCAAGCAGGCCAAGCCCGCTGATTCGAGACCAGGGAGTCAGAGGGGTCGCACTTGTGGCAAGTGCGGCAAGAGCCATGATGGGGTGTGCAGAGCAGGGTCTTGCTACAAATGTGGCAAGGAGGGGCATATGGCCAAGGATTGCCCCAAGGGGTTTGCAGTATGTTTTCACTGCAACCAGACCGGACACCGAAAGGCAGAGTGTCCACAGCTGTCGGGATCAACACAGGGAGCATCTCAGGGATCTGCCCCTGCTGCTATCAGAGCTACTGAGAGCCAGCCAGTGAAGGCCAAGGCACCTAAGGCACGAGGGGGAGTCTTTCAGTTGACCGCGGAGGAGGTCCGCGCAGCACCCGATGTCGTGGTTGGTATGTATTCTTTCGTGCATTTATTTTGATGTTGATATATTGTGCTTATATTATGTTATGCGTAGGTACTTTTCTTGTGAGTTCTGTACCTGCCTTGGTGTTATTTGACTCGGGTGCGAGTCGGTCTTTTGTATCTTTGGCTTTTAGTCAGCACATCAGTGTTAGTCGTGAGGCGTTGAGTCGACCTCTGAGAGTTTCCATAGCTGATGAGAGGGCGGTGTATGCCACAGAGGTGATCCGAGGGTGTGTACTCGAGATTTTCGGTGTTGAATTCCCGATTGATTTAGTTCCTATTGCGACGGGGGATGTCTGTGTCATCGTGGGCATGGACTGGTTGAGCAGATTCGGAGTCGTTATTGACTGCGAGCGACAACTGGTGACCATACGAGACCCTAGTGGGGGAGTTCTTACGGTGTACGGTGAGGGTACACGTTCTGGGTCAGCATTTTGTTCGGCCGCTAGAGCAAGACAGTGTATACAACAGGGCTGTAGGGGCTTTGTAGCATATGTGATGGATACGAGGGTTGATTCAGAGAGACCGAGGTCAGTTGATGAGGTTCCGATAGTGCATGAGTTCTCGGACGTATTTCCTGAGGAGTTGTCGGGTGTGCCTCCCGTGAGGCAGGTGGAGTTCAGTATCGATTTGGTTCCGGGGGCCGCGCCTATCGCCAAGGTGCCCTATCGCCTTGCGCCTCCAGAGATGCAGGAGTTATCCTCGCAACTTCAGGAGTTGCTAGGGAAAGGGTTTATTCGGCCGAGCAGCTCACCGTGGGGGAGCCTATCCTTTTTGTCAAGAAAAAGGATGGTCCACACCGGATGTGCATTGATTACCGGGAGTTGAACAAACTGACGGTCAAGAACTGTTACCCGTTGTCGAGGATCGACAATTTGTTCGATCAGTTGCAGGGAGCATCTTGGTTCTCCAAGATCGATTTGAGTTCTGGGTATCATCAGGTGAGGGTGCGAGATGAGGACATCCAGAAGACAGCGTTCAGGACTCGTTATGGGCATTACAAGTTTGCGGTGATGCCTTTCGGACTCACCAATGCACCGACTGTGTTCATGGATCTCATGAACAGAGTGTGCAGGCCGATGTTGGATCGCTCGATGATCGTATTCATCGATGATATTTTGGTGTATTCGAGATCTAGAAAGCAACATGAGAAGCATTTGAGGGAGATCCTCGGAGTTTTGAGATCGGAGAGGCTTTATGCCAAATTCTCCAAGTGTGATTTCTAGTTGCGAGAGGTCCAGTTCCTAAGGCACCTCGTTAACTAGAAAGGGATATTGGTCGACCCGGCCAAGATTGAGGCAGTGATGAGTTGGGAGGTGCCGAGGTCACCCACCGAGATCAGGAGTTTCTGAGGGTTGGCAGACTATTATCGGAGTTTTATCAGGGATTTCTCCAAGATCGCCATGCCACTCACCAGGTTGACCCAGAAGGGTGTTGCTTTTTCATGGGGCCCAGAGCAGCAGGCCTCCTTCGAGACACTTCGCCAGAGATTGTGCGAAGCCCTAGTTTTAGCCCTTCCGGAGGGGGTGGAGGACTTTGTGGTGTATTGTGACGTGTCGATATCAGGGTTGGGAGTTGTACTGATGTAGAGAGGGCATGTGATAGCATATGCATTGAGACAGCTGGAGCCTCATGAGACGAGGTATCCCACCCACGATCTAGAATTGGGGGCACTAGTGTTCGCTTCAAGATCTGGCGTCATTATCTGTATGGGGTTCGGTGTACCATATACACGGACCACAAGAGCTTGAAGTACTTGATGGATCAGCCCAACCTGAATATGCGACAGAGGAGATGGTTGGATGTGGTAAAGGATTATGACTGCGAGATCCTGTACCACCCGGGTAAGGCTAATGTTGTATACGATGCACTGAGCCGAAGGGCGGAGAGCGCCCCGATGCGAGATGTTTGTTTGAGGTTGACAGTGATGACTCCGGTGTTGGACACCATTCGTGGGGCCCAGGCTGAGGCCGTGAGAGCAGAAAACCAGAAGAGAGAACGAGTTGTCGGGTTGGTATCGGAGTTCGTTACCGATAGCAGGGGGCTTATGACATTCCAGGGTCGTATCTGGGTACCGTTTGTGGGTAGGACGCGTACCATTTTGATGGAAGAGGATCATCGATCGAAGTTCTCGATCCATCTTGGGGCCACTAAGATGTATTTGGACCTAAAGAGAGAGTATTGGTGGCCCTGTATGATGAGGGATGTCGCGTTGTTTGTTGAGAGGTGCTTAACCTATCGTAAGGTTAAGGCCGAGCACCAGAGACCGCATGGTAAGTTGCAGCCGTTAGAGGTTCCCGAGTGGAAGTGGGAATAGATTACCATGGATTTTATCACCAAATTGTCGAGGACTACTAGGGGGTCGATGCAATTTGGGTGATTGTGGACAGGTTGACGAAGAGCGCCCACTTCCTTGCTATCGGTGAGAGCTCTTCCGCTGAGAGGTTGGCAGAGTTGTACGTGAGAGAGGTGGTATCACGGCATGGAGTACCGATCTCGATCGTCTCAGATCGAGATGTGCGTTTCACTTCCAGATTCTGGAAGAAATTTCATGAGGAATTGGGTACGAGGCTGCATTTTAGTACCGCATACCACCCACAGACTGACGGGCAGAGCGAGCGGACGATTCAGACGCTCAAGGACATGCTCTGGGCATGTGTATTGGACTTCGAAGGGAGTTGGGACACGTACCTACCTTTGGCAGAATTTTCCTATAACAACAGCCATCATTCGAGCATCGGTATGCCGCCTTTTGAGCTGTTGTATGGGAGGAGGTGTCGAACTCCCATCTGCTGGGGAGAGGTGGGGCAACATGTGATGCGTAGTACGGAGATAGTACTTCAGACGACGGAGCAAATTCAGCAGGTCAGGCAGAGGTTGTTGACCGCTCAGAGTCGCCAGAAGAGTTATGCGGATAGGCGTCGGTCCGAGCTTGAGTTTCAGGTCAGAGATTTTGTGCTCCTGAAGGTATCTCCTTGGAAAGGAGTGATCCGGTTCAGGAAGAGAGGCAAGCTAGGGCCCCGGTATACTGGCCCATTTAGAGTGATCGCAAGGGTGGGCAAGGTAGCTTACCGATTGGAGCTACCTGAGGAGTTGGGGCAGATTCATGACACTTTCCACGTGTCGCAGTTGCAGAAATGTATAGCCGATGAGTCGGCAGTGGTGCCATTAGAGGATATTCATGTGGATGCGAGCCTGAATTATGTTGAGAGACCGGTGGCGATCAGGGATCGGAAGATCAAGGTTTTGAGGAACAAGGAAGTGCCTCTGGTTTTGGTTTAGTGGCAACATCGGAAGGGTTCCGAGATGACTTGGGAGTCAGAGTCGGAGATGCGAGGGCAGCACCCAAATTTGTTCGAGGAATGAGACTTCGGGGGCGAAGTCTGGTTCTAGTGGGGGAGAATTGTAACACCCCGAGATTCAGGTGCATTTCTTTCACCCTTATTCTTTGTCAATTGGTCATGATTAGTCCTTGAGTGGGGGAAACTAGCAAGTGAGTACGCTGGGCGTAATAGAGGGGAACGCTGCTGTTGGATAAGGTGTCTAAGTCCATAACTTATTTGGTACATACTTGACCCGGCCCGACATGGTCCATTTGGGTTGCACTTCACCCAAACGATTTACGGATAATTTTATGAGAATTGTATACTTACGATTTATTAATATATTATAAGTTATAATATATTACTATGAAGTCATGTTATTTAATTAGTTTTAGTCTTAAATTAATTATGAATTAATTTAGAGATTAAAAAGAAGACTGATTAAATTATGGGCTATTATATTTTATATAGTGTGGGCTAATACTCATTTGTTAATGGGCTAAGCTAATATGGAAGTCCATGGATGGTCCATGGAGCTTTTAACCCATGGATCCTTGGAAAGGAAAAGACATGGGTTATTAGGGTTTCACCCTAACCATGCACACTATATAAAGAAGCATATGATGCAAGAAATGTGACACTAAGTGTGTGAGACTTAGTGGTGGCCGATTCCACAAGAAAGTATACTACTCTCTCAAAGTTTTCCAAGTGTTTGTGGTGATTTGTGATTTCATTTGAGGCATTCACACTATTGGTGCTTGGCTCTCAAACTCCAAACAATCAACCATCATCAAAAGGTATGTATTTCTATTAGTACTTTTATGATTCATAATCCTTATGCTATGCTAGTTAGGAAGAAACCTTGGAAGTTATTATTTGCATGTATTTTAGAAGAAAACATAGATCCAAGGTTTATTAGGGTTGCATGCACACTTAGGAAGTGTTAGATTGCTCAAAACCCAACGGTGGTATCAGAGCCTAGGCTTGTTTTCTTGAATACTTAATGCAGATTGCTGAAAATCGAAGTTTATGTGATGTCTGCACAGCAGACTCGCCGAGTCCATGAAGAGACTCGACGAGTCCAAGACAAAATTCATCCAACTCGGCGAGTTGGTTCATGCACTCGACGAGTTGGAACCCCAGACAGCATATCTTCGAGTTTTGGTGCTGGAATTGGTCTAGAATCATTACCTTAAACTGTTTTGGACTCATAAAACCTGTTTTTGATATGGTAATGACGATGGTGGACCAATTTCAAAGTTATAATCAAAATTTCAAGTTTATATGTGGTCATATGATTCTTGAACTTGTTGATGTGGATGTTCATGTTCATATTAGCTTTGTTAGATCATAGGAATTATTTGCAAATTGTTTGTTAGTTAATTCTTGATCTTAATGTGTTTTAATGGAATTCATAATTTTTCCTCAAGTTATGGAATTCCAAAAGTTTTTTCTTTTAAATGTTTTTTAAGAAGTCATAAGTTACATTTTCTTGAAGAGTTTTCTAATAAATGCTTTTATGGACTCCATAACTTGTCCTCAAGTTATGGATTTCCAAGAGACTCTTCATTAAAAGTATTAAACACTTAATTAAAACTCATAAGTTATGAATATCCAAAAGTTTATGAATTGTTCAAAACTTGCCCTCAAGTTTTGGAATTTGTAAAGTCTCTCACAAACTTTAATTCCATTGCCTAGAAGTTTTAAAAGTTAAAATTCTACCTTTATACTATTATAAGATTAATGGTTAATTATTATATATATGTATAAGAACAAGTCGTTTTATCGTTAGTAGGCCTCATTCACGAAGCCAGTCTATAAGGTGGGTATAAGGTTGTTGCCTATAAAATGGCAACTTAATGGGTGTCCACTCTCACCCACCGCTTGCTTGATCGGTGGAGGGTCGTTAGCCGAACGGGTAGGACAATGACTTTAAATTCTCATTAAAAGTATGATGAATATTATAAAGTAACTAAATGTTTTATTTAATTCCCAATCTTAGTTACTTTAGGAAAAATGTGAATTTGGTGCTAGCCCATGGAATTCACACTTTGTACCTTACCAAGTCGTTGGTGGAGCGTGTGTGGTTAACCGGCACACTAACTTGGGCTCATAAGGATCATGAAGGGTGACTTAATGTTTGTCATAGATCAATGGAGCGTGTGTGGTTAACCGGCACATTGATTGGGTGATAATATTAAGGGTACCAAGTGAATTGGTATGGTTACTCACACCTTGTTTTGTGATCCTTGGCATCCCAGTCACAAAATTTGAGAGGGCACACTCGAGATTGAAACATGCCATTGAAAAGTTCAATGAATCTCAAAAGATCTAGGAATTTCAAATCCAATTAAAACCTAATAAATTATTTCGTTTTTCATGGTGGAAATTGGTGAATCATCATTCGCCTACCTTCAAATATTTTATAGCTTGGATTACGGCATCCCTCTTCCAAATTATAAAATATTGTGTTGGGTCCTAGCCTTAATATTTCATATTGGGTGTTATATTAAGGATTTTGAATCAACTAACTTGATTTTCTCCCATTATAGATGTCTGGTTCAGACAACTATGATCTTCCCAAATCTCTTGAAGATGGTGTCCCTCAACATCATGCTTCACTTCCTCCAATTATTCTCCCTCACCCACAAGTTCTTGAAAAGTTTAAAGTCACTCAATCCCTATTGGCAAGCATAGTCTATGTGTGCTCACATCTTGGAGATAAAGTCACATATTGACAAGCCGGGAGAGTTGGGTGTCAAAGTCCCGTGAAAGTTGGATGTTCAATCACTTTCTTAGTGAGTCTCTTTGGGACTACCATGAGACGGACTATGACATGACCCTTAATGATGTTATCTATTTGCTTGGTGTTGTGGAATCAATAATGATTTGGAACACCAGTAAAGCAAATTTGATTAAAAGAACAACTTCCCAAGTCTATATGGACATTGACAATGGTAGCATTGGATATCTAGAAAAGGATTTCTCTTCCCAATGGAAAGGGATCGGCCATAGTCAACTCGGTTGACAAAATGGTAAAGAGAAAGGCTAAGTCTGAGATAGTCTCATGTGCCATTACCAAAGGTTCCATGTGTTTTGTTGCCAAAGGAAGGGGCGTTGGTTGCGAAGCTGCCATATTCACCTGAAAGGTCATAAGGTTGATCAAGTCAAGAGGTTTGCCTCTACTTTGGGTAAAGTCCACTGTCTAACTCTATTAAGTTCCTATTTGGAGATTCTTATTACATAATGTGAATGGGTCACATGCTGATGTTTTTAAGAATCAAAGAAAAGATAGGAAGCTTAAAGTAAGTATATGTTGATTCTGATTGCAAAGGTGGGTTTCGATCGCATGGTTCGGCAATCAGAATTTTGAGCCGTTGCTTAAGAGTTATAATATATTGCTTATGAATAGATAACAACAAGGTTTTCATGTGGATTGTAAGGATAAGTTTTTCCGCAAAGTTTTAAAATAAAAGAAAAAAAAGGTTTTTAATTTTATTTATTTTAAAAAAAATATCCTTACAATGACATCTGTGGAAAATTATTGCTTATATGTTTCCAGTAATAGCAATATTGGAAAGTGGATTTGATTCTTTCATTTGTGGTAGTGTCTGAATTTACCAAATGAAGAAATTTTTTCATCACCCAGGTTTCAATTGGACAGAAACTTGGAATCATACAAGTTGTATTGTATGATGAATGAGAATTTTCATCTTTGAAAATTAAGACTAATTCTTTGATCACATGTATATGTGAGTCAATTGAAGGACTAAGGAATTAGGTACACTGGGTGTGCGCTGGTCAAGGTCCACCACAAAGATTGATTTGTCATGATTTACTGAAGATTAGTAAATATGATTATACTTATAAGGTTAAGTATAATTCTGTAACATTGGAAAGGTTACAATGTATGACAAAACAAATGAGAAGAATCAAATTAGGCAGAAAGATAAAAGTTTCTCAAATTTGAAAGGATGGGAGAGTACTTTAGTATCGTATTTCATGATCATCTTAATGATTATGAAACCATATCACAAATTCATACTCTAAGGACGTCTTAGTGCATTGTTATGGCTAAGAAGAGAGGTCATGAATTGTTGGATTGGTTAAGATCGAGAAGATGAGTCATACTTCGTTCCAAAACAATTCTTAGAGTCATACTCCAAGATTGTAACATTGAGTGACATAAAGTAAGGTTTAAAACACTTATCAAATGTAGTGTAGAATGTTTCTACCCTTGTACATTTGAGATTGGTAAGTTGTGATGTCTTGGATGAGACAAAGACCAACTAAGACCAATTGTGTGAAGTGTTAGTCTTGATAAGAATCCGCACTATCCCTTGAATATTTGTTTTGTCAAGGAATGGTTCTTAACTGGGGAAACTTATATGTCAAGGGGACAGTGGGAGCCTTAAAGATCCTGAAAGAGTTTCAAGAGTTAATCAAGAGTAAAACCTGTAATTTATCACTAGCACACAACTTAAGGTTTGCAACCTATCGTGTTGACATAATTCTTATTTCTGTATCTACTTCAAATAAGTTGAATTTGCATGTGAGTTATCAGAGTTCAACTTGGAAGCATTGGTGGGCCTTGTGCTACCAAGGTGACAAGAAACTAAGATTGAACAAGTTTAATCCATGTAAGGCTGAATTTGTCGCTGACCTTATCTTGTGATTATGGTTTTGACAAATTCACATGGATTGGAACTCATACACAATAAAATCTAAGTGTCATAAGGTTTCTCTCCGATTCATGAAAATGATGGTGAGGAAACGCTTTCACTAAGTAGATTTTACGTAGATATCAATTGTGTTATTTGCATTTTCAAAAGTCGTTACTGGAGCATGTGTGGTTAACCGGCACACTAACATGGACTTGTGAGAAATGGAAAAGGTCTAAGAAATTGAGACTATGATTACGGTATCCCTTTTCATAGTTCTAAAAATTGTTTAGACACACATGTGAACTATCTAAGAAAGGGTGTATGAATCTAAATTTCAGAAGTCCAGCAGATTTATGGAAATATGTCAGAGCTAGTGGGAGCATAAGTGTTTTGCTAATAATCATCATGTTAGTGGGAGCATGATTATTACGTTTAGTGTTACAAGTTAGCAATGTTAATTATAGAAAACAAAGTTTCAATTCGTGAAGTTGCAGGGGTTGAAAAGTTGTTTTGCTATAATTAAGGGAGAGGAAATTATACTTCGTTTTAATTCTAAAGCTTAGATTGAGATTTTAATCATCTTTAGTCAAGAATATATATGTATGAATTTTATGTTGGAATGGTTCAGCTTGAAGAAATTCTATATATATTGCGTTTTCAAAATTCGATTATGATTACGGCATCCCTCTTCTTAGTTAAATTTTGAAAACATGGCAAATAAAAAATATTGTAGCAAAAGACTGGTCTAGTATCATGTCTTTATGTCAAACATCATGAATCGTGTCCCATATGCTTCGGATATAGGATCGATTGCATGTGCTATAATATTCATCTTTTCTAAATTTTCCAAGTGCTTAAGGCATTGAGAAGGGAAAAGTCTAGAACTGGATATGACTAAAGTGATTAAGCAATTGTCGAGGACAATCTGAGGTTTGCCAAAGATTGGTTGCTCAGGGAAAGTTGGAAGTATGATGTAAGTTGTCGGAAAGGACCATATTGACATATTCTGAAAAGAAGTAACTCTTGTTCGGAAGTGATATTCAAAATGGGACTATGGAAATGTCTCCATAGGTGGAAGTTATTCAAATCTATGTAAGATTAGAAAACCTTAATGCAAGAAGGATGTTCAAAGCAATGTACTTTGAATATGAGACTTCGTTTCCATAGAGTTGATCTCCTTTGGAATACTCTGTAGTGACTGTTGACAAGTTTTGTGAATTTGTGAATAATCATTACAAGAGGAACATTGCATAAAAGTTTAAAATCTAACAGTTTTTTGGTAAATGATAGGAATCGGGGATTCTCACATTTACAATAAGGATTTGGGATTGTGAAATGAGTATCATTGGAATCATGTTCAATTGATCTACATCACAATGTAAGGATCATAGACAAACATAGTGTGCATACTTGGAGTATGGCATAACTATTGTTTAGAAAAACAAAGTGTACATGCTAGGAGCATGGGACGACTGTTGTTTTATTCAAGTCTTAAGGTGATTGTTTGAAACATTATACAATGAATAATGTGTAATCAATATGGTGATAAATAAAAGGTGGTTCTATTTATATTCAAAAGGGTTCTGAGACCATATTGGATTCGATTACTATTGTGTTTCACTTTGCATGTTTTGACTTCCAAAATAGCTAGGTTATTCTTTCCGAATGACTAAGTTATTTAAACACTCCACAGTCGTTCATATGTTGGAAGTAGGTATGAATCAAGACTGTCATGAATCGAGTTTGTAGATGGCTAAATGGGTTTAGTCATAGCAATGGTTGCTACAACATTCATGAGTGCTCACATGTTATGAGTATTGGAATAAACCCAGGCTCACTTGTATCACTTCATGGAATTTATCTCGAGTGATCGTGAGACGGTAATATCATATAAATCTTCAAACCTAGAGATATGAGTTGTTACCTATGAGTTAGTTGTGCATTGATTGCACGTAAACGCATCAGTAACTTGATGTTATAAAACGTGCCTTTGTGTACAATTCAACAAGTAGTAGAACAAGCATATGAGTCGAAGTTTGTCTGTTCCTTCTAGAAATAGAAGCGATATCTGGGCCCCTCGATGATTTTGTTGTGACCTATGTACCGGCCGGTCAGAACTAAATTGATGTGTTCGATTAGGTTCTTTGTCAAAAAAATCGAAAATCGGGAAACAAACTGCTGGACAATAAGTACGACGTTGTTCCATGTATTTGTCCGACTGATATCATGAGAACAGAGGATTATATGATCACTTATCTAAAATGGCGCTTCATAGTTCAGCAGAGTTTTTGAGAGTTACGATTGCTGGTTGGTTCCTGAAGTAACATACGCAAATATAGTTATTAGACTTATCCAAGTGGGAGTCTGTTGGATATGGTGTCTAAGTCCATAACTTATTTGGTACATACTTGACCCGGCCCGGCATGGTCCTTTTGGGTTGCACTTCACCCAAACGATTTATAGATAATTTTATGAGAATTGTATACTTACGATTTATTAATATATTATAAGTTATAATATATTAATATGAAGTCATGTTATTTAATTAGTTTTAGTCTTAAATTAATTATGAATTAATTTAGAGATTAAAAAGAAGACTGATTAAATTATGGGCTATTATATTTTATATAGTGTGGGCTAATACTCATTTGTTAATGGGCTAAGCTAATATGGAAGTCCATGGATGGTCCATGGAGCTTTTAACCCATGGATCCTTGGAAAGGAAAAGACATGGGTTATTAGGGTTTCACCCTAACCATGCACACTATATAAAGAAGCATATGATGCAAGAAATGTGACACTAGGTGTGTGAGACTTAGTGGTGGCCGATTCCACAAGAAAGTATATTACTCTCTCAAAGTTTTCCAAGTGTTTGTGGTGATTTGTGATTCCATTTGAGGCATTCACACTATTGGTGCTTGGCTCTCAAACTCCAAACAATCAACCATCATCAAAAGGTATGTATTTCTACTAGTACTTTTATGATTCATAATCCTTATGTTATGCTAGTTAGGAAGAAACCTTGGAAGTTATTATTTGCATGTATTTTAGAAGAAAACATAGATCCAAGGTTTATTAGGGTTGCATGCACACTTAGGAAGTGTTAGATTGCTCAAAACCCAACAGCTGCACGTACTCATGCGCTTAGTTTGGACGCGGAGTCACCAAGGTACGCTGGGCGTACCTAGAGTTACGTCGGGCGTACCCAGCCTAGGAGCAAAAACCCTAATCCGTCTTGTGCACTATTTAAAGGGTGCTAAGGCTCATTTCTCAGCCTCCATATCAGTGAGTGAAACCCTAAGAGAGAGCCTCCCATCATCCTTAGTGTGTGTGAGTGTTGTTGGAGCTAATTATGTTTTGGTGGCTTAGTGAAGAAGAAGGAAAGGAGCTCTTGGAAGCTAAAGCTTGAAGTACCAATTTGGATATGAGATCTACAGAGAAAGGGGATACACTTAGAGGTATAAAGTTCAAAACTTTCCTCTTCTTATGGTTGTTGTTGCATGTGCCATTTCTAGGGTTAAAAACCCCAAAGGTGGAGACTTTATGAGTATAAGGTGCTCCATGGTCCGAGATCTGTCTCTTTTCAGTGGTATTAGTGATTTAAAACCATAAAGTTTCCATCTTGGCTGTTAGTTTGAGGTCATGCTTGAGTATTAAGCCTTCTAGAGTTAGAGGATGGAATATTATGGGAGTTGGTGACTTGTTCAGCCATGCAAAGCTTAAAGTCATCAACTTTATGGATTAAGAGGCTTAGATGTGGTCAGATCTAGAATTTGGACGTGGGTCTTAACCGTTTAAGACCTCAAGAGCTAAGGGGCTGAAGCTGGGGAGTATGCCGGGCGTAATCCCAGTACGCGCTGCGTACTGGGTGGCATTCCCCGATTCTGAGAGGCAGCTGGGTACGCTCAGCGTACACATCTGGTACGCGCAGCGTAACCCGAAAAGTTGACTTTTGGTTGACTTTTAAAGTATGGTCTATTGAGGGGCCTTTTAAGTTATGAGAAGGGTAAAATGGTCTTTTACCCTTCTGAGAGTGACATAAGAGGACATAGTCTAGCCTTTGAGAGTTATATTAAATAGAGTCTTTATTTCATATGATTAGGCGGAGGCTAGGCCAGCGTTTACCGAGACAGAGATTTACCGAGATACCAGAAGTGAGTCTTCTCACTATACTTTACCTAGTGTGGTAAGAGAGTCATGTGACAGTGTAATTTAGAGTTGTGTGCTAGTGTATTTGCATGTTATATATGTGTTGTGATTTATTGTGATACGTGATATGCATGATTCAGAGTTTACAGAGTAGGACCAGTGGGTCCATAGAGTTAGGGCTAGAGGGCCCACAGAGAGATGGGGCTGGAGGGTCCCACTGAGACACATTGACCAGAGGGTCAACAGAGTTATAGCCTCGAGTGGCTAATATATGTTAGAGTGGTATTTTGGGGAACTCACTAAGCTTTATGCTTACAGTGTTATGTGTTATGTGTTTCAGGTACCAGTGATGACCGTGGGAAGGCGTCGGCATGATTCGTACACACACACACACATGGGATTTTATGTATTTCGATCTTGGGGGATGTTTTGTGAAACAAGGATATGATACAATGACATTTTATTAATAAATGTGTTTGGAAAATGTGTTTTGAAAATGCAAAAAATTGTTTTAATTTTTACGGTGTTACAAGACATATTGTGCATATGATATATTTGATAATTTTTGAGTTTTTATGAACAGGTAACTGAAAATGATGTTGTTGAACGTGCAATTAAATACCACACATAGGATCTTACTACCAGAGTTATGTGTTTGAGTGCTTTGTTGAAACTATCATCCTGTTTCCCTGCGAGCACAGTAAGTTACTTATTTGATCATCCTTAAAAGTACTCAAATTTAGTTTATATGTAAATCACATGTGAATCACATGTAAGTCACGAGTAAAACACATGAATTATATGTGATTCACATGTAAATAACATGTAATTCACATATGAATTACATGTGATTCACATGTAAATCACATGTAATTCACATATGAATCACATGTGATTCACATGTAAATCATGAGTGAAACACATATGAATTACATGTGATTTACATGTAATTCACATATGAATTACATGTGATTCACATGTAAATCACAAGTGAAACACATGAATTACATGTGATTCACATATAAATTACATGTGATTCACATGTTATATGTGAATCACATGTAAATCACGAGTGAAACACATATGAATTACATGTGATTCATATGTAAATAACATGTAATTCACATATGAATTACATATGATTCACATGTAAATAAATCACATGTAATTCACATATGAATCACATGTGATTCACATGTAAATCACGAGTGAAACACATATGAATTACATGTGATTCACATGTAAATTACAAGTGAATCACATATGAATTATATATAATTCACAAGTGAATCACATATTAATTATGTCTATATGCACACATGCATTTTGTGTGAGTGTTCTTCGTTAATTAATTTTTAAATTTTCTTGTGAATTTCACATTTGAATCTTAAAATATATAATTACATGTGAATATCACATTATATAATCACATGTGAATCTTACATGCTATAATCTCATGTGAATCTTACATGATATATACATGTACATTTTTGTGAGTATTCTTGCATTAATCATTTTTTTTTAATTTTCTTGTAGATTTTGAAGAATTTGTGGAAAATGCTGAAGAGGTGAAAAGTGATAAATTGAAAAAAAAATATGGAAATCTTGATATGAAGAAATGATAACATTGTGAATCATTGTAGTTTTTTTTATATACTTTATTTTGTATCGAATAAAATACGTGTACTATTATGTTTATAGATTTATTAATAAAAATGAGATTTTTTATGATTTACTTACAAATATTATAGTATAAAAAATGCATTTGAAAAAAATGTATATATACACCTAAAACGTTGATTTTTTTGTTCAAAAAAATTAAAGTTTGGTTTTTAAATATTCTAGTTTTTTTAAATATACTGATTTTTAAAAATTTACTTTTTTAAAAAAATGCAGTTTTTTCTTTAAAAAAATGCAGTTTTTTCTTAAAAATAATTCATTTTTTTTTTAAATTGCAGTTTTTTTTTTGGAAAAATTGTAGGGTTTTTTTTTGAAAAAAATACAGTTTTTAAAAATAAAATTGCAGTTTTTAAAAAAATCATTTTTTAACAAATCAATTTTTAAAAAAAAAAGCATGTTTTCTAAAAAATTAAAAAAACGAAATTTAAAAAAAAAAACGAATTTTTTTTAAAAAAAAAATCCAAAATTTGATTTATTATGTTATTTTTTAGAACTTTAATTAATCTTTCCAATAACAAAAAAAAATAAATATTAAATGAGACTGGTAAGATGACGATCATATCCTTAACGAATTACTTTTGATCCAACGCTCCACTTTTAGTTCTTGGGTTCTCAGAAAACTATGAGTTCTCAACCGATCTCACCCATATATATATATATATATATATATATATATATATATATATATATATATATATATATATATATATATATATATATATATATATATATATATAGTTATTGTGTTCTAACTATCTATTGTATGCATGTAAGATTGATTGTGGACCAATCATTTTAGTTAATTTAAGAAAGTAATTAATGCATATTACATGTTGAAGATATATTGAGTATTAATTAAATATTCAGAATTTAATATGCATTAGTTATCTTCTTAAAATAGTTAAAATGATTGGTCCAAAATCAATCATACATCACACAATAGATAATAAACTTTTGAACCTATATATATATATATATATATATATATATATATATATATATATATATATATATAAAGAGAGAGAGAGAGAGAGAGAGAGAGAGAGAAAGAGAAAGAGAGAGAGGTTCAACAAAAAAACCATTATTAACAAGGAACCAATCGTGAGCGTCGCAAATCATTATGATCAACGACCAAGGAATAGATATACACTTGTATATTGGACGCACATATACTAGATTATATCAAAAAACCAACTTCTTTATCAAAAAAACTTACCTCTTTTTTCGTTTGAATTTTTTTTAGGTCATGTTTTTTATTGAAATAAAAACGAATATACTGTTGCCCATGATTTTTCGTCTTTTTTTCATGTCGAAGCGGGTAACGTTTTCGAGCATGAAAAAATCTGGGAGATTGTCAAGGAAGACCCAAAATTGAATAAAACGGACACATTTACAGAACAATAATCCAAAAGATCTCGCGGCTCGGGTTCGGTCGACGTTTTGGACGCATGCACAAACATCGACCGCAATGCAGACGCGGATGAGATACTGGACGACTTCAACGACATCAAAGAGATCTTCCCACCTCGTCGACCGATAGGTCGCGAGAAAGCGAGGAGGGCTCAACGACATGCGGAGGAAAGCGAAAGTAGACTTCGAGAGCAAGCGGAAATGAAACAAAAATTTGACGCGCACAATGAAATCGCGCTTAAAAGATATGACTTGGAACGTGAGCATTTGGAGTTCCTTTGTCGTGAAGCCGAGGAAGATCGCATTACGAAGGATTTGACAATTCTTCAAACTAGAGAGGAGAACATGCCACCGAGACGGGCGGAAGTGCTCCGAAAAATGAAGGCGAAGATCGAGCGGAAATATTTAGGCGAAAAATAGTATATTGGTTTTATGTTTTTAAATTTATTAGGAATATCATATGTTTTAGGTCAATGTTTTTTTCCTTTGTAATGTGATTTTTATTTTTAAAATGGTATGTTTAATTAAGTATTTAATTTAATTATGTTTTATTAATTTGTATGTTTTTTCAACAATATTATGACATAAATTAAAAAATAAAACAGATTAGAACAATAGAAATTAAAAACATCAAAATAAATAAATAAATATAAAATGGTAGGTGGTATCACATGTTATTGGTGTTGTCCATTTTTATATTGGATGTTATAACACCAAAAGTATGACTCAGATGATGAGGTGGACATTTTTGGTGTGATAACATGTAATAACATGTTGTCCACATCCAATAGCCTTAGATTGGTTCCTTGATTCCTTGATTAATAATGGTTCTACCTAAAAAAATTTACACATTATCAAACCCTATGGTAAAATACCCTTACAAACTTTAGTGATTCTTACATAATGCATACCACATGATCATAACTAAAGAATTTTGTATAAGAACCCAAAGAATATTGTCTTTCCTTATTCTGAAATAATATTAATCTTCTTCGTTCTAAAGTCTTTGCAATTTTGAAAGAATATTTGCAGGTTTTAAATAACATTCATTTGGTAAATCAAATAAATTTCATTACTCTAGAATGAAACAAACCAAAGAATGAAACTTACTATAAAAAGAAAAAAATGCTCAAAATACTATATTAGTTTTAAAAATTAGAAAATTTTCACCATAAAAAAAGGAATGAGCAATATACATACCGGCAGAAATATCATAACAAATGTTCGACGAGACGTTCTACATATATAAATTTTCCTCTTAAATGAAAGGTGTCAACAAAGAACACGCCTATAAGTTGCACTAGAAAACATAACCATTATATGCTTCATAAGATATTTAAAAGGAAAAGAGGCTCGCATCAGTGGAAGTGAAATTTCCATCGACGAGGAATTGTTGCACCTTCACCAATTCCAAGATTATCTTTGAAAAACTCGACAATGCTAAAAATAATTGCCAATTTAGTTCTCAAAAAATATCTTTCATTATATATAAAAAAATGTAATTTTAATTTATTTTTCTACTAAAATAGGCTCATATACAAAATTTTAAAAGAATTCTCAATATATGCAATAACATGATGTGTTTCACTAACCATACAAACACCTGGTCGAAAAGAAAACATTCTTTAACATTTTAGTATCTTAAATCAAAATAATGGTTTTCCACTTATAAAAAAACAAATTTCATGTGTTTGTTCATATATGTTTGAAAATAAACAATTATTATTGCGGTAATATAGTGATATGTAAACTTATTTCACTAGATCCTCTCTGATGACAAAAGTCTCACCTTCCCAGATCGCAAGTAATTTGAAAAATTTTACAAAACAATCTATCATAATACTTACTTATGATTGTAATATGGAGCTATAAAACTTCCATATTATCATGGTCATTTAAATATATTGATAAATTTCTATGTAAAATCAAAACATTTCAAAGTAAACAAAGAATAGTCGTATGCCCTAAACTCTCATATTGTCATGTGCTTCAATCAAGTCATTTAAATATATTGATAAACTTATAGGCTCAACTACTATTTATAAGAACAAGAACAAGGAATCATAAGGGTGGGTATGATTGGAATTAATCTCTTTTGGAGAACCATATGGTGGAGAGTAATAAACATAATAATTGTTTATTCTAAAAAAATATGAACAAACCACTCACCTTGATTAAGCATATTATAACTTTAATTGTTTTCAATCACACTAACCGTATGTTCCAATTAAAAGCAAAATCACAAAATTTGTAAGGTTGTTACCCTAAATCTAAATAAAATCATATTTGAGAGCAAGGAATCTTGTGTGTACATGAGAGAAAGGCAAAGTGATATAGAAAATATGAAATTTGGTACTAATGAGTGAATAAATAACTAAAATTCCCTCGTGTGCAAGGAATCTTGACGATGGCGAGGAAATTGTGTGAGAGAGGGGGGCTAAAGGTGTTAATTTGGTTTGAAATACGGATCAAACTTACAACAGATGAGACAGTTGGACCAAAGGTCTTATAAATACTAATCTTTAAGGACCAAACATTTAATTTACTTGATATCTTATAATTACAAGAATGGACATTATCATTTGGGGTAGTTTGTGCGTTTGCTCCCTTGCAGTTTTTTAACTCATACCGTCTATATGGTTTGGTTTTGTTTCATCTTTGGTCCCTGTCACAATTAAAAATATAATTTTCCCCTTCTTTGTATGTTTATTATCTTTTTATTATTATTCATGTCATTTTTATCTAAACAGATTGATAAAATATAGACAAGTTTTCAAAATTGATCCCTATAGTTTCCAAAAAGTCTCACTTTAAGGACAATTATTGAAAACGCCATGTCGTTGGTCCTTATGGTTTCGAAACCTTGCATAACTGGTCATTCAGACATTAAAACTAATTTTTCAGCTGTTATTTTTTTAGAAGACCAATTTACCCTTGAACCAAATCTAGAATATAGAATAAACCTCAAGGAGCATGTGATTTCCCACCTCCCTATCCTAACCACCATTCACTTTTTTCTTCAAGTTCTTCTCCTTCAACGAAATACCATTACGCCTTTCGTCTTCTCTGACAAGACAACCATTATGCTCTCTTTCATCTTACTAGATGCATTATTATATAAAGGTAAACCGAGTCAATTATAAAAAATAAATCAATTCAAGACATATTCTTCTTTGAATTGTGAAGCACAAAACAATTATATATAATAAAACATAATGATACCTATGACATTAGCTTTTCCTTTATCCTTCCCCTTGTAAGAAGCTTTATACTTGCCTTTCCCCAACAAGAACCACACACAGACTCTAATTCATTCACCAAGAAGATGAATTCAGTTGCAACCTAAATTGGAAGAGTGCATGCAACAAGGATATGTTGCAGTTTCTACAAATGAGGTGTAGATATGTGGGTCATCTGCTTTCCCATAACACCCATTGGAAATCATATGTCATAAAATAGCACCATTGGTATAAAATCATGAAATCCCTCACCTATGCAATCTAATCTATCGACGGTGATGGATTTTGGGCTTGTGAAATAAATAAAAACACCTCCTTTTCTTTAAGGATAACGAGGAAGGAGATACCGATTTCACAATGGTAGCTTTAGAAATGGTCGTTGCACCCGAGGAGAACAAGGAAAGGAATACATAATTCACAATGTCTTCGTTTCTGCATCTAGATGTTGACAGGGAAAACGAAGGTCTAGTGTTTTTTTTTTTTTTTGGGGGGGGGGGGGGGGGGGGGTCGATGATCTGGTGATGTTGGTTTCCACTGACGATGAAGGCCTAAGGATGACGGTGTTGTGGTTTAGAGTTAGTATTCTTCTTGATCTCTAGTTAGAGAAGAGAAATAGAGGATCCAATAGGTAGTGGACAAGTGTGTATATGACATGAAAAGGGGGACCCGCTTATTTTATTAACATTTTTAATATATAAAAATAAAATGATAAAAAACTAAGAAATGATATAATTGTCGTTTCAATTTGACCAATAAGACATAATCAAACCAAATCATAGTGACATTCCAATACAGACCAAACGCTCAAATTGTCTCAAACCACATGGACCGTCTAAGCAAAACTTTAAGATGATATTTTCTTTAAAAAAAACTTTATTTAAAATTATATCTCCTGAATAAGCCAAAAAATAAATAATCTTTCGTTTAACAGTAAATCAGGCCAAAAATTTAAAATGATTTATATTATAGTTTAAAACTTATTACAACTTGAAATCCATAAGTAGTATTAAGATCTTTATAAATCTTATAAAGAAACCATTCAAATCAATATGATTCAAAATAAATTATCTATCATGAGTCATATTCATTTGAAACCCTATAACTTTTCATCTTATGACATTTAATGGATTGGTTGATTAAAATATTTTTACTACATAATTTCTACAACTTTTCAACTTATAATAATTGATTCATTAGTTAATCAAAATATTATGTCTATATAAGATCATTATTTTCATGTTAAGTTACTAACACTAGATTGTTTTCTCTTTATGTTTTTTATTTTATTTAAAGTCCATGAAATATAAAATAAGGCAAACATAGAGGTAATTACAAAGTAAAAGATAACGACAAGTGATTGAGCATATTGTAATTGTAAGTGTGTATTTTATTTGTATCTAACCTTCCACTGCTAATATCAATACATAATGTTGTATTTTTCTTTATTATTTCCAATTCCTTTTCCTTTAAATTTCACAAAAAAATTTACGATTGTATACTTTGAGCCAAAAGAAAAGGATGATACATTTTCAATTAATTTTTTATAACTTTTTTTGATGCATAATTGTGATATATTTTTGTTTTATACATCATTTCAGCTACTTTTCATAATATTCTAAATATATTAATAACTTTTATGTAGAGATAAAACTTCATTAATGTCTTGATATTTCTTTAGTTTATGATAGTCACCACCGATACAAAAATTATGATATGCTCATTTTTCTAACATGTGAATTTCTTTTCTCGATTATACTGTACTATAATCATGATATCCTTTAAGAAAGAGTGTTTATACGTAATAAAAAAAAGCGATTTAATTATTCTATATTCATATATTTTGATTAACTAATGAATTAATTAACACAAATTGAAAAGCTATAGGAGTTATTTAGTAAAAACATTTTAATTAAACAATCAATTAAATATCATAAAATAATAGTTGTAGGGGTTTATAATGAATATGGTTGAAGAAATTGAATAAATAAAAAATTAAGTAGTTATTAAATTAATTGAGTTTAAAAATACTTGAAAAATAATCTTAAATCAAAATTTATGCAAAAAAACATTATATGCAACCTATTGATAAAAACAATCAAAATTATACGATTTAATATAAACATTATAATATAAGTATTAAATAACAAACCTTCTAATAAATACCTATTTTATCATATTAGTTATATTTAACATCATCATCATCATCATCATACACACACACACACACACACATATATATATATATATATATATATATATATATATATATATATATATATATGTGTGTGTGTGTGTGTGTGCGCGCGCGCGCGCACGCACCCGCCCAATGCGGCAGCGACAATTATTATTATTTTGGCAAATGATTTTTTTTTTCCAGAAAATGTTATTTGACTATTTTAGTGAATAAAAATTTTCTAGCTCATATGTGAGAAAAAATTCATGTCCAACCTTTGGACAAACATCATGCCTACATTAAAAAATAAACAAAAATTAATTGATGTTTCTTTCTTAAATATTTTCGTTGATTATTCTTTACCATAATTAGTTTTTGTTAATGAAAAGATGAGTGGTTTGTGCATAACAAATTTGTACATTAATTTATCAAACATGTACCTCTTAAATTTCAAGTAAAGTTCAATATATATATATATATATATATATATATATATATATATATATATATATATATATATATATATATATCATGGTTGCAAAAATCGGTCTAGGCGGGTGATTAATCGGCGCCTAGATGCTTAGTGGCCTCCAACTGCCTACAAATAGGTGTTAGAGGGTTAGGCTAGGTGGCCTTGGTCAATATCGATCAAACCGGCCCTACTCAGACTAAATCTGACATAATCGGTCCAACTCGGACCTAATCGGTTTGACTCTAAAGATCCATCGGCTCAAAGGAGTCAGCTTGCCAAAAACATAACTGCATTTGTTTTCATATGCAGGATTCCCTTTTATAGAGTATCTTTTCTTTGATAGAATGTTCCCAGCGTCGATGTGGGATGCTCAAACTTTTACTCTTCCATATATGTCCTTTGTCTTACGTTCTTCCCCATTTTTATTGATGGTCTGACTCCTGCCCTGCTCGACTCCGACTCCTCTGCTCCTACTGTCATTAGCCATTAGCCATCGACTTTTCTCATGTGGTCATTTGCCATTCGCCATCGAAGAAAGATGAGGTCGAATCGAAGGTATCAGCTTTGAAAACGTGATGACACCCTTGAATCAAACGTAATGACACGATCTCAAATTTTTATTCCTCCATTCGTTTCCCATTATCTGTAACATCTCAACTCCCAGGTATAGGTTTTAAAGCATTTTGTACCTGTTTTTGGACTTACTCGACAAGTTGGTTGCCCCTAACTCGTCGTGTAGAGGACCCGGACTCGACGAGTAGGAGTGGGAAGATGAAACCTTAATTTTTAAGGTTTGCACCCTATTTAAAGGACCTTAAGTCCTTACCTCCAGTCCCTTACCACCTCTTGACAGCTATAAGAAACCCTAATCAGTCTAGATCTTGTTCTTGAGTGTTTGTGAGATTTAAAGAGTGATTTGGTGCATCTTGTGAAGAAGGTTTGGAGCTTAAGGAGCTTGGAGAAATGAAGAGATTGTGAATCTGACTCTATCTCATCTTGGCATCATTTGGAAGGTAACAAGTCGTTACCTTGACTTCTCCCTACCTAGATCTCTCCATGCTTAAGTTTAGGGCCATTTTTAGCATATATGTGAGCCATTTCGGGTATTAGCCATGATCTAAAGTTTCAAATTCAGATCCGGATTCCTCCAGGTCTGAAACTCATAAAGCTATCAACTTTATCTCGTATGAACCCCTCACCATGCCCTAAACCTCATTCCAGACTTGGTTTTAGTGTTCTATACCTTTAAGACTTTGCATACACGTAAAGTTTGCAACTTTACGTGGAATCTGTGCCTTGGGATGTTGGATCTACGATATAGATCTTTGGGGTGGCTTAAAAATGTCTGGATAAGAAATGGAAGGCATGAACTCGACGAGTCGGATGAAGATTGCCCGTATTTGATTCTGTATGAACTCGGTGAGTCAATAAGAGGACTTGACGAATCAGTTAGGGTTTTCCCCGACATCTGGACACACACATGGACTCGACAAGTTGGTTAGAAACTCGGCGAGTCAATTAGGGTTTTGGTGATTTCTGAGTTCTTAAGGAACTTGACGATGTAACGCCCGTGTTTCTGGGCTTGCCATTTTTAGCAATGTAATAGTCTAGGTTAACCTTTGTAACCCAATTTGAAATAATAAAAAAATGTATTATTTGTGAATTATGTGATTTATGTGTCTATTTTCTTAATTATTATAATTTAATGAATTAAGAATAAAATAAGCGTCAAAATTAAAGTATTAGATATTCCCGATATCTTTGCATAAAGTTGTAGTGGCCGAAACGAGGTTTCCGAATATATATAGAACGCCCAAATCTGACTGCGTATGAGGAAGTTATGAATTTCTGAAGTTTCGACTGGACAGTATGCAGCCCGAATACTCGATTTGAGATCGAGCAGTTTTTAGCCGAAACAATCTAAACGAGAGTCGAAGATCTCGTTGTTAGTAGTGAAACGAAGAAAAGATAGGCGAGAACGGACGTCGGACGAAGAAGTTATGAATTTATAACGAAGTTTTTCTGTCCCGGCCTCCTAAAAATAATTAATAAAAATAAATTCAAAATTAGCCAACGGAGTCTAAACGGAAGTTGTAGAGCGTAGTCTCACCTACGCGTAGATATAAAGAACGTCGAAAACGGAGTTTGTATGAAGGAGATATAAATTTTTGAAGTTTATTAAATATTTAATATTTATTTTTAATTAAACCTCCGATATTATCCGAAGAGGAGTCACCCGACCTATCTGAAGTACGCCCCGCGCACTGATGTACGCCCAACGTACAGCGAAGGATGACGAAGTCAGCACTCGAGTATTTCCGATGACGCAAGTGCTTACGATCCGAAGCGTACGCCCCGCGTACGTGCGAGGGTTCAGCCCCTATAAAAGGCTTGCGAAGGCAACCGATTTTCTTTTACAAATTCCATCCTTTTCTCTCTAGTTTTTCCTCGATTTGCGTGCCGTTTATATCCCAAAGCCCCGGTAATATTCCCGAGCCCCGAGGCGAGATCCGAAGCCCCGAAGATCCCGAAGAGCGTTATTCCCGAGCCGAAGCTTTGCCCGCGAGGAGCCCGGTTTTTGTGAAGATCTTCCAGATCTACGAAAAGATACTACTTCTGCAAGCCGTAGTGCTGCCCGATCGTCTTCCGATCAAGTGAATGTATAGTCTCTTTCAATACGCAATATTATACAAGTAATCGTTAAAAGTATTTAAAAATACGGGATGTGAGTGTGTAGTCGTTTTCATTCCAACGCAATATTATGAAGTATTCTATATAAAATACGTACTATGTGTATATATTTTGCTGTTATATGTGTGAATGTATATTCACTCTCTTCTATCTCATAGATCTGATATATTCTCTATGAAATATGTGATATGTGTGTATGCCTCATCTGTTATGTGAAATATGTATTGATTAAAGCATGCTATACAGGTTTTTAAACAATGTATAAAAATGTATGTTTTTATCTACTAATATGTTAGGTAGAACATGGGTAGATAATTGGTGTGAAATAAACAGATGAGAGGCCTCGGTGTTATTGGTGTTATTCTAGTCATTCAGCAGAGTATGGATGACGACCACAGACTATTCTAGACTGTCCTGTGGAACACTAGCAGGTTCATTACCTGTAGGTGTTGTGAACGACGTGTTCACCGGTGTACTCTATCCCCCACATGGTTGCCTTTAGGGCACTTATTGTTGAGGAAGCCCCTCTACAGTAATGTCCGTCCCGATGAAAATCCTGAATTAGGTTCCTTATAATAGATGTTATTTTAGGGACGTAAAGTGAGGATAACGAGAATGGGTAATCGGGTTTTATTGTGGATTGTTGAAATTAAATATAATTATTGTGGGTTGAAAACCATATATGCTCACCAGGCTCCCAAGTCTGACCCACTCAGTTTATTTGTATTACAGGAAGTGGCGCAAGAGCTTAAGATGGGCGAATCATCAAGTTGTTTTGTTTACAAGTCTGTATATGTATATATTTGTTGAATGACTTGTAATGTTACCGTTTATGCTTTATGATCTGTATCGGAACATGACATCCCGACTTTTGATTATGAAATGAAATCATATTTCTTCATGAAATGTTTTGATAAATATCTATTTTATCATGTTTTGTTTTTGGGAACAAATTCCGCATCTCTTTTAAAATTAAAAGGATTTTCTCTGAAAATGTTTTAAAAAGCATAAATGAAACCGGTCTTTTCTGGCCGAGATTTTGGGGATGTCACAGACGAGTTGCTAAGTGCACTCGACGAGTTGGGTCAACGTGGACTGTTGACTTTGACCGTTGACTTTGACTTTGACCAAGGGTTGTCCAGTTTGACTTCTGGGGGTATTTTGATAATTTAGTAATTTATGGAAGTGGATCATTGGTGGATGTGGGTGTTAGACTTGGAGCTGCATTTGGTGGAGTTTGACTTTATCACTTCGAGCTACTTGTGAGGTGAGTTCTCCTCACTATATCAATAGGGTCTAAGGCACAAATGTCGGTCCTTTTCGGAATTATATCCGGGTTATTGCATGATATGCTTATTGATTTACATCTTGGTAGTTAGGATGGTGATATGCTTAGTGACTTGGTTAGGTCGGTATCCTGGTATAAAGGATGATGTTATATTAGTGACCGGTTAGGTCTGTATCCTGGTTATGGGATGTTGTTATGTGTATCCTGGTTATGGGATGTTGTTATGATTGGTGATCTGTTAGATCGGTTTGGCTGTTATATATATACTAGCGTATGATATTTATGTGCACATGATTGTTTGATTGGGGTTGGGTTGAGGCGGTCCTGCTTTGTGCTGAAGGCCAACATACCCAAGGCGGTCTAGATAGACTGAAGGCCCTGGGAGGCAGTCCAGTCAGGCCGCAAGCCCGACGAGCGGTCCGAATAGGCTGTAGGCCCTGCGAGGCGGTCCAAACATGTCGAAGGCTCGGAGAGCGGTCCAAATAGGTTGAAGACCTGCGAGGTGGTCCAGTCAGGCTGAAGGCTCATTATGCATGGTTTTTGCTTATGTGTTATTGATATGTTTATGGCGTTGGTATTTTGGGGGTAACTCACTAAGCCTTTGAGCTTACATTTATCGATTATTGTTTCAGGTACTTCTGATGATCGCGGGAAGGCGAAGGTGTGATGGTACACCTCCTTATGTTTTCATGTTTTGATTCTAGGATACTCTGACATTATACTATTTTGAAAACAAGTTTTGTAATAATCATTGGTTTTGAAATGTTTTAAAAAGTTTAAATTTGGCATAATTTTTATGAATGTTACATTATCCTTCCATTGTTGCTCCATCGTCGGTTAGTTCTTCGATCGTGCTCAACATCATTCCTGCATCGTTATTTTCCTTCCACTACTTCTCCATCGTCGACTCAACCATCGTGCTCCACCATCGTGACCTGCTCCACTGTTTCTTTCCAGCGACGCCCTTCAAATTGCAAATTGTCACAACTCCCTTGAATCTGTGATGCAAGTTAGTTCTTCAATCCGTGACGCAAATTTTAATTGAACCCGTGTTCATGGATGTCTCAGGGATTGTAACAGGGTAGTGTAATTGAATCAATGTTTGTATTGTAACTGAATCCGTCACAACAGGTGCACACCAACTGTTTGATATTTTGTCTCAGTGACATTTGAGTCACATTCCTTGTTTAATTGACTGATTAGTGATTATAGGGAGGGTTAAATGGAAGGAACATGCAACGACTTGTTTGATTCTCCGCTTCTGCTTGTTTAATTTTGTGATTTGAGTGCTCCTCCGACCACTTCTCCTTGTTTAATTAACTATTAAGTTGTTTTGTAATTTGAGTTATCCTCCCTGTTTAACAAGTTAATTGTTAAGCACATATGCATAACCTATTAACTGTTAAAGATATGTTAAACATTTGTAAGTTAGGTTGAGTGATGTTTTTCATTTAAGCATAACATGTTAATTATTAAGTTGAGCGATTATAAAACTCACTGCTCAAATATGCTCTTGTTAACTGTTAATTTTTTGATAATGTTTGGTTCATTGTTAATGTGTTAATTTGTTTTTAATGTGTTCGAGTTCCAAATGAAGGTTAGTATCCAATTCCATGCCTTTGAAACGAATGTTGGCAAGTTTAATCATTTTTATAAAATAAATTACTGAATTGTCCCTGTAATTTTCATAAAATGTCCATAAGTAAAATTTTTTTACAACGAATTGTCCAGGTGTTTTAAAAAAATTAGAAAAATCGTCAATACCTAATAAAAACTTAGATTATATTCCCATGTAAAAGGGACATTAAAACTTACTAGTTTTGTATTGAAAATTACCGCTACGTCCCCATAAAGCAAGTATGAAGCAATTTCTAGTAAATCAATAAATATTGAAATATATTGCCATTATTTATTCACATTTGAAACATTCTCTTTTCCTAAAAGTTGCAAATTAAGTTTATATATATATATATATATATATATATATATATATATATATATATATATATATATATATATATATATATACACTAGGTTACAACCCGTAGGAACCACGAGTATAATATTTAAAAAGGATTTAAGTTATTAATAAGCAATAAAATTTGATTTATATGATAAATGATTTGCACGATTATATTACCATTAAATGAGCAATGAAAATTTTACATGGATTTCTAAATAATTGGATATTTTACATGAGTAAATAACAATAAGTTTTCTTTTCTAATTATAACACAATAAACACACACACTTGTGTCACATTGATTAACAAAACAAATTAATATCAAATCAACAAGTCCAATTCATTACAACCACATTTTTTATAGTGGGGCAAAGAACTATAGCAGTAATTAAATGGAGTATCAACATTGGAGACATTTAAGTCAAAGCACAAACAACTTAAATTACATACTTAACACGAACAATTTTATTCACATGGAAAACAGAAACCGTTTAGCAACGATTGTCAACAAACGTAAAAATTGAAAATTTTCAATTAATATTTTTTAAGTTTTTGAAACATACACCTATAAATATGAAAAGTAGCTTTAAACATCCAACCAATGTTCTCTATATGAAGTAGATAAAGAGATGCATCCAACCATTTTCTAAATCCAATGAGATATTAGTGCTTTAAGCCACTAACTCTCATTCATCCACACTCCCTAATACATAAGTCATAAAGAACAACCCTCTGTGGAAAAAAAAAATCCATTTCCATGTCATTAGAAACATATAATTAGTTATAAATCTTAAGATTTGAAGATAATGAAATACGAAAAATTAACCCCTAATATCAAGATTTATATATTCATCCCATACTTCACATCTTGACATTTGACATTATACAACACATTTATTTATGTTGTCAAAATTATCTACTAACAAAGAAAAAAAAAAGTTGACAAACATACCTACAGGCTAGATCTTCATCAATGAAAAAAAATCTACACCAACAAAAAGACCTTCGGACATTGGAATATATCTATCAGAGCATAAATGACAAGGTTATACATGTTTAAAAAATTAAGAAATATGCAACCACAAAGACATATGACAACCTGTTAGAAGGGATAACTGTATTTTTATTTCTTATAACAACAATGCATGTGATGCTTTATTATTCTCTTAAAACACATTTCTATCATAACTTTCCTATTGGAATCAGTGTTCTTGTTTCTTGTAAGACATCCCATTGCAACCAATCTTGATATAAACCATGACTTTGCATCAAATCAATGGTCACCACCAAAAAAATATGTTTATGTTCCTAAATAAATTATACATAAAAAATAAACAAAATGGTAAATAAAAGTAATGGTTGTTTCCTACTATATTGGAAAAATAAGATACATAAATGCATAAAGCATAAAGTTTGACTTTTCATGTCAAACGCTTAAGATTTGAAGTCAAAATTTATCCGAAATCTCTAAACATTTATGTTTTATTCGGTCATTACCCTTAAAGTTACAAAAATGTATTGAAAGGTAGAATTTATTTCTTAAATCCGTATAGTATCCACCTGGATCTCTATGAATCTTGAAATGACATGCACACTTTTAATCTTTTTATTCAAAAACCCATTATTATCATTCAAATTTTCATGAATTCGAGTAGCTTAGATAATCAACTTATTAAAGAATTAAAGGAACGTTTCATATGAACATAGAAGCAATGAAAGAGGGAGGAGCTATTCGAAAGAGATCGAACTGACCTAAAATCTCCTGGAGCAACAATGTTCCAAATGTCTGGGTTGGTTTCAAATTCCAAATACATTTCAATTCCAATTCATACTGCAAATAAGAAACCAATAGAGGGTTGAAGCTTTAAACATTAAAGTCTAATTGATGGTTCTCTTAGGCATTTTATCGAGCACGTGGTAGGTGAAACAAACATTACAAGTTAACCACGTAAAAGAACTCAACAATTAACATATCCAAAAAAAACAAAAAAAATATGAACAGGAATACACTATGTTGTATACAGGATGAAGAAAAAGTGTGATAAGTGAAACTAACCTCAGATCAATAGGAAGATGAGCAAAATATTTGCCACAAACCAAAATAAGAAAACAAACACACATACGAAAACAAATAAAGAACATGAATTGGTGAAATAGTAAGAACCCGAGATGATGATTGCCTGATTGCTCCTGCTCGAAAAATAAGAAAACAAACACTCGGATAACTTTTTTTTTCGTGAAACCTGCAACAAACACAAAGAGAAATCAGAAGGAGGAGACGAAGAGGGTGGTTAGTGGTACACGATGGCGATGCTGAGAGAAAAATGGTACGAAACTTATCAAAATTACAATCATCGAACACTATAAAATTTCAGAAGCTCTGATGTAGGTTTTCGTTCCTTTTAAGCTTGTCTTCATCGTATTCGAGCATGCCCGGTGGCAGAGCAGCGACGACACCTAGGGTTACTTGCAATCACAGCGATAGCAAAAAGAGGATTAGGGTTGGAAAACAAATAACGAAGAAAGGTAGGGGATTAGCAAGATTTTAAGGATTGGTGACACGAAAGGAAGAAGGGTAAAAGAGGAATTTCAGTTGGAAAATAAATTGTAAAAGAAGACACGTGGCATAAGGATTCTTTTATTATTATTATTATTATTATTATTATTATTATTATTATTATTATTATTATATATATATATATATATATATATATATATATATATATATATAAGGCTAGGTTATTTTGTTTATTACATTTATTATGTGCTAAAATGCACCAAAAAATGTTAGTAAATTAAATAATTATTTAGTTAAATAAATATAGAAATTAAATGATTTCCATAATTATATGTATATTAAATGATATCCATAATTATAATTTTCTTTTTATTGAAACTAATTAAATCCGTCATTAATATTAGCAATAACATTCTTTCAGAATGAATTCGCATCTAGGTTTTTATATATGAGTTCGTATTTTGTTTCAGGACTCACTCACTTAAAATACACTAAAGTTGAATGGAATACGAAGAACGAGAGTGTATTCTAGTAGAATACACTCTCATTCTGCTGAATACACTCTCATTTTTCTAGGTATGAATTCATTCTGAAAGAATATTATTGTTGACATTAATTATGAATTTAATTGGTTTCCATAAAAATGAGTTGTAAGTATGGATAGCATTTAATATACATATAATTAAAACTAAATTCATATTGGTGCATTCTAACACACAATAGATGTGAGAAACATTTGAACCTACCTCTCTCTCTCTTTCTCTCTCTCTCTCTCTCTCTCTCTATATATATATATATATATATATATATATATATATATATATATATATATATATATATATATAGGTTCAGGTTCATTTGAGACCATTCTAATTTTGTGGGACCGTGAGACCAAATCTAAAAATAATTTTAAAATGCAAAATAAATGGAAAAATCCAAAAATTCTTTTTTTAAATATTATTTTCGGAACTTGAATTAACTAAAAAAAATAAAAAATAAATAAAAAATAAATTCCGTTTTTTTTAAAATATGTGAAATATTCTAAATAGAATATTACACTGACATATTCTAAAAAATAATTTTAAAATGCAAAATAAATGGAAAAATCTAAAAATTCTTTTTTTAAATATTATTTTCAGAACTTGAATTAACTAAAAAAATTTTAAAAAAAATAAATAAAAAATTCTTTTTTTTTTGAAAAATACGTGAAATATTATAAATAGAATATTACACTGTACATATTCTAAAAATAATTTTAAAATGCAAAATAAATGGAAAAATCAAAAAATTCTTTTTTTAAATATTATTTTCGGAACTTCAATTAACTAAAAAAATAAAAAATAAAATAAAAAAATAAAAGAAATAAAAAAATGCGTCTCACGGTCTCACAAAATATAGATGGTCTCAAATGAACCTAACCCTATATATATATATATATATATATATATATATATATATATAGGGATAGGTTATTTTGTTTTCACTATCTATTGTGTGCATGTATGACTGATTCTGGACCAATCATTTTAGTTATTTTAAGAAAGTAATTAATACATATTACATGTTGAAAATATAATGAATATTAATTACATCTTTAGCATTTAATATATATTAATTGCTTTTTAAAATAACTAAAATGATTGGTCCAGAATCAGTCATACATGCACACAATAGATAGTGAAAACATTTGTACCTAACTCTCTCTCTCTCTCTCTCTCTCTCTCTCTCTATATATATATATATATATATATATATATATATATATATATATATATATATATATATATATATATTGCGTTTGATATACTTTTGGTTTATTTACATGGGATGTTGGTAGTTCTCGTTTATCGTTTATGGATGTGGTTTTTACTTTTTTTTTAAATAGTTTTATCATTCAAAACTGATTAGGGGCAGAGTTTGTTATCAATTTGTTTATCTATGTAAAACTTTTATTATATTTTATTCGAAAAATACAAATTATAACGATACAAAAAAACGACAATCCTATCTCGTTAACTAATATAAACGTAACATACATGGTTTATGTGTATCTTTTTATTTGTTTTTCTGTTACACGCCATTATCATTTAAAATACAAAAGTGGTGGGAAGTCGATTACAAAATCAAAAGCTATTATTTTTTCAAAATAAAGATCATTTACGTGTTCTACAAACAAATTTATTCACCTTAGTTTCTTTTTTGTTAAGTGAAATGGTGTGTAATTATAATAAGTATTATCAAAATAATCAGGGATATAAATAACTAATGCTAATATTAACAAATAGAGAAATTAAATATTCTCCTACCTTTTAATTCTATTGATCCCCTTACCATTTAATTGATGACATGTGTCATATGTATCCTAAAATATCATTAAATGAACATTTAATATTACACATGTCACCATTTTATTGGGTAGAAGGATATATAGAAATAAAAAATAAAAAAATATTTAATTTCTCAAACAATAATAATAAAAAAGTTACTTAGAACGAAAGAAAATGAAAACATACGGTGGCTTCTTGTTTGACCCGTATCTTAAGGCAAATAAGTCGCCCCTTTGTTTGTTCTTTCCCAATCAAAGTGCCAATGTCACTATTTCTTATTAAAAAAATATTTGTTATTTAATCTATTTAATAAATAAAAAAAACCTAATATTATCATTTTTTTTCTATTCTACAATGCTTATTTGGCACCTGAAATGTTTCTTTAATTACTAAATCCCAAAATATTAACTCTAAAAATTTCAAAATCCGAAAACAATATCAAGATTCGTTTAATATTTCAAACACAAATCATATCCTATTTCGAAAACCTTTTCAATCATTCATGATTTTAATAAATCTCATAAAATCATGATTACATTCTTTTACATACCAACTATACAAATCAAACTTATACTACATTTGTTTTGTACATGTTTTATTTTATTTTTTTGTCTATATAACATGTATATTAAGAATAATTGTGGTTTTTATTTTTTACGGGTTATAACCTAATATATTTATATACTAATAAAACATAGTTATTAGTTTCACTTGTCATTTTCTCATAATTTATGTTTTCTTTTCAAATGATATATAAAAATGACACTTGTCATTTTTCTCATCATTTTTTATTTTTTTAAAAAGTATTAATGTTGATAATAAGTTGGTCAATTACTTATTTGATCCTTAATTTTTAGGAAAATTAAAATTCGTCTTGAATAAGTTTCAATTATGATTGTCGATAATTTCGTCATACCTTCTACAGATTTTGCAGCCCAGACGACCGCTTCAAAATTAGGTGTCTGCTTCACTGGCACAATGTACATCCATTGCAATCCCTTTGCATACCGATCAATCTTGGTTAGTTCATCTGGAACAAGTCGCATGGCGAATTCCATTTTTTCAGTGAAAACATTGGTATACTCATCCAGTATCATGCTTCCCTTTGTCAAAGCCAAGAATTGATTATTCAATTCCATAATTTTCTCAATATAATAGAACTTCCTCGTGAAATGGGTCAAGAATTTGTCCCATGTCAACTGCAGTAGCTTGTTAGGGATCATAATCTTCCCTAATGTGTTCCACCAACGAATCGATGTGCCTTTGAACTGCCTCACAACATAGGAGGTTTGTAGCTTCCCCAAGCAACCACATGTTATGAAAGCTGACTCCATCTCTGATATACAATCCATGACTCCAATTGGATCCTCTTTTCCATTGAAGGATGATGGCTTTCAATACGTAAAATCCTTGTACTTGCAAATGCCCCTTGGATAATCGTTCCTTCTGATATCTAAGTCTTACGGAGGAGGAAGTGGTCCTTGATGACTTTCCAAGTCATCATTTCCTTCATGGACCGTTTCTGGATGAGAAGGAATTGGTCCATTGTTGACTTGTTCGACAACTACCGGCTCGTTTATCACACGAACTCTTCTTATAACATTAGATAGTTATTGAGCCAAGAGCTCCCTAAACTCACGTCGTTGTTGATTGAGAATTTCTTGCATCATTTATCTAGCTTCTTCTATAGAGATATGAACATCAGCTGCTCCATTGTTCCGAGGTGCTGAATCTCCTTCGTTATTGATGACTCCTTAGCTCCTAGTGATCATCATGATGTTCTATAGTCGTAGAGGCAAGTTGTTTAATACGGCGATATATATATATATATATATATATATATATATATATATATATATATACACACACACACACACACTTAACACATAATTAGCAATTAATATATCTTCCTATATTATGCTAGTGCCAGAGTCTTAAGCAACTAGGACATCTATCCTAAAGTAATCTTTCACACACCTCACTAATCATACGTAGCTTCTAAGTTTAAGTCTAGAAGTTACCTAGATTTCTAGTTCACTTAAACTAATGTTTTGATACCAATTGTGACATCCCCCATTTTTCAGAACCAATTAGAACATTTTTCTTTACGCTTTATAAATTGAGATGCGGAAATTCCTAGTTAAATAAAACATTTTGAAGATAACGAAAGCTATTTTATTAAAACCTTGAGGATGTCATTCGTTCATATCCAAACATATATTACAACGTAAAATATAAAAGCTCCTGAAACTACTTATTATAGGCACATCTCTTTATTCCACTCGACATCCTATCTAGACTACTATAGCCTTGGTTTCACTACCTATGAAGCGTAAAAATGAGTGGGTCAGAATTAGTAAAGTCTGGTTAGATATGTAGGGTTTTCAAACCCATAATAATTTAATGATAACAAATAATATCATTCCTACAACCAATCATGTCAAAATTATATATATATGAAATATAGATCTAAGACCAACTACCCAACCCAATGGATCCTCACAGATCCTAATTCGAAAATCATCTAGAAGAATCACCTTACTGATGATTTTTGTCTGATTATCTGATTTACTATATAGCTAGAGGTGTCCTTGGCCAGTGCAAGTCATATAAGGCAACCAATGTTCTAATATTTGATAAATATGGTATCCCGTTTTATCAATGTCCATGGTTTATAAGTCTGTGCTAGCAACATAATTCACTAGACTGCCTAGAATAGTTAAGTGTTGTCATTTACTCTGGTTGATGACCTAGACATACTTGGTAGTTTTATGATCTAGACCCACCATTTCTGGTCATCCAAGAAAGAGGAGGACTTCACTCCGTTCTGATCTCACATTCTATCCCGACTATGAGACCAAAGTAACCTTTA